>NW_024582065.1:8556192-8738007 GCF_017639235.1 Corvus kubaryi | reverse complement strand
CTCCCGGAGAGCTGCGCTTTTCCCCGGTTTATCATGAGAGCGAGGGGCGGGCGGGGGGGGCTGGGGGGATGGGGCGCGGGGTGGGCTGGTTGTGGCCCGCGGCCGGGGGTCTCCCCCCCTCGCCCTCCCGTCGCTGCCCAGCAGCGCCCCGTGCCCCGCGGTCCGCAAGCCGCTCACCCCTCGCCTCATCCCGCCTGTCCCGCCCGTCGGTCTCATTCTGTTGTGATAAACCGGGGAAAAGCGCAGCTCTCCGGGAGCCCGTGTCGTGCGTCGGCTGCCCTGGGCACCCCTGTCCCCGCCGCGTCCTCCGGCCCGGCACCGGGAGGGGAGGGACGGCGCCGCCCGCCCGCCTGTCCCTGCCCTCGGCCGCGCACCGCATTCCTTTCCCGTTTCGGAGAGCCGAGTCACTGACCTTTGCAGCAGCGCGATCCACAGCAGGGAGTAGCGCCTGCAGCAGCAGCCGGCGGCCCCTGCGTGAGCCATGGTCCTCACCCCGCACGGAGCGCGCCCGCATCGGCGCGGAGCTCACCGGGGGCTCCCGGCTGGGCTCCCCGGCGGGGCCCGAGGGCGCGGGGCTCAGGCCCGGGCGGCCTCACGGAACGCGGGGCCCGGGGCAGCAGGTGAGCGGCAGAGGAGACGCGAGGCAGCGGAGAAGAGACGGGAAGGCTGCGCGGCATGGTCCCACTGTCCCGACTGCCACCATCCTCACCCAGCCCACGCCGACACGTTCCCAGAGCCAGACTGCTGCTGTCATCCTGGCGTATTCAAATGCCTCCATTACTCATCAAGAACAAAGTAGGACTATCTAGTAAATGAAAAACCACCACATGGCACTGTCCCCTGCCTCCTACTGATGGCTGCTTCCTCTTCCACTTTTCAAAGGCTACTGTCCATGTCTGCAGCAAAGCATAAATCCTCCAGCTCATGCGAGGCAGCTCCGGATCAGCGGAGGAAGCCGGCACCTGGGCTGCGGACGCTGGTCAGCTTTGGAGGGGCAAACGCCAATAACGGTAAACATCCCCAGGTGACAGGAATCCTCGGGCTTTCCCCAGAGCACAGGAGAAGGAAGCAGGTCCCAGAGTGGCAGACGGGCAGATCCTGCCCGAGGCAGCAGGCACAGGTCTCGCCTCCTCCAGGGACACAGAAGCCGGATTCCCAGACAGACCATCCCTCCAGCCAGCGCCACCGTGCACGGCACTGACAAACGAGTCAAAGTTCGCAGGTTCTCTGCCCAGTTCCAACACTAACTCCCTGCACAGACTCCCCTACGTGCCTCTCCTCCTCAGCCAGAGAGGTGGCCATGACCCTCTCACAGCCAAAGGATCCAGAAAACGTGAAGCAGCATTATTGCTGGGCTTGGCTAACAAGGAGCACGGTCACCTAAGGCCACTCTCCTTCCAGAGAGACTGGTCCCCAGCGCACCCCGGGGACAATGGCACCAGCTCACCAGCCACGCTGGCAGCAGAATGCCCCAGTCTCTGCCTGTCCCACCTTCCCTCCCTAGCAGACATGTCCTAGAGGACATGCAGACCCCTTTTCCCTTGAAGTCTGCAAACAGCGCTCTGGATTTAGCACATTTTGCCTCATTTTTGCCTCCCCGTTCCCCCACCAGCGGTTTGAAGTTTTCTCACCCTTTGCTGGCAGATGCCACGCAGAGAGACAAGCTCGCTGTCCTTGATCTGCTTTTCAGGGCTTCTATAAAGTAGGGCACCAGCATCAACCCAGCGTCAGGTTTTTGATACATTGCTGGAGTAGCCAAAAATAATAACAGGCAGCTTCAGTCAATCTTTTCCTTCTCAAATCTGCAGCAGCAGCAGCAGCACAGGGGTCCTTTGTGTAGCGGAGCACAAATACGGTGCCCGCCAGCCTGCGATGCTGGTCAGCAGTGCAGAGCCATCCCCGCCTGCCAGCCGGGCTCCCCCGCGGCTCTTGAGCCCTGCACGGAGCTCTTGCCTTGTGGGCTCCCCTTCCCCAGAGCCATCTGTGTTTTGCTCTCTGTATTTCCTTTAGCACCTTATCTCCGTGGCTGCTGCGAAATGCTAAGGTCAAGTTACAGTTTTACCAACCCTTTTATCTTCCTGCCAAGGCACTAAAACACAGAACCTGAACTTTGGAACGAGCCTTCGCACCTGCAGTGGGGTGGAGAGCTGAGCAGACCAAGGCAGCGGGAGAGGGAGAATTCAGGTTCTCTCTGCAGCCCAGCGCTGGAACAGTCTCTGTTGCACATTCAGACACTTTATTTGGACACTCTGGAAGGAAGTACTGAACCCACCAAGCACGTGCTCTGGCCTGTGTTCCTGCAGGAAGCCGGCTCTGCTGGGAACTGTGGCAGCTCCAGCTGACATAAGGACCCAGCACTGCTCCACTGCAGCTTCCACATGACAGCAAAGGCCAGCAGGACCCAGTGACAGAGCTCTGTCTGCTGGGAGCTGCCCAGTTGAATTCTCCCTGTCCCAAACCTGAAATTCCAGACAGCTGGTCTGTGCAGGGCTGGGAAGTGAGCCAGGCATCAGGATGAAGTAACGTTTGACCTTGGAGCCTGTGGGACTGTTGTGCTGCACATTGATTCTCCACACTCACCTCAGCAAATGACAACTGTGTTTTCCCAAAGTGACATGGGAAGTGTCACTGTGCCCCTGTCCCATCGATCGCTCTGGGGTTGGGCTGGAGTCTAAAAGACACAAACTTGTTGGAACACCGATCTGCAGTGCACAGGCCATGCCTTGCCCTCTCCCTCTCCACGGCCTCTGGACTGAATACCATGTGTGGCTCAGGAGGTACAGACAGAAATTAAAACTTTGCAGACCAGGGCCTTGGGGACTGCTCTGTCCCCATCCCCAGGGAGTGCCAGGCAGTGAAGGAACCACATTCCACTGACTCAGTGTTCAAATACTGCTGCAGGGAGCATTTACTGCCACCAAGAAGAACCTGTACGTCGAAGTCTCAGCTCATTTTGTCCAAGCCAGGGTTTATCCGGCTTCCTTCCAGCGAGCTTGTAGCTCACACCATGTGTGCACAAGGTGTTGTTTCCCTGTAGACAGCTGTTCCCTCTGTTCAGCAGGTGATACCGAGGTGTATGGCACAGTCAGAGCTGTCACTGCCCCTGCAGTGCTGGTGCTGTCCCCGGGAACTCTACGTGCCCTCCACCCCACCCCTTCTCCACACTTACACCTCCTGTTCCTGATGGGATCCCAGCATCACCCACTGCTCAAGAAATGGCATTTGTGGAAGGAATGCCACTGTCAGGGCAGGTAAACAGTACATTTCCATGGATTATTACAGGAAGTTTTCCATTCCCAGTTATTATTTGTATTATTTATAGTCCTCTTCTCTTGGGTCACATTTTCTCCTCTGGTCCCAGCCAGGCTTGGCTGACTCTGTTTCCTTGGCTGGGCAGAGGAGGATGGTCACAGCTTTGCCTCCAGCCCTCCAGGCAGCAGCCTTTCCACACTCCTGCCATGTTTACCTTTCAGAGCTATTAAACCCAGATATCTCTCACTTTTTATTGACTGTGAAGCCAGTGCTTTGTGCTTTATGACCACACTGTCTATCACTGGGAAACAAACAATTTCCTAATAACCTCAAGGAGTTAGCAGTGGAAGGGATTGTGATTATCCAGATCTACTCCAAATTTACAGTTAAAATCAAATAGCCATTGATGTCATGAAAGCACTTGTTTTAAAAAGTTTGAACAAGCCCATATTTCAGCACAATTAACGTTCCAAACATGGACTTGCACAGCTGATTGGCTGTTACTGGGCTGCTGCTTCTTCCCCTGCGGTATTGACCCCCAGAGCTGAGCTGCAGTGATGGGGCAGAGTTGACTCGAGCACCCCTGAAAAATGGGGAACTGTTTCAAGAGTGTTGACACTGAAAGAATATTTCACTCTGCCTCCAGCCACCTTTCACAGCACCCAGACAGTGCATCTGACTGGCCAATTTCTCTTTCTGCTTATAATTAGCTTTACTTTTCTGGTCTCCTGGATAAGCATTAGACTTTCCTCTAGGAATGTAATCCCAATCCACAGGAAACCTGACTTTACTGAGATGCCACTCATCTTTTCTGCAGGTTTTATTTAAAACAGAACATTGTTATTAGCAGCAGATTTTTCTAAACCTTTTTGTGAGGTCCCATTCCTGCAAACATCCAATATCATTCCGTGCGATTAGTCTCGCTTCAGAGACACCACTTAACATTCAACCACAATTTGAGCCAAGGCATTTGCAGGAGTCAAGTTTTGAATTTCAAATCTAAACTACAGAGGGGTACCAGTGGCAAATGACTTTGAGCCTGACAAACACAAATAGATGTTTTAGCATCTAAACTACGTTTTCCTGTGATTTGTCCTTCTGTCTAACAACACTGGCCTGTATAATGGGCTCAGTTTAATAGGGAAGAGCTGACTTTGGAGGCTGAATGATGTTCAACAAAACGATGTTCTTAAAAAGCAATATCCAAAGAATGCAAAATTTACAATCAGAATAAAGTTGGAAAAATATTCTTTTGCTGCTGCCAAACTTTCCCTTAAAGAAACAACAAGAAGAAAAGCTCAAAGCATTATAAAGTTTGTTTGTGGTTTTTTTATCCATAGCTGGCACCAGGATATAAAGCTAATTTCTTCCAATTGCTATCTGCCTTTTAGCCAGATAGGTTTTAGTGTCTTCTAGGGATGGATATAAAGCACATCCTTCCCATGGGAACCTTCTTTTCAGATGGAATGAGAGGTTCACACCAAGGAAGCCAGTGATTTTTCTATGGCCTTTTCTGGGAACGACCCATTTGTTTCCCCTGGAGCAGTGTGAGGTACGGCTCTGCACCAAACCCAGGTCAGCCCCAGGGACCCTGTTGGACCATCCTGGCTCTCACCACTCCATGAGCAGGGATTAAACTTGGCAGTACTGGGGTGCACTGCATCACTTCTCCAGCTCATTTTTTTAAGTGCAAGTATCATTACTGCATTCTCCATGCAATGCCAAGGGCTGCTACTTCCAGAGCTGATGTAAAAATTGTTATTAAAACTTACAAACTGTGAAAAACTCTTTAAAAAGTCCAAATCCTGGCACTGCCCTAAATTAAATTACAGCCAGGAGCTGCCAGGGGTACCTGGATAAGCACAGAGCCAAGCGTGCGTGCAGTCCTTATCCACAGCCCACACCTGCTGCTCCCTCCTGGAAGTTTCACTAATGAACACAGTGTACAGCCCAGAGGATTTCAGATAAGGGAAAGGTCAGGGTGAAGACTCAGGAGTGAAGAACAGATTGAGCAGGGTTCATAAATGAAAACCCCATTTTAAATCTAAAATTAATTTTTTCAATAAATTAGGGCAAGTGAGCTTTCCTCCAGCTCAGACAATGAAGCTTTCCCTGGATATGGACCACTGGCGGGAGGAGGAGGCACGTGTGCTCAGGAATCAATGCTAATACCCTCAAAAATTAATCTCTGAAAATTGCTTCAATGGAATAGAAACGATTTCATATAAATCTCTGTATGGCAAGAGCTGACAGAATATCACAGTGATACCTGGAGTAGGTACAGACTGAAAAAACCAGGCTTTGTCTTTTCTTACACAGGGTTGGTGCGGTCACTCTGCCTTTGTGTGCCTCAGTTTCCCTGCTGTGGACACAGGCTGGGGCATCAGGGAGTCTGTGAGAGCTGCCAGGGTCTGCTGAGAGCCAGCTGGGGTTACACAGGGTGGATGTGGCTTCCCCAAGATGGAAACATTGGCTATTCCACTGGAAATGAGAGCCATGGCTTGGATTTCAGCATGCAGCCAGGATGGCTCTCTCCAGGGAAGGGAGGCCGGGCGCTTACTGCAGCCACGGGGAGTGCGCTGCACTCGGAATGTGTCGGGGAATGGCAGTGTCTGTGCACACTGTGCCTCCTGCTACCTGCAAGACAAAGCCAGCCATGGTGGCAACAAGCTTTGCAGATCTAAAGCAGCCCTCAGAAGAACAGAGTCTCTCAGCCTGGCTGAATGAGGCATTAATTAAAAGAAGACAGTGAGCAGCGTGTCAGCTTTGCTGCTGACAATTCACCCGGGGAGCTGCAGCCCCTCCTTGGCTCCACCTGAGCTGTGCCCTGCTGAGCTTCCAGGGGGTCCTGTTGCTCCTGCCCCGAGTACCCAGCCCACACCTCTGCACAAATCCTGCGAAAGGGACCCAGAGCCTGGCTGCCAGCAAAAGGAGAAGGAGCTGCAGAGCCATTCCTGTACATGCAGGACACTCCAGACCCAGCAAATCATCCTGACCAGAAACACTTTGTACCATCTTCTGGAGATTCCTGAATGCGTTCTCCACGTGGATATCTCCACCCACATCTTCTAAACAAGGGAGCCAGAGGGGAGCTTGACCTAAAGCTTCACCCTGTGGAAGGGAATGGAGGCAGGAGCAGGGGCAGGTGTGAGCCCCAGTTCAGGAGCTGTACAGTAGAGGCAACTTCCTTTTGTGACCAAGCTATTCTAAATCAATCTAGTTAGAGAGATGCAAAGCACTGACACAGATGCACTGAAACTGGTTTGATCCTTGCCTGAACAGGATTAACTTGCCTCAGTTATTAACTAAATTAAACCCAGCTCATCATCATTGCAAAAATGACTGTATTTTACACTCACAGTTGTGCGGAATTTTTGTAGACAGAACCTGGAAGGATTTTCCTTTGTGATGGTGTTCAGGGTCACCACAGAGCTCCCCACAACCCAGCCCAGCCTCAGTTAACTCCCTGAGGTAGACCTGTGCCTGTCTCACCTGCAATTTTACTCCATTCTTAATGTCTAAACCTACATTTTAGGCCATTAGCCTGTACTGATCACAGGAAGAGTTAAAACTGCTCAGACACTCTAAGAGCCTGAGTTGATGTAAAGTAGACTGAGTTAAAATAAACAGAGTTGCACAGACACCTTTTTTTCTGCTGGGGTTCACTCCTTACAGTCCTGGCTCTGCCTTTTCCACTCACCACCACTAGCATTGCTTTGCAGTTCCCAACTCTGCAGGGTTAAATCTGCAGAGCAGGGCCCAAAAATTCTATTTTACTTTCTTCTGAGAAAATGCAAAATGTTTGGATCTGGTTTAGATTTTGTTCTTGTATTTAATTTCTCAAAACACCAATTTCTGCAAATATTTTTTCTTCCTCTGATGGAATATAAAACCACCATCCAAGTGGGAGGAGCTGACAATCCCCTCTGCCCTGCTGCCCATCCGCTGAACTGCTGCCATGCCACTGCACTAAACCACTTTTTCTTATCCTGACAGATGCTCAGCTTAGGTCAAATCCCTGGGAATACGTAGGGCCAGCGTATGTTCTCACAAACAACACTGCAATCTGCTCCTGAGCTGATGAGGCTGCCCTGGATTTACACCATGGCTGGAACCCATGTACAGCTCTGTGGTGGAGCCTGCCCAGAACTCCCAGATGCCGTGGCCAGCAAGGAAGCCAGAGAGGGGAATGTGGGTGCTGGCCTGGGTGGGCAGCGGGCAGGCGGAGCCCGGGAATGTCCCAGCCCAGAGCCAGGGATGAGCATGACTTTGCTCCCTCTGGTGACAGGGACTGCTCTTCCAGTCCCTGCCCGGCTCCAGGAGAGGGCCTGGCTGCCTTTATACACCATTCCAGGGCACCAAAACTGAAAGCACCAGGTGAGTTTCCAAATGAGCAACTGTGCTCTAAACACAGCAAAAAAGCAAAGTCCATCCTGATGCAGTCCCAGCTGCTTCCCACTCCATCGCAAACGGGAGCCTCAAGCCTCCGATGTCACCATCCTGCACGAGCAGCATTAAAGCCTAAAATGGTTTCGTAAAACAAATGGAGCTGTTCGAAAAGGACATTCTATGTGGCCCTGGGCTGTACTGTCCTCTCCAGGATGGGACCCCCAGCCATCTCCTGATGTCCCTGTCACAGGGTGGGAGACAGAGCAGGATTCAGCTGGGAGGACACAGGCACAGCTGAACGCCAGTGATTCAGCTGAAGCTCCAAATGAATTTAGGTGAAAGGGGAGCTCATTTCAGCAAGAGCTGTGCCACCTCCCCACCCAGGAGCCCACCCCACAGACGGATGTCCCTTGCCCAGGCTGCTGCCCAGGGATACGTGGGGCTGTACCCCATGCAGAGGTGTGGGGTACCCAGACTGTACCCCAGCCAGAGGCCACGTGGGGCTGACAGGGGGCAATGGCCCTGGGCCACCTCATCCAGTGCCTCTTCAGGAGTGCTCCTCAGAAGCATCAGTTCTGGCCATCCCTGCCCATTTGGTTTCAAACTGTGAGGCACAAAGCTGCATTTCCTATTACCAGCCCCGGTATCCCTGCTCTGCCCACTCTGTGTTTGCAGCTCCCTGACTTCATCCCCCTGCCCAGGACACGGCTGCCAGCTCCAAATCCCAGACACACAGCCACAGCCACAGCCACAGTCGGGAATGGGCTCCTGGAGCCCATCACATGCAGTGTGATTCACTCAGGCTGGAGCTGCCCATGCCGGCCCTGCCAGGGCTGGCTCTCCACGAGGAAATCATCAGCCTGTCAGCAGCAATTACAGGAACGGACCCTGGCTCTTGGTGAGTAACCGAGCACGGGCTGTGACTGAGTCCCTGCACGAGCTTCAGTCCTGTCTCGTTTACAGGGCACAAGGGTGGCAGTTCAGACTGCTGGGCTCAGAGGTGGGACAGGGACAGGCCTGGCACAGTGCAGACTTCTGAGAAATTAAAACAATTGCCAAGTGAGAAGAATGTTCCATGATTTCTTCACTTCTTTGGACGCTTGAGAAAAGCACAAGAGATGAGGCTCTGGCTGGCTGATGTGAGGATAAAACAGGAATCTTCCCTGGGATGAGGGATGGGTTAAATGCTCTGTGCTCTCCAACCTACAGCTCTTGCAAAATCCAGATGCACCAGCTGCCACACAGAATATAGAGAATTTGGGAAAAGCTGCCAAGTGCCTTGTCTGTTAAGTGCCTACAACACTCACATCCATGTTACAAATTATGGGATAATAACTTAGGATTTTTTGCTTATGGATTTTTTTTTTTTGTTTAGCTTTGGTTTTTTGTAAAGAGATTAGAGCTGGAGGAACGTGTTAGCCCAGTCCCTGGGCAAAAATCAGTTTTAGCTCTGGGAGCTGCAAGGATGCAGCAAAGGACTGAATGTTAAATCCAAGTCTGAACATTGTGGTTTGGGAAAAGGCAATAAAACCCCCCTGGCATTAGGTTGATGTGCAGTTCCTGAGTACAGTCTTGGCCTGCCTTATTCCATCCCTTAAACACTTTATTACCTTATACACTTTGAGAAACAAAACAACTTTTTAATTCCTTTGCCTGTAGAATGTGAAAGCAACTTCTTCCTAAATGCAGCGAGATCCCAAGTGGAGCCAGGAAGCCACTTGAGTTGTGCACCACAAACACTTCCACGATGTGAATTAATAAGTCTCTCTGAGGATTGGGAAGTGTGCCACATGCAGCATTTCTGAGTCCACAGCCCTTTTATCTAAGTTGTTTTTTTCCTTTATCCTTGTCTCCCTCCATGACAGTTTGGAGATTTTTGGCATCCAAACTGCAGCCTGGCTTGTCAAGCTAAACATCAGCCGAGCCTTTATATGTACGTGAGAAATGAGAATAGAGACAAAAATAGTTATTAACTCTGCTTTTAGAATACTGAACAAGCACAACGGCTGTGTGCCAGTAAAGGCAAGGTTTGGAGCAGTTCTGATCCACATCTGTTTAGCAGTGTCCACCAGCACTGCTGGCTCCAGGGGCTGGATGGGAGATTTCCCCTCTCTGCACGGTTCTGTCACCCCGATGGTGCCATGTTGGGGCAGTGGCACATCAGCGGGCAGCAAGGGGCAAGTTTTAAGTAGAAGACTTGGTGCTGCTGCCCTGTCTGCTCCCTGGGAGGAGAGGAGGCTGCTCCTGGAGCACATCAGTGGGTTTGGCTCCTGCCAGGAGCGCTCCAGGCACTGGGATGGCTCCGTGGTGCAGATCCAAGCATGGTATGTGGGGACAGTGGGGAGAGTCACCTCCCAATCCACCTTGTGACACTGGCATGGCTCTCGGAGGGCCGGAGTGCCTGCAGGGTTTCTGTTTCCAGCACAGTGACGTTCCTTCCCTCAATCACATCCACACAAACTGTTTCTCGGAGACCATCCCAGCTTGCTGCAAACACTGAAACAAGTTTGGAAACACTGGGAACACTGGACTCCATTACAAAGAGGCGATCCACGCCAAGGCGGAGAGAACAGGAATGTGACCCAGTGGAACAGCCTTGGCTTGCAAATGGCTCGTGGACAAAGCTTGCTCTCTCTCCCTTGCTTCTCACTATTGCCAAGCAGTGCCTCACTCCCTTTATTCTGGCAAGTGGCTTAGGTAAAATGTACAAGAATTTATCTCCATGGATAGAATTTTAGAGGAGAAAATGGAAAACGGTGCTGGGTGACCAGCTAGAGTTCAGCAAGGTGCTGGAGCAAAGTCCTGCAAGGCTATTGTGGATGGCAGAACACCCAGCCCAGGACTGCAGGATGCTGCAATACCTGTGCCACACTTTGAAGGAATTTTAATTATAAATAGGAATAATAGGCATGGCCCAGATCCTCACTCCCTGCCTGGTGTCTTCCCCACACTTTGAAAAAAAGCCACTAAAATCAGAGATGTTCAGCTCCTCATTACAAGACTGCTAAAAACTCCAGCTCCTTTAGTAATTACTATAAAATACTTTCAGGCAGTTTTTAAAGGCATTAGTGAGATAAAATGAAGAAAAGAAATACTGCTGTTAAAGGTATGTTAACCATTCGCCTTATCATCCAGCCACTTTATTTTAATGAGGTTTGTTTTACTTCTGGTATTTACTTTGTCACACAGTGCAAGTCTCTGAGTATTTCTGGGTGAGATAAATGACTTTGGAGCAGGTGGGGCTGGCAGTGCTGTGGGCTGGTGGATGCCAGCCAGGCTGGGCACGCTGGAAATGCAGTTGTCACTCATGCCCTGTGTCACAGTGGGCAGGCAAAGGCTCTGCTTCCATCCCAGCACAGCTTGGAGGGCTGCAGATCAGAGTGTTCGGAGAAAGCCTCACGCCGATCCTGCGAGTGGGAACGCAGCTACAGGAGCTTTAGATATGGTGATATTAAATATGCAACAATCATTCCCCAACATCAGAGTAATAAACATCACTGCTCCATCTGATCTGGAATCAGCAAGCATGCTTCTCACATTCACAGGGAGAGACAAAATGCTAAATTATTTATGCTTTGACGATGAACAAATATAGAGAAATAAGTGAGTTTGGTACAATGCAGCAGAGCAGATTCAGGGCAGGTTATTGTACGTCCTTCAATCAAAACAGACTCTCTCATTACTCTAAACAATTGTTTCTCCTCCAAAAAAAGTGGGTTAAGGAAGTCTAATTAAGGGATAAGCTGAATAATTTTGGGTAAGTTTTTTTAGATCTGACTACCCAGGTACAACCATCGCCCCTCTCAATCCCTGAGTGTTAATTGGGATACAGCACCAACCACAGCAATTCCACAGGAACGCAGGGGCTGACTGACTTCCCAGGACATGGGTTTTCATTGTACCTGCTCAGGTCTCTCTCTGTTTTATTCAACCCTGCCCTGCCCAAACAGAAGGTTGGAAACATCAGCATGTTAATGAACCCATTTATGATCATTAGAGCTATTAACCAAGGAGGGCTGCGAAGTTTCGGGGCTGTTGTGCAAACCTGGGGAGCTCAGAACCCACCACGGTCTCTCCCTCATTCCCAGCCCCTCACTCCCTCCGCGGGAAGCAGAGGAGTTCTCTGAATGTGGAGTGAATGGCTGCGCTGAGCCTCAGCCCTGCCACAGACAGATTTTAAATGTCCCAGGAAGCTCTGTAATTAAATGAATGAAAGGAGGATACTCCAGAGTGGCACAGACACCTTCCTATTTTCCATATAAATGCAGGATCACTATTACACCTTCCACTGCCCTGAGACCTGCGGCCAGAATTAGCTGATGTTTGCCATGCCCCACTGACATTTCAAGCTTGGCAGGAATAAAAATCCACAGAGAAAGTGGTGGAACTGCAGGAGGAATGACAAGAATTCTGGGACAGGAATGCCCTCAGAGCCTGATTTTCAGCAGCCACATCAAGCCCTCTGCTACCCAGATGTGTGCATGTGATAGGGAAGGGGATGAGATGGGAAAGAGGGGATGAGAGCTGTCCTTCAATTTCTCAACTGTTTCTTAACTTAAATCCTTCATTCTGAGCATAAGTACTAAATCAGGCTCAAGGAAGGAAAAACTTAATTAATCAGAGGTAGCCAAGTTCAAAGTGCGCCTGGGGTCGGCTTTATTACTCTCCTTCACTTTGGAGGTACAGGGTTTATGGATAATCCCTGTCTGCTGCAGAATGACAACTATGTGGTGCTGAGTATTATTTCCTGGCAGTAACTAAATTTGAAGGTCTCCTTTCCTTCCACTCATCTTTTTAAAGTTTAATATTGTCACTGAAATATAACCAAGGGCCATATATAGCAAAAGAGTTTAAAATACCATGCCCAGCCTGGTGACACCTGGTTCCAGCTCCACTTGTACCTTGCAGACTCCCCTCACCAAGGCTTTTGATCCCGTGAAACTGGGAATTCCTGGACATGAGCAAGGGCTGCGTGGTGCCCTGAGGTAACAGGCCAAGCAAGCCTTCTATATGCTTACTGAGTACCTCCATATCCATAACTCTGCTGCTTCAATCCAGGGAACTGTATCATCATAAAAACCACTTGATTATCTCCATAACAAACACTTCATTTTCTCCAAGGATAGAATCACTCAGGAATTTAACCAATACCAACAGCCATCCATTACCTGATTAAACACCAGCAGTGATAACACCATCAAAAGCAAAATCAGGTGTTTGTGGAGCACCCCGTTAGCAGAACCAGTCTGCAGAGCTGCCCACACACTCTGCACCAGCCCACGGACTGAGGGATCTGATCCCTTCCACTGAGCTGCCTCGTGTTCCCTGCCCACAGTGCTGGCAGCGAGCAGCCAGACATTTCCCTTGGGTATGGAACAGCCCCAGTTCCTGTGTTTGGAGCAGGGGCACAGGGGTTCTGCGCCCAGCAGCCCATTCCCCCATCAGGGAAGGAGGATGCTTGCACAGCACACTCAGAACTGTTTTTTTCCTTATTCCCAACCAGCTGGCAGCAGGCTGTGGGAGTTATTTCTTCAGACCTGCATATGTTTGGTTATGGATCATCCATTCAGATTTGCAGTGTTTTGTCCAGGCTGAATGCTGGTGCAGCAGCCAGGCTGGGATTGTACATGGGATTCAGCTGAGTCTCAGTTCAAGAGGAGTGCAGGAATGTCACCTGCTGGGTCACACCCAGCTCAGTGCTGGAGTGTTGTGACACTCACCTGGTCCAGTCTGCAGGGAAGGGCTCAGCGACACGAGGACTGTACCCACTCCAGAGTGAGTATGAGAGGCACAAGAGCTGTTCAAGCTGCAGGGCAGCACGGGGGAAACAAGAGGCTCAAACTGGCTGTGAATAGATTCAAACTTGGAAATCAGGAGAGAGCTTTTAACCATGAGAGAAGTGAAATCCAAGATTAGCTTTCCAGAAGGAGGGAGAACAGGGAACAAAACCTCAGTGATGTCAAGATGGAGAAAATATAGTTATGAAGGATATTCAAAAACATGGTCATTGGGAACAGAACAGGTCTGGATGTGCTGAACAAAAGGATCCCTTCTGGTCACATGGAAAACGTCCTGGCTGCCCTAAGAGCCTAAAGACTTCTTTGGCATGTGGAGATGCACAGCCAGTTCTTGGATACCCTTCCTGAGGTCTGGTGGAGGAGGGCAAGTGTGGGCAGAGGTGCCCAGCCCAGCTGCTCCCAGCGCCCCAGCAGCCCCCGCATGGGGCACGGACCAGGATGTTCCAGGGGGCTGTGGTCATTCCCTCTGAGGCTCCACCAGCTCCCGCCTGTCCCACAAACATGAATGTTCATACTGGACAGAGAGCCCCATTCCCATCAGCCCCACCAGGAACAGTGGGATGGAGGGAGCTGGCTGGGCCCTGGCCAGGACTGGGCAGGTGCAGGAGCTCCCCAAGGGCTCCCTCAGTGCCCTGAGGTGGGATCTGTGCCAGAGACCAGCAACTTCCAGGGAAGCATTTGTTGGGCTTGGGATGGGGAGTTCTGCCCCATGCCTAAATAGTAAAGCCAGCATTTAGTTCCTTCATCTCCACACGAAGTATCTCATTTCAATTTAATTTCACAGTTGTAATGGATTTTTCAAAAATATTCAAGAACATATTTACTTTCCAACATCTTATTTCCTTTCACATTTGAAAAAACTTTCTATCTAATCCCTCAAGTCATCCTACAGTCTGAATAATTTCAGGTTTTTAATCAATAGCTGTCAGACTTGTCAAATTACTTTAGGGACCACAAAGCAATTTTTAAACATTCATAAACCCTCGTAGAACAGTTAAGTGCACTGAATTTTAAAAGAAAGAGGAACTGAATAACACTGATCAAATAGGATTATATTCTGGCAAATTGTAAATTAGGTTTTTTATGAATCTTCTCACACCTACTTATCTAGTGTCAGGCTTCTTCTGCTGCAGGAAGAAGTGACTGTTCACCTCTAGAGAAAGAAGCCTTTTCTCTCCTGCCTCCAAGCCTCCTTAGCAGGAGCAGGGTGCAACGCCTTTTATGTTGTCCTTTTTAAAAGCAACATCATTACCCAGCCAGCTACCCCAGGGTTCTCTCCATCATCCTACTGCCTGGGCCAGAGATGGCCAAGCTGCTGCTCTGAAGCTCTGCAAACGCATCTTGGCTCCTGGCATCCTTCCCAACACAGTCTTTGCTTCCCAGTGTGCTTCTGGCATGTGCATCTGTCTGACATGTCAGTCTAGAAATGAAGGTCGCCAAAAGTTCTCAATTTATAGGACATCTGTACCAAACCACAGCTTGAACCTTTTATGAGGCTGATTTTCCATATTGCATTAAGTCAAACTCTGAGGTGACTGTGGGAGCCTGTGCTGCTGTTGCCTGTTCTGTGCTTGTTCTGGGAGGAGAGATCAGGAACATCTGAAGAAGTCAAACATGTTTCTCCAGAAATGACTACACACCACAGTCCCACGTCACCATCGCAGCGGCTTTCTTAAATTTGAGGGATGTGGCCTGAATGGGGAGGAAAAAAGGGAGCTTCATAGCTACACTGAGAATGCTGGAAGTCTTCCAGGAAAAAGTACAGCTCAGATCAAAGAGGAGCTGAAGGATGGTGAGAAGAAAGGAACATTTGGTGAGAAGAAAGGAACGCTTGGCTGCCCACGTTTGGCTGGCCACATGCAAACGAACAAGCCTGAACCCTCCGTCCTCCTCCTTCCAGCCGAAGTGACTCCTCTGCTGCCTCAGAACCTCCTCAGACACACCTGCCCTGCTCCTGTCCCTGTGGGAGGCTGTGTCCCTCTGTGGCAGCAGCCCTGTTTCAGTGGGACGAGCTGGGCACCAGCTCAGAGCCCGGGAGCCCTGTCTGTGGCACTGGATCCACCACGACACCAGGGACAGTCCCGTCCCTTGGCTGCTGACCACAGGACGGGGCAGGACGGTGTTTTCCTGGGGAATAGCTGTCGACAAGAGGGATCACTGCTCAGGTAGGGCTGTGGGAGCAGGACACAGGCAGGACATGGGGGGAGGCCGAGGTGCTGGGGACTCGCACGCTCTGCTGCTGCTTCTCGTCCAGTACAGAGAGAGCTCAGAACCGGGGCCCAGGGCTCCAAAGCCCCCCTCTGGAATGCTTTACCTTATCCTGTGCCTTGTTTCAGCACTGTTTCTCTGCCCTTTCCCAGTGCTCCTCACGCACAGATTTGTGGCTGGTCAGCACTGTCAGCCCTGCTCCCATCCCCCTGCAGCCTACTGAGCATTAAACACACACCCAGCTCCCTGCATCTGCTGCAGATGCCCTTTGCCAGAGATGTGCAATTTTCTCTGCAAAGCCCCTAAATACCAAACAATGGCTGCTTTTAACCTCCACACTGGTTTCTGGTTTCCAGAAGGACTCTTGCTGTTGCCATCTCCATCAGCTCAGCACTGACAGCAACACAGGAGCCCTGTCCTTCCGTGGTGTTGCTGCAGCCACCCGCCTGCAGCTGCTGCCGCCTGCCCAGGCACAACTGCCCCAGAGCTGGATATCAGCAGACACAGATTTTTGATATCCAGCTGACCTAGTTTTGACAATGGTTCGACGTCTAAACCATTGCTCTGGGAGCTGAACAGGTCCCAGCTTTGGGAAGCCTCATTCCTGGAGCCCAGGTGGCCAACATCTGCCCCAGCTGCTTCCTCAGCCTTCAGCTGGGGCCTGGAGCTCATTAACACCAACAGCTCCGAGGAGCTGGGAAAGGGGACTGGAGGAACTGCTTGCGAGCTCAATTCAGCCACAAATGTGGGATGTCTGACTGATTCACAGTTGCTCTTTTTTGTAGTTCAAGCTGAAGATGCAAAAATTTTTCTCAATGAGAACATCTCGGCAAGTTCTGAGGTTTTTGAGGCTTGCTTTGCTTTTCTTAGCGAGGTGCTTAGTGGGTCTGACAAGCTTGACATCACATACATCAAAAATGTGTTATTCTCATTCAGTTTTCTCTATATTTAGCTTCTTTCCCTGTAGTTAGTTTGTTTCCCTGTATTTAGCTTGTTTTCCTGTATTTAGCTTACTGCTGTTTGCCCAGTGAAGCACAAAACCAAACACACCTCATTGTTAGCACTGTGCTAACACACAGCAGCTCAGACAAACACATGTGCAATGACAGGTATTGTATGTGTCAGGCTAGAACAATTTGATCTTGAGACCTAAAAAACCAGTAGAGAATGATAAATATAAATAAACAGGAGAAGGACACTGAGCAGATGAGTTCAGCGTAAATGATGGAGCAAACTTTTCCTTTCAGCTGAAATGATTAATCCCCCTGAATAACACTTGATAAGGATTCAAGCATGTCATCACTTTCCATTAGTAATAATAATAATAATAATAGTAATACCAAAGTACTCTTTGTTGTGAGATAACCTGACTGGGGATTTGTTAAAGAACATTTAATTACAGGGCTACTTCATTAAATGTAAAAATTGAACTGAAGACAAGAGGCTTTGATTTGTGGAGGAAAAAGTAACAGGGAAAAAGAGGCACTTACAGGATCGAAAAGGAGATAAACACCCTAAAAGAAGCACTGAAGAACAAATTCTCATGTTCAGAGAGAGAAACCTGCCTGGGACCCCCAGGACAAAAAGCTGAGAGAAGCCAACTGAACAAAATACAACCAGAAAAGGGAGGAAAGCTCTAGAAATGGGGTAAGAAAGTTGGAACAATTACTTCAAAAATGAATTTTAAGTTGGCTACAGCATCCTCACTCTGTTTCACCATCAGTTGGGTGCACTTCCTTTCCCACAGGGCAATCCAGAGGCAGCAGGGAGGGGAGGCAGGAGCTGTTCTTGCCACCACCCTGGTGTCCTGGTTCCCCCACCACTCCCAGGTCTGCCCTCCTGCACCCTCACTGCAGCTCCTGGAGAGTGTTTGTTTTCCAACAGCTTGTCCTTATCTGTATTTGTGGAAGCATTTCACAAACTCCATCAGTGCCTCAGGGAGCTGTGCCATGGTCTAAATGGACTGGGAGCTGGGAATGACTCAGGAACTGGCTGGAATGGTTCAGATCCTACATGTGGAGTGGTGGGAGCTGATCCAAAGTGGGTGGGAAGAGAAAAATGATCAAACAGAAAAGCTTGGATCTTCTGAATACATTGGGTTTCTCTTAAGCCAGGCTGTATCTTCTCTTTCCAGAACATCCCCCTCACACCTGCCAATGCTTAACTTTTAAAATAGTTGATGCTGCTTCCAAAATGTGTCTGCAACATTTCCAAAAGAGATAGTTTCCCTAATAAGAAAAATAAAGTCCTTCCTGAAAGAATGCTATCATTAATAACCCCTTACTGTCATGCTGGTCTCCTGTTACCCCTAAAATCCCTGAGAGCCATTCAGTCTGTACCTGCTGGCTCGAGGCGCCTCTTGGAGCCCAGCTGTGGGACTGGGACTAAATGGACTCCCCACCCAGCTGGGCTGCTGCGAGCACTGGTGTTAATAGACAGAAACGCCCCCTGCTTTCAGAGCCTGAGTGCCTTTCACAGCTGAGTAACTCCAGTCACCAGCCAGGCCACAGCTGCGTCGGGAGAGAAGATGGAGAAAACGCCGCGCGCCTCCGGAAAGTTTCGTGCTTGTCATCGTCTGTAACAGGATGCTCTGAACACAGGGTGGCTGCCAATACAGAAAAATTAAGACCCATTTTTAAACTCCACTGAAATGCCCGATGCTGCAGGAAGGTTTCCAGGCAGAAAAGTGGAGGAAATGCCACATAAAGTGGTAAAATATGTGGACAGTCCTGCCGAGGAGAGCATTCCAGCATGGCATGTGAGAGGTACTGGGACAGGGCTTGGAAGTCCCAACACCACCTGAGTTATCCTGCATTACACTTCATTCCTCTCTCAGAAACAATAAACCTGGTTTAGGAATACAGTTCCACAGAAATACTGGAAGATCTGGCCTTAATACACGGGTTTATAATTAACACCAACTTCAGTGTCTATGTGAGCAAAGAGGTCTCTGGGGTCCTTGGTCAGGGAACAATTCTGTTTGAGGCCCAGATTGATGGTGTGGTGCAGCTGTGCAGAGGGGACTCAGAGCTCCAAGAGTTTGGTTCCAAAGCACTTTTAGGGGATCTTCCCACAGCACAGAGGGCACTCACAGGGCTCCTGGTGATCCATGAGGCTGCCAGGACAGGGTAGGGACTGGAGTATCTTTTCCAACCAGCTCCTGGCTAAGCAGGAGGAAGAAGCAGAGATGGAAAATACCCTGAGGTTATAAGATGGTATTTAAAAAAAAAAAAGTTCAATTGAGAGATTATTCCTGGGATTTGACTTGCTGCCATTCCCATTGGCATTTCTGGGAAGTTTTCTTTTTACAAACAAAATGTATTTTAAAGTTAAATGTCTCGCTTCTAGGTTTTCTGGTGCAACCCGGTGAAGAACACTGCATAGTATCTTTGTAGAAAATAAAGCTCAATTATCTAATAGGCCTTGGATCTGTGCTGCAATTGTAGCAACAGGGTGAGCGCCCCAAGCAACAGGAACTGTGCAAATACAGAAAGTGAACAAAGCCCACAGAGATTCACCATTTCAAACAAAAACTGCTCCAGTCATCCAGTCCCTCAGTTCTGCCATCTGTGAAATGGAATATGGTCTGTAGCTGCTGCCTTGAAGAGAGCCTAGAATCAGACAATGCCAGAATGGTTTTGGTTGGAAGGGACCTTAAAGCTCAACCAGTGCCACCCCTGCCATGGGCAGGGACACCTCCCACTATCTCAGGGTGCTCCAAGCCCCGTCCAACCTGGCCTTGGGCACTGCCAGGGATCCAGGGGCAGCCACAGCTGCTCTGGGCACCCTGTGCCAGGGCCTCACCACCTTCACAGGGAGAGATTTCTTCTGTGTTTCACTTTGAGCCAATTACTCCTTATCCTGTGACTACCCTTCCCGATAAAGAGTCCCTCTCTGATGTTAAGAGGACTTATACAAGAGTAATTAGAAAATATTACCTCTTTGTGTTAGATGTTACTGTTCCAAGAGCCTTTTCCTGTAAGCTGCTGGGAGGCCCGGCTGGCTTTGTGGCCTTTGGCAAGATTCTTCTCTGTCCTTTCACTCCTGTTGCCAGCCCAGTATCCCAGAACAAGCTCCATCTAACCCGGGATCCTGCCTCCAGCAGGAAGGCAATCTTGTTAACAAAGAGAAAATACAGTTCCTGACCCTTCAAGGCAGGCAGGCAGAGCCCTGAAACTTTTGATTTATTCTTCTTGCTGATGTTGGTTGCTTAGCTACAAATATTCTCAATGCTCATAAAAGCCTCTCTCCATTAGTCCTCACCGCAAGGTTTTAAGTCCAGCCACAGTTTATTTTTCTTGAAACCTAGGTGATAAAATTTCATGTTGCTGTTCCATCTGAGACGGAGAATGCCCTGTTCCCTGTCCAGAGCCCGACAACTGCCGTTAGCACGAGGAGGAGCAGAGGAGATGTCACCCTCCAGCACCGAAGATGGGCAACAGAGCTCAGCTCTGGTGTAAGAGCACTCTTAAAAAAGGAAACAGGGAAAAAAAAAAGTAAGAGCCAAGCCTGATGAACCAAACTGAGCCTGCAGCTCAACCAGAGCTGCTGGCAGCTCATCCCGTGGAGCTTGTCCGAGGCAATGCCTTGAAACCTGACGGGTCTGCTCAGCATCTGCTCACAGGGGACGTGCGGAGCCCGAGGCTCCCGGGGTAAACCATCCGTGGGCAAATCAGGCTGGATGGGATCAGCTGGTACAAGTCTGGCATAACAAGGGCAAAACATCCCCAATCCCCCACAGAGCTCCCTCTCCCCAGCCCCTGACGTGTGTCCCTGCGGAGCGTGTGGCTGCCACCAACAGCTCTCCCGGGCTGCTGGAAGGTGGGAGCATTCCTTAACCTGAGGAGCACCAACTCCATCTCCCACCCTGCACTGCCTCTGTGTGAGGGACAGGAAAAGGCCATCAGCAGGTGATATGAGTCACTGGGAAATTATGGTCTGGTCTCAGGCAGGGAGAAGTAAAATTACTGTGAAAACAATCACCTCGCGGAGCTGCCCGGCAGAGAACAAAGGAAGCGGGTCCGGGTAGGAACCCAGGGACAATGGTGGCACCAGCTGTGGGGACAGGGCAGGCAAGAGAATTCAAAAGTGGGCTTTTTCCTGCCTGCTGAAATTAGAGAACAATGAGCAAAACCTCTGTGGTAGGAAAGGGAAGCAGCTTAGCAGGAACACACAGCTTTGGCACCAAAGTGCTTCTAGTAGACCAGCAGTACCCAGCTCCTCCCAGCCCAAACTGGAATTCTGTGATCCTAAAATTACTGGACAGGAAGGAACAGACAAGCACAGAGAACTGTGAGGGGTGTCACATTCTGATGACTAAAAGCTGGAACACTTGAACAGTGAAAAGCACCTTTTGGGCTCACGGTGCCTTGTGTTCGGTGAGCAGGTAACAGAGGAACGCGCTGGGAGTCAAGGGCCTCCTTATCAAACTAATTTTTTAACGAGCAACCTTGCAACGACGCCAAGAGAGAGCAGAAAGCTCCCAGTCAGCACTGCACTGCAATCAGCGATTAATTTGTTGCCCGATGCTTTACTTGCTGCCCATGACAGAGCTCATAAATCCTCATTTTTATTGATGTCCTGGCCGAGGGGCCACGCTGGAGAAGGCTGGCTTGTGCTGCAGGTGTCCTGGGCAATCACCTTGCAGGATATGACAAACTGCTTAGAGGCTTTGGTAAAGCCTTTTAATCATTTTATCAGTCTAATTCTTGTTTTTATTGTCTTGGCTGTAAATTTATGGCAGCAGCTCAATTTGCATCCAGCTCTTTCTGGGAAATGGAGTGTGAGACCCTCCCATGGCAGCAGGGCAGAGGCTGTCACCTCTCAGTGCCACAGCACCAACAAAAGCGCTACCAGCAAGGTCCCAGACAGGCCCAAGGAAACTGGGGCTGTTCTCCCCTCCCATTCCTGGGTGCTGGTGTTACCATAGTGGAAGGGATGACACGAAGAAAAACTGCCTGTTTAAAAAAAGACAGACATTTCCTATATGGTGAAGAGGTGGAAGAAGGAACCAGTGCTGGGGGAAGGGAGACTCTACTGGAACAAGTTTTCAGCCATCAATGTCTGCTGGACAAGTCTTTAAAAGTATTAAAGTCTGGGTCTTAACAAGCCTTAAAATCTGGGTCTCCAGCACCTAAAACTGTGTCTGAACTGAAAAGTGCCTTTACATGTTGGTATGCCAGGTGATACAACTCCAGGTTCTTTGAATGTCTCCTCTCAACACAAGTGACAATTGTATCTTATTAAACCTGTCATCAAATTGCAGGTCTCTGAAACGGTGCAAGTCAAAGAGAAGCAAAGCAGGGGGGTGTTTCTGTACAATACCCAGTGGAGCTGAGGAAGCCTTTTACATAAGAAAGGTGTTATTTCTGCCACTTTGAGCAGAAGGAAACTCAGGGAATTACTGAGTGCTTTCTCATCCCACTCACTATCTTCCCAGCTTCCCCAGTGCACTCCCTGGGGCCAGGACAGCCTGGCAAGGGGCTGTGACAGAGCACCAGGCATGGGGCTGTGGCTCGGGCTGGGGCAAGTGGAGCTCCACGCGTAGGGGTCACTGCAGGCAACGGAGACGTCTCCTGAGGAACTGGGGCTCCCCTTTGTCTCCAGCTCTGCCCTTCCACCCGCTCTGCTTGCATCTCCCTGTGCCAATATTGGCACTAACAAGGCCACAGGAGGCAGCTCAGCCTCACCAGTCTCTGCTATCTCCACAAGCCCCACGGCAGCTCTCTTCTCCCGGGCTCCAGTCCTGCCCAGGGACACTTCCCACTAATTGCTGTGCAGTGGGAAGGAGGATGGTGTCAGGAGGTGCAAACAATCTGGAAGGTCACACATGCTGCTGGCTGGGCCTCTCCAAAAATCACCCAGACCCAACCCCGCTTCCTCAGTGCTGCTCAAAAGGACTGAACTCATGGCTGGGAATCAAGAGAAAGCACGGAGAGTCCTATCAGCTTACCTCTGAGCATTAACACAACCATTAATTTTACCATTTGCTCATCAAGCTACATCTTAATGAGAACCAATAGAGATGGGGCCATGACCTTTCCTCCCTCCCTGCACACTCCTTTCCTTAAACCCGTCCTCCAAGCCTGGTCCTGCCTGGGGCAGATGCTCAGTGTCACTGCTGGGACAACTCATCAGCTGTGACCAGCTCACAAATCTGAATGAGGCTTAATGCAAGAATTCCCTGCTTTCATTCTATGTAGGTGTTCCTAGTTGTAGGTATCACAGAAGCCCAGAATGGTTTCGGTTGGAAGGGACCTTATAGTTCATGTGGTTCCAACCCCCTGCCACGGGCAGGGAACCTTCCACTAGACCAGGATGCTCATATTATTATAAATACGCTTTGTTTTCAAGCTGTGCTGTGATTATTATTTGCTGCATTTATTGGCCAGTGCATGGCTATGAGGGCTAAGAGGGGTTCTGCTGCAGTTTAAGGTATTGCAAGTGATACTGGCCACCCTGCAACTTTTGGGAAAAAGGAGATGGGAGGGAAGAAAATTGTCTGAAGCCTAATGAGGACGCAAGCACTCGCCAGATTTTAATTTGAAATACTTTCTTTCTTTTCAACCATATCCTTTTCTGCTGGGCTCTGCAAAGAGCAGAGCTGGACAATCCTACGGGAAGCTGGGAGAGACTAACAATAGAGGAGGAGTGGAGAGGGGAGTGGAACCAGCCTGGCTCCTTGTGCTCAAAATGAAACAGATAAAGAAACAAATTGCATAAAGGATGACTAACAAAGACAGCTTTAAAAATCATTTCAGGGTTAATCTTCTCAGGTTCACAGCAGGGACAGCAGGAAAGGACATTCGGTTTCACACATTACGTAAGTTTTAGTCCATCTCCCTTTCAAGTTCTCCGGCTGCTCCTACCACGTATCCAGACACCCACATCCCCGGGACTGCCTGCAAACACCCCGACCGCCAGGCACGGCCACTTCCTTCTTTACAATCACGCAGATCTTTTACAACGGCTTTGAAAAATCTGTGAATTCTGCCTGGCCCCTCCGCACGCTCCGCTCCCCGTGGGTGTGAGGGAATTGCTTGCCTGTGATCCGTGCTCCCAATCCACCGGATCCCTTCTGCAAGAGCATGAGGGCCCAGAGCAAACACCTCTCCAGCAAACCATGTCACCATTTGATTCCTGCATCCTCCTCTCTCCCCACCAGTGCCAGAGGGAGCGCCGGACGCTGCGTTCCTTGGCGGGTGATGGAATACAGAGCTTGGCTCCAGGCGCAGCTGCCCCGACCCCCACAGGCTGATTCCACAGGAAACAGCACAAACATCTGCACCGCCGAACTGCCGGACAGACCTCGGCAGAGCTCTGCTCCAGCAATCCAGCAATCCAACCGCTGGAAATCCGGCACACTGCAAGCTGCCGTAGCCCCAGCAGTCCCACTAGCTGAAACAACGTGCTGGAAAATCTGTTTTCTCCATATCTGCTCCCTGTCCCTTTTGAAAATGCAGTATATCAATTCAAAAGATTGTAAAGGTCCAGCTTTTCCAATCTGGATCATCCACTTCCAGAGGAAGCTCATAAAGGTGCAGGGAATACTTTGTCATTGCAGTGCCATTGCACTTTGGCAGATCCTGGTGAACCACCGAAGAGAAAGGTAAGTGGAAAACTACCAGGCACTTACCCAAGCCTCCACGGGACAGAGAAATAAGATCAGGACAGAAAAGTAAGATCAGGACAGAAAAGCAATGCTGAAGTCCCCGGGAAAGTCAGCTGCTCCGGCAGCAGGGCGAGTCCATCCCCCCGGCTGCCCTCCCTCGGCCGGCTCTGCCCGGTTTGGATTCAGCTGCTCTGGAACCGCTCGCAGACTCCCGGACTGCGAGACTTCCTCTGCAGCTGATAGTGGGGTTATGAAAGTAAACTGACTATTGCCCTTTGTGGGGGAGGAGGGGGCTGGGAAGCTCAGCCCCTTCCCTTCCTTTGTAATTCAAACCCTTCCTCGAGGCTCAGTGTTTTGGAGGAGAGGCATCTGCTCCCAGCCCCTTCCCTGCTGCCGAGGAGCTCACACCGGTCCTGGCGGTGAGCCAGGCTTGCGAACTGCACTCGGAGTTTACATGACAAAGCAGCTCATTCCTAATTAAACTTCATCCAGCATTTTTCTGTCTCATACATAATTAGTGCAGAACAACAAACCTAGAGGTAAGAAGGGAGAGTTCGAGCACGGGCTGCTCTGTCTGCACCTCTGATTCATGTTAAGATTTCCTCTTTATTTATGCAGTAACTATCTCGCATCACTTCCAAAACATTCCGTATCCACCATCCCCGCTGGGGACACTTGGCCGAAGGTTGGGCAGTGCTGGGAGGATGGATGGGAGGAGGGATGGGAGGAGGGATGAGAGGAGGGATGGGAAAAGGGATGGGAGCAAGGATGGGAGAAGGGATGCTGGTTGTGCCAGAGGAGTGCACATTCCCGAACCCTCCCTGAGACACGGCGCTGCTCCCAAAGCCTGTCAGTGCAGTGTCAACATCTTTCCATAGGCAACTGCATCAGGATCGGCCAGCTCTGCTCTTTATTACTTCCTGAAGGCAGTTAATCTTTAAAGCTCAAACTATAACTGCTGTCAGCTTAGCTCGCAGCCTCCTTCTATTGGTATTTACAAGTCACATTTTAAATTGCGAAGAAGCCCAGGCGTACGGGAGTTTGTCCACAAACCAGACAGACAGGAATTAAAGCACATTTTCCTCAAATCTGCTTGAAATCTAAACTTTTATTATTAGCCATCCCCAGTGCGATAATAAACTCTAGTCCCTGACAGGAACATATGGATCTCATCTCCACTGTATTCCAATATTACAATAATCCACAGTGACCTAGTAAACAGGCTCAATCCAAAAGATTTCACTTCAGCTAGCCAATGAGAAAGTTCTGGGGTATGACAGAAATAAAAGGAAAATAACCCTGAATATTTTGTTTAATTTCCCACAACCCCTTACGACTCCCCCTCTCCTAACACACATCCTCCCCGAGGCAGAGGTTCTCACTCATTTCTGATGGCAGATGTTTAGATTTGCTGCTCTGGTGATGGCCATAAACAGTGGGGGATGGCCAGATTATCCATCTCAGCTGTTTGCACCATTCCCTGAGTGAACAAGAAAGGAAACCCAGAGCATCTGCCATGAACCAGTGCTCCAGGAGAGCCCTGAGCAAGGACTTGCTGCTCCTCAGGACACATTTTTATTGACAGAAGCAAGTGGAAGGGTGGAATTCCAAAGGCGTTCTGTTCTCTCCTGCGTCTCTGCTCAGGGCCCAACCTTTTGCCAACAGCTCACCAGAGACTTGTGAATAATCCCAATAATGTACTTCACTATCGCCCCAAAGCAAACACCATCCCGCTAATCTCCCCGGGGCCTTTGCTCAGCTGGCTCGCGGGACACGCGGGCACGCACTGCCTTCGCTCGGAACCACTTTGTACCTGAACTCAGGTGTTCTCACATCGGAAACCCTGCTGCATCCACGCCTGAGAGGCAAGAACAGAACAGGCTTGCAATCCCTGTGATGAAATGCGTTTGGTGTCTGCAGGCCAGATGCCAACCTAAGTCCAGTGGTGGTGTTCCCTCTGACTTAGCAGGAGCAGGGTCTGACCCCAAAGCAGCTGTGATGGGATAACTGCAAGCCTCCCATTTCCTGGGATCGCTTCCTTGCTCACACCAAGGGTGGATTGGCTCTACTGTCAGCCTGGCACTCAGGGCTCACCTTAACTCTCGGCCTTAGGGCACCACTGGTAGGTAAATACTAAATGGCACAATAAAAACATGGACAGTGTAAGGTAAGACTGGTAAAAGAGTTCAGCTAAACAAACAAACAAAAAAAGCCCAAATATGTGTTTGTATTGTTCTAAGACACAAGGAGCTTGTTTTTCTTCTAATTACACTGGTTCAAAGTAATTATTCTCATTTATCCTCCATGTACATGAGCACATCAAAATAGGAATTGACCCAGCATCAAATATTCCCTGTTTTAGGAATTATTCCAGCTGCTCATAACACGGAAGGTCCACAAGAGCCTGGGAGAATGTATCCACACGCAGGCTTATCTCTTCATTTCAGACCATTCATCATTCCTTGCCTGGAAGCAACAGTTAATTTACAATAACTCAATGTCAAGATGGCAGTTTAAATCCTCTTGAGGATTGCCTCAGGAGAAGATTTTGTCCCAGTTCTTCTGCAGCTACTGTAGAGTCAGCCTCTTTTGAAGTCACTCAGCTTTAGAACGTGATAGAAATAAAGAGTGAAGATCTGTTGGTGCCCATCCCAACCCAAGGAAGGATCAGCTCTCCAGAGCCTTCTCTTGGGATTTCAATAGGGACAGAAATTAGAGTCAGAACGTTTTGGATTGGAAGGGACCTTAAAGATCATCCATCTCCATCTCCCCTGCCATGGGCAGGGACACCTCCCACTAGACAGAAAGGAAGAATATGGCCAGCCAGAAAACCCTGGATGGCATGGAGATGATTTCCTAGGGTGTCTCATTTTCTCTGGACATAGATTTAAGCAACTCTTGTACAAAGTAGGAGATACTTCCAACTTAGAGTGGAGGACAAGGACCAGAGCCAACACCAACAGACTGGACCTTTCTGAAAAGGCCACATCACAACCAGATCTGTTCCCCAAACCTCCCAAACAGCAATCCCAACAAAATCCCTGGGAAGAACCCTCAGAGCAGAGCAGAGTTTCCACACCCCCTTCTCCCCTTTTCTGTCTCTTACATTTACTTGGATTCAGCTTTATCTCTTCATTTTAAGGACTCTCTCACCACATTTTACTGGCGTTGATGGCCCTTTTACCAAGGACAATCTGCATCGAACATTTTGGAAAGCAATGATTTAAGAAGCTGCAGGTAGCATGGCAGAGTGGCTGACGAGCCATCTCTGGAAATCAGAAGGTGTTTAAAGAGGGTGTTTACAAGCAGAACGCTGCTAAAAGTCTGCCTTGGTTGCAGATAACAAGGCTGAGACAATGACAGATTTCCTTCCCCTGGCAGCCAAGAGCAGCTCCCCGTGATTGCCTTGCCGTGTTTATCCAGGATGCTGGGAGAGAGCAGGCACCAAATATGCAATTAATTGGCAGTTTGCAAGAGCATATTGCCTAAAGATAAACAGAGTGGGTGATCGTGTCGTATGGAAAACGGCTGAGTGCTGCAGATGTAGCATTGACCCAGTTTAAAAAAAAAGAAGTTTTTTTTGTTCTCTTGGAAAATAAATGTATTGAAATGAATACTTTTTTCTTTTTCATGGTCCCTCTGGCCGTTGAATATTTTGTGTACGTAAGCCATTCTAGGTTCTTTCTTAATCTGGAAGTACATAGTAAATTATGAATTAGCTGAGAAGTTTTCCTGCTGACATCAGAGGAGCAGGGGGCACATTGTGACACGGTGTTAATGGCCTTTACTCTTCACCGAGGGTGTTTTGCAAGCAGGAGAAGGCACAACTGCTGGATTTAACTGGGAATCAGGTGATGTGGAAAGGAACAAAACTGCTCAGGACGGGGGATGTGGAGATCAGGTCTAGAAGGAGGAATGGTTTTTCACAGAATCACGGAATCACAGAATGATTTGGGGTGGAAGGGACACCTTCCACTATTCCAGGTTGCTCCGAGCCCTGTCCAACCTGGCCTTGAACACTTCCAAGGATGGGGCAGCCACAGCTTCAGGGAGGAACTGGACCAGGATCAGGGGCTTGGCAAATGGAGAGTGCTGTGAGTGGGAGGAACATGCTCCAGTTGCCAAATACAGATATTGTCAGACAAAAAGGCACAAAGATGACATGAAACCCAAAGTGAGGGAAGGAAAAGAATGATACAGGAGAGGACTGAATGCTACTGAGGAGCTCAGGATAGGATATACACTGTGGAAAATACGCTGAGGCTGGAAAGGGAAGGGGAAAAGCAACCTGAATGTGATGCTGGTTAAGCTGGGAAGCTGGAGAGACATAAGAAGGGATATCTGTGACATGATCAGGGCAGCAGCACAAACCTGTGGATCAAGTGCGAGGCACAAATGCTAAAGAGACGAGCTCTCACTTTCAGGAGACAGAATTCATTAGTAGGAAAGTCCTCGATGTAGAATTTCAGACTTAATGTTCTGCAGCTCCCGTGCACGGCAATAGCAGGCAACGAAAATCAGCGCCCTCACAGGACAAAAGGACACTCTCCCCTCTCATTTTTTATATTCAGTGCTATAAAACTCAAGCCCAAAGCATGTGACAGAACTCTCACTTCATTTTACTGCTACCACACTGACCTTTCCAGCACTGATCAGATCCAACAGGAAAACAAGTCACAACCTGGCAACTTCTTTGCAGGGACAATGCACCGAGATCATATCTGGCCTGACCAACGTGACACACCAAAAATGCCTTTACAGGAATTCCTGATCCCATGGAGAGATTGTTACAGCAGGCTTTGACTTGTTGTTTTGCTGGATCCTCTCCCTGTGCCCTCGGCCCAGGCTGTGAATGGAGTGGACAGGGTACACTGCACACTCCACAGGTGAAGATGTTCCTTCTTCTACACCGAGGTGATTCCAGGTGAATTCTTCATGCAGGACTCAGTCCAGATTTCCTTTGAGTTCCCCCAAAGGCCAGGCCTCAAGGAGGAATTGGAACACCAACACAGCAGCTTGGTGTTTCAGAAGCATAGCAAAAATTCAGCAGCTTTTTAAAAAATCTTTTTCTTTTAGATCAAAGTTTCTGTATTTGGGTACCTAAAATTAGCTAGCAAAATAAGTGACATTTTATTCAGAGATGCAAAATTTCCATTGATTTTAATGGATTCAGCATCCCAGAAAACTAGGCCACTTATTTATGTACCTACATAAGCATTTGAATCCCTAACTTGAAGGAGCCAAGTTTGTAAATGATGACCTTATGTTTTAAAAATCATGAGACAACTCTGCATGCATCAGTCTGTTATTCCCTTTATTTCTGTCAGCAAGGCTCATTCAGAGGTAGATTTAAGCTGTAAAATGTGCCTTTAAAGTTTCCTGCAATAAGGTCTCTTCTATTTAGCAAAACACTTAGGCACAGCTTAATGTCTTCCCGAAGAGAAGCACATGAGGGAATCGAGGCTAACAGCTTCCTCACCGCCCTCCTTGAGATGAGGAATGAATCTCTGTCTCCCCACAGAAAATTGCTGATCCTGATGGGAATGGCTCAGCAGCCTTGAAGACTCTTTCTGCCTCATCACTTTACCCTAGGAACAGACTAACATTGCACAGTACTTGGGTCTGCAACGCACAGCAAGGTAACAACACTGAAAAAACGCTCCATAGGTGTTCCAGGCCAGGCTGGACGGGGCCTGGAGCAGCCTGGGACAGTGGAAGGTGTCCCTGCCCATGGCAGGGGGTGGCACTGGATGGGCTTTAAGGTTCCTTCCAACCCAAAGCATTCTGTGATTCCAGGATTCTGCAGGGACGTGTGTTTCGTGCAGGGCCAGGGTGGAGGGAGGGAAAGGGGCAGCAAGAAGCAGCAAGACCCCAAGCAAGAGGTGTTCCTGGGGAGAGCAGGTGTAAAGCAGTGAGGCACCAACCCTTTGCTGATGCAAACCCTCAACCCCTTCCTTATCTTGTAACTTATCTCTTTTAATCCTGTGCCACTGAATGCCCCTCAGTAAACTGCCATGTGGCTGCTTAACGAAAGAGCTGTATAATTTACCTCCGATTGTTTCAAACACTTGGCAGGAAACAATAGATAAAAACTGACAGGACTTTCACAGTTAACAATGCAACCTAATGAAGTGAAATACTGCTCAGAGAAATATTGTGACAGGTATCCATGGATTCAAATAAAGGAAAAGACATGGTCGGGTAGATTGGGCTCTGCAGTCCCTCAGCCCTGACTGTGAAGTCACCAGATCTTCCTTCCCTCTGTCTGCTCTTGTGTCGGGCTGGTTTGGTTACACAGCACTGAATGCAAGTTTGTCAAAGCAGGGAAGTTAAAAAATTTCCCAGAGAGGAGCTAAAATGAGTTGAGCTCCATTCTGCCACATTTCCACATTCCTGCAGCTGTTTCCTGCAGGAGTTCACCACTGGAATGCCACGGACCATGGGAGGGAAGCAACGGGGGAAAGCCCTGGACTTGGACAGACACAGAAGCAGGACTGAGGTGCCAGCAGAAGCGTTTGTGTGCCGGTGATCACAGGGACAGCACCACAGGAGCTGGGCTCGGGGGCTCCTGCCCGGCTCACTCCTGAAGGCACTGGCAGGATATCGAACCTCGGGAGGAAGAGTTACTGCCACTGCAGACAGCCACAGGCACTTTCTATTTGCCTTTATCTTACAAATTGCAGCTCAGAGCCTGAATTATTCAGAGCAGACTCCACTGACAGCTCCTTGGAGCAGGGGGGACACAGACACACAGATGGCGGCTGCAGTTTTCCCCTGCGCAGGCGTATCCCGGTTCCCAGGGGCTTTGGCTGGACAATTAGCGCAATTTGTTAAGCAGGCAGGAGGCAGCGAGGTGGAGCACACCGTGCTGGGCAGACAGACAGGAGGGAACCAGCCCCTCTCCTTGTGGTGCCCTCAGAACACAGGATACTGAGATGAGCTGCAGCCAACCTGCCCTGGCCCGGGACAGACGCCAGGATGTATGGGGCTGGTTACCTGCGGTGTCACCCACCGGCCTGGCTAAAATGGCATTAGAGACCCCAAGGAAACTAATGATCAAAAGCACTGTCAGGGAGCTTTTCCCTGTTGTGATCTTCCTGTGGGCAAGGTAAGATTGTCTTGGTGTGCTGTGAGGAGCTTCTGTGCACAGAGCAGGATCAATAACCCGATGATAAATCTATCTGTATCTATATATACACACTGCTGACTGTGCCACAGCCCCGGGTCACCCCTCACAGCAGTGTTTCTGGCTGCTTGGTCACCCTCCATGCTGCCAGCCTCCCTCTGCCTTGGCCACAATGGAGAGAGACATAAGGCTGTAGCTTTCCCAAAAAATCACAGGCAAACAGAGCATCTGGACTTTGAGGCAAGTTAAACACTAGGAACTAATTTGGTTTCCATGGTGAAGGACTGCAAAGTTTCACTTACGCTAGGAAGAATGGGGGGTTTCCATTTTCTGGCCTCAGGTAAAAGTGTAAAGAAAATTACATCTGGATGGGAGTGGAGACAACTGACTGGGAGAAAACTACAGAAGAAAATGAAGGGGGGAAGTGGTGCAGCTCCAGCAGCGCTGCCTGAGTACCACCAGTGTGATGCACCCTGGCCAAATTTTTGTTATTACCTGTCCAACTCTTTTACACAACTCAATAAAGAACACCCTGACCTACGGTGGGAATATGCTCCAGCAGCTCTGAGGAAACAAGCAGGCGAACCCCTGGGAAGGCAGGAGAATGGGAATTATGGGGTGTGGAGTCAGCACAAGCCCCAGGCAGGGCTCAGAGCCCACTCTGCCCCCTCTGTCCCAGCCCCTCAGCCCAATGGGCAGATTCTCTGCATCTGTGGCCACACTCTGCCCTCTGCACAGAGGGAGTTTATCTGCTCTGGACAAACCTAGAGAGGGAACATTTTAAAAAGCATCTGGTCTGCTCCCAGCAGTCCCCTCCAGCACCAGGATGCAGCATTCCTCAATACTTTTAAGCTAAAACTGTTCAAGGGAATGTGAGATGTGCCAGACTCCGTATTTCTAACAGGAACTGACACTGCCAGCACTGGAAATCAGATGGGAAGAAGTCCTCAGACAAGGAGACTGATTAAAAAACATAACTGACACTGGCAAATAGCTTAAAGGATTTAAACCCCACCAAATTAAATCCATCCTCAACCCAAAAATAAAACATACAGAAAATCTTTACTTTTATACAAGTCAAAGTTAATTTAAAGGCAAGGAAATACTCTAAAGGCCACATGGATTTTTCATGTATCCATGCACCTGATAGTCAAGGCCCTGCTTTCAAATTGCACTTGAAATTAATTTACAATGTACTGATGTTTCTGAACTCACTAAACTAGAACTTCACAGGAGAAGGCAAATGGGGGCAACTGGATCAGATCAAATACCATTTTCTGGGTGGCAAGAGGGAAGAATCCTCCTGCCTGGAGCACTGAAAAGATACCAGGAACTCTTTGGAGCAGCTGCCCCTCTGCCCTGCCCCGAGTCCTGGCACCCCAGGCACCAAAGGCTCTGGAGATGTGTCTCCACTGCCACAGGAGCGCTGTCCCACAGGCAGGTGAGGCTTGGGACTGGCACAGCCCAGCCCCATAGGACACCCCCACTGCCCCACAATTCCCTGCATGGCACAAACATTCCCACCGGGAATGGCACCGGTTTTGTCTTTCAGCCTACTGTTCTCTCTGGTTTAACCAGAACTTATGTTCCATTCACAGAAGAAAATCATTCTCTGTGTGAGAAAACACATAGCAGGCTTGAGTGTAACACTGCTGTTACCACACCCCAGCAAAGATGAAAGAAACAATGATAATAGTAACCAAAAGTTTAAAAAATCTCTATGCATATTTCACTATGACAGAGATTTGCATGTTCATCTCCAAAACTGGGTGAAAAGTCTTAAAATACTGGTTTTGCTATTTTAACTGTAAACACAGGAAGCTTTTTCTGTCTCTACCTACTCAATGATACCATTTCAAGGCTTTTTCTACAGTTTCATTACACAAAAAGGGGAAAAACAGAAGGAAGGAAAGAAATAAAGTCCTGTCTTTTAACTAGTGAAAACGCAGTCAAAGTTACATAATAATTCTATGAAAGTGGGGGATGTTATTAGCATAGGGTGAATCAGAGGAGGTTCTGGAAGAGCTGCACAGGGCAAGTGACCCTGTGCTGTGTCTGGAGCCAAGAACAGTATTCCAGGAGGGAATCTCTCTGAACCAATGTGTTTGAAGGCTGCAAACAACCTGGATGTTCAGTTTGGTGAGTCACAGCTTGTGGCAGCCCATAAAGACTTTTGTGTCTGCTGTGACTATGATTAATCTCTCAGATACAGCCCCAAAATCAAAGTTTCAAAGGCCCTTGGCTGCAGCTGAGCCATGACAGCACTGCTTGGGTCCCTGGGGAATTAATGCTTCAAACCTGCCCCTCCTGCAGCTGTGCCAAAGCTGCCACTGGCTCCGAGGGACAGGAATGGGCTGCAGAGGGCACGGACAGAGCTGGACTGTGCCAGCAGCTGCCTTGTGTCATCCAGGGGGACTGTTCCTCACTGGGAATACCAGGGGCTGCTCCCTGGGAAGAGCTCCCAGCTGCGAGGGATCAGGGGCACTGGAGTTCCCGCACTGATTCCCTCTCCAGTACCTCAGCCCAAGCCCAGAGTTTTGCTGCAGCCACCACAACACAACCCACCACTGCCGTGTCCTCTGGGTGTCATTAATAAATAATAAATGAAAAAAAAAAAAAAAAAAGAGGGAGAAAAAACCTATCTCCAATGTTTTGGAGCACACTGAGAGGCCAACAGCAGTGGCAGGCACGAAAGGAAAAGTCTAAGGGGCTGGGCTCTGGGGAACAGCAGCTTTGCAGTGTCACAGAGACAGGTTTGCCTGGCACTCGCTCCTGCTTCGCTAATGGGCCTGGTCTCATTGGGACTGAGGGTGGAAGAAATCTGCTTCCCATCAGTTTTCCTGCGCTTGGGCTGTGGGAAGTATTATTTCTTGGAGGATCAGGCAGTTTATTGGCTAGGGACATTTCTAGTGCATTTATTTTGTTGTTGTTGTGAATTTGGATTAGAGGCATCTCCTTCCTCCTGACAGTTGCTGGCAGCATGCTGTAAAAATATGATTAATTAAAGTGTGACTATGAATCCACTCAGAGGCTTAGAGTTTTACTCCTCTTAAGACTAAATAGAGAAAGGGCCACTTAACCAAGTTCAGACCTTGAAGCAGATTTCAAAGTTCACTCAGTTTAGCTCAGCACAATGAGGAGGTTCAACCTTCAATATTTAAAAGCTACGAGCCCTTGGAGAGAAGAGACTTCTGCTTCTGGTCCAATCCCAAACACAGAAATAAATAAATAAGAGATAATTAACCAAGCCACGCTCAGAAAGGACTCCAGCAGCACGGCAGAAATACACTGCTCACCTGGGGGATCCTCCTTAGCCTATGTGACATTTTTACCTTTGTAGACAGCTCAGCCATGGAACACACGCAGCCCTGAGGTTTTAGATTAAAACAACACACTCTGGCTCTTGCTCTGCAAGAAGCCACTGGAAATCCTGGAAGACCTTCAAAACTGAGCAGCATAGTACTTGAAAAAGAGACACAGCTTGACTAAATTGAAAAATCCGAATTTCCTAACATGGACTTAAAAGGTGCCACTGAATCATTAATGACTGCAAGATAGAGCTGGCTCAATCTGAGCAGGGCTCAAGGTCTTCTTTTGAAGAAGTCAAACTTTAAAAAAAATAAAATAAGAAAAATGTCTGCTACATTCCAAGGTCACAGAGGGTTCCATGAAACTCTGTATCTCTCCCAACTCCGACTTCCTAAATGACAGTCACTTTTGAATCCGGAGCACCCACTTCAACCGAGCATAATTAGCTGGGGAAGGAAAACATATCAGCCTAAAAGAGTCTTTCTCTAACAAGAGGTTGTGAGGGGCAATGCGCTGCAGATACAGATGGAAAATGGGGCTATTTATTTATTTCAAGAGCACAGAATAGCTATTCATTAAATGTTACTTTTAAGCTGTTTGGTATTCAGACTTTTCTGACTGACAGACAGCCTGGAGGGCCGGACTGAGAATGGGAAGCATGGTTTTGTTGCTTACAGGTATCCTTGGGGTCATTCCCAGCCCACTTTTCCAAGCTCTCACGCTAATTTCCCACCACCAGTACTATCTTCAACCCCCACAGTCAGTTCCTCGGCATCACTAATTCTGTTTTAGACAAGAACCCAGGCTACAGTAAAGCCCCTAAACAGATGAGCTGTTAGGCAAAGAGGTCAATTTAGATGGTCTAAGACCGAAAATGTAAATTTGAAATGAAACATTCAAAGTTTGGGTGAGGGCAAAAAAATATATAAACTCTTTGAAAGACTAGCCATTATTAGAGATTATAAATCTGCATGCTAATTTATGGGATTGCTATTGATATTTTCTTTCTAGTTCAGTTTTTAGCCCTTTTCTTGCATGCAGATAAATTCTAGTTAAGAGCATTGTGATGTGCAGAAGGCTTAATGCAACAGAAACCCCCTAATATGCAATGTAAAGATCTCAGGTTCATTAATAGTCCTAGGAGCAGCTCGTTTAACAGTTTATTTCACAGGGCTGAGTCCATCTGAGACACTGGGTGCAGCAGAATCGCCTTCCCACAGACGCCCTTTGGAATGTCCGTGCCAGGCTCCTGTGGGGATGGAGCTCATTTCAAGGGCATTCTTCACCCTCAGTCCATTTACTGGACAGGTAGAAACTGCAGAATCCTGGAAAGGTCTGTTTCCCAGAGATCCCAGCATGATCTGTCCTCTCTGCAGGCATTTTAATAAGAAAATGAAATGAATACCCAAACACTCTGCCTCTCATCAACCATTGATTCACCTACTGGCAGTTTCAGTAACAAATTAGATCAATGTAATTATTGTGTGTGCACACAGATGTCAAATCACAATCACTATGATCAGATCAGCTGGGTGTTTCCTAGAAAAACAGTATTTATCCATATTTGGTAGAGGAGAGAATGTGCATCTGCCCACCCCAACTCAAAAGAGACAAGTTTCCCAATGAGGTTTTGACACTGTTTCATGGACTAAACCCTGAAAATAACAGATTTTACTCTGGGAAATGAACACATTATTTTTCTAGTTCTGTGCTCTATCCAACCACTTCCTCTTCAATAGATCCAACTATGGGAAAGGCCAAAAATTCCCCAAACTTTGTAGCTTTCAACGCACTGGAACAAGTCAATATTTTGTGGGTACAACGCCCACCTCTGGTAGTGAAAGGCAGCAGCTGAGCTGACAGAGAGACCCCAGAGGAAAGCACCAAGATCCCCAGAGAACAAACCCTGTCCCCAGGACATCCCCACAAGAGGCACCCAGACATCCTTCCCCTCCTCCCCCAGCCCTCCCACTCCCTCATAAACCTCCCGGCTCTCAGACCCAGATGGGATCCTCTGGTGCCACTGGGAAGCAGAAGAGACCTGTTGGGTGCTTGACTCCTCCAGCACATCCTCTGGGCAGGCTCAGGGATGGGGAGCTCTCCCTGCTTCTCCAGGCAGCCTGTTCCGACTGACACATGGGTGCAGGCAGGTGAATTCCCCACACCTGGATGCCTGCATCTTCCCACCTTTTCTCGTGTTTACCTGTCAATTATCCACCCTAAATTCTTTCACCTCCCCCCTGTTGACACCTCTGAAATGCATGGTTATGAAATTCATCCTCTGTTATCTGTCAGCGACCCAGATAACAGCACTGCCTGTGCTGCACGCTCCCTTCAGCATCTCGAGAACTTATCCTTATCCAGCCAGAGCCGTTTCCCAAGCTCCGAATCCGATGCTATCGGGGCTATGTTTAGATCACACATCAGGGCCTCGTCAGACGCCGTCCCAAGGAGCATCCACCAGGGCCCAAGCCTACTTTGCTGCCTCCAATTTATCTTGTTAACCATTCCCAAAAATGAGTATATTTTAATTACTGTTTTCTGAGAATTGGGATTATTTTCCTTCTAAATATATTCGTCTGATTATCTCCAGGATGAAATTCATTTGGTTAATTACCATCTTTTTAATTTGTTTAAGACTGCGTTTCTGTTTCCTGTGCTGTAACACCTCCCTGCCAACTCTGCCTGCATTTATTCAGTGTCTGACAGATTCCCATCTCAGGGAACAAACAGAAGGTTTCCATACAAAACATGCAGCGCCCCGAGCCTTGCAGGCAGCCTGTGATCCCACCTGAAATCCAGGGGAAGGGAGAAGCAGCACTCAAATGTGAGCCCCTCTCAGCCTCTAATTCCACTTCCAATCCATGTACTCAATCCAAGCCCTCCTGGCAGACACCCCTTTATGTAACATCTCATTCATCCCCCAAACCCCAGCAGTTTTGTACCTGGATTATTCTACTGTCATCTTATTACTACCCCAAAACAGCAACAGACAAATTCCAATTTCATTACCAAGATCTCGATTCCAGTCACTGACGTATTTACTGGAAGAACCCAAACGTAATTTTATTTCCAGTTTTTTAGACTGTCCCAGTAATAAAAAATAAAATCTTCCGTGGGTAATGCAGATGAGACCAGTGGAGACATTAGGAGAAATTTCAGATATTCTTAAGCCAATAGAAACACCTCCCAAAGGGAAAGGTCACGGCACCTAATTAAATTATGTACATGGACTTGGAGTGCAGAACACCAGGAGAGCATCCAAAAGCTTGGGAAAAGATGTTTACATGGAGAACACTGACTGTCCCAGCTGGGTGGACATGGAGCTTCCTCTCCCTATGACCTCAGCCAGGCTGATCCCCTTCTCAGTTTGCAGGGATTTTGCACAGCAGCTCAGGAGGCTCTCCCAGGGCTGCCTCGAGACCATGGCTGTGCCCCAGCACAGCCCCTGGGCCACCCCAGCCTCAGCTGCACCCACGTTTCTTTTCCATGCCAACATATTTCCATCTTATTCAGAAAGCTGTTTGTCCCTTAACAGGGCACATTTTCCAACCAGCTTTGTTGTTCTGCAAATTATGGGCTATAAAGAATTAATGGTGGAATATAAATCAATTTAGTTCACTGAGAGAGTGTGTGTTTTATGTGGTAGAGGTTTCCAAAGAAAAGTAATTAGTTGATTTGGCATTTTAATCTTCAGAAAAATAAAGAAGCTATTTTTCTCCTAAGAGGATGTGTTTGAACACATAAACATATGCTGCTTTTTCTGAAACTATATTAAGAAGTATTATTTATTGGTTAGATGTGGCTGACAGCTATTTCTACTGTCTCAGGAAGATGCTCTGTGATAACGATTTCACTACAGGGACTTCACTTTCCAAAATACCTGACTAAAGGCTTTAAAAAAAAAGCCAGAGAGGTCCAGTTCCCTTCTCTCCCACGTCTGTCCCTTTCCCAGGGATGTCCCTTTCTTCCCCAGGTGGTCCCTTCTAACGACGGTTTCATGGAGATTCCACGACCACAGGGCTGACCTGTCCCAGCAGCTCATCCCTCCATGGCTGCACAGGGACTGTCCATCTGGCCACTTCCATAAGCAGCAAACAGGCACCAGGGAAGCTAAAATCCTTCTGTGACGCCTGTGTGTGTGTGAGGAGCAGCCAATCCTGCTCTGCCCTGGAGAGCCCGAGGAGCTCAGGCAGAGCCCGGGCTGACGGAGAGCAGCAGCCACCTCCCGGGGACTATTGCATAAGATGCCTCCGCTTTGCAATTCGTTCTCTCCCTGGCTGCAGCCCGAGTGTCTGAAGCCAAAGGGCTGTTTTGTGCTTTGTGAGAGAATAAGCCTGTCCCACTGGTGAGTCTCATTTGTCCTCTCCATGTCCGTGCCACACAAAAAAAGGATTCCACCTTCCTCCCTTTGCTGAATTTCCCACATTAACACCCCGGGTGTGTTCAGTAGAGCCAAAGCAAAACCAGCCAGCCAAGCATCTGAGTTTGCTTTCCCCCTGCTCCCCCATAACAACTCATTTAACAGCAGCACAGCAATTAGAAAATCGATATTCCATTCAGACATGACTGTTTCGGCTGCAGCATTGCTTAAGGAACATCTCTCGCAGCCCCATCTTTGCCTGGACAAAGGATAAGGCAGGAAGGACACCCCGGTGTTGGGAGACCTGATTGATTTAAGATGATTTCCCTTAAAGCCCACATGGTATTTGCAGACTGTTCCAGGTACAGGCAGTGTGGAGATGACATTCTCCTAATAAGCAGCTCTGTGCCAGGAGTGTGCATATAAATACAGCTGCAGAGAAATGCAAGCTTGCTTTCTTGTTTAGTATCACACCACCCACCTGAATAAAACAGAGCTTGACACATGTCATAAGGAATTACTGGAAGAATGCAAGGCCCTTAGGCACCAGAGTCCCATTTGTATTCCAGTCGTATTAACCAAAAATAAAATAAATAAGTAACAATCACAGCTTTGCCATGAAAGGATTTTCCAGCCATTCAAGCACTTACTACGATGCTGCTACACACTCCCGTGCTGGAAGTGCAAGGGCAGCAAAGGGGAGGCAAACAGAGACAAAGCAAAGAGCAGAAATCACAACACAGAAATTAGTGAGATTTGCTGCTTTGGAGCTCATGCTGGAAGGACCAGCCTGGCCCAGCTCAGCCCAGCTCAGCCTGCCTGGCCCTGCCGTCTTCCCCGAATTCTATAATTAGTAACAGTGATTACTCCAGCAGGATTCAAAACTCTGCCCATCTGCAGAGTCCAGGGTGGGAGCAGCCTGCTTTGTTTTCATGTTATTTAAAATAAGAACCGTAATTGCCAATTGTTGTGGGGGAAAACCACTCCCTTATGGAGACAGGCACGATGGAAAGCACTATGTGGGCTCCGCCTTTCCAAGCCACTAGGGAGAACGGGAAAGCAAAAATTCCCCAAACTCTGAGCAAACCCACCCACCTTCCCCAGAAAAGTGAAAATCAGATATATGGTTACTAAATTAAGTAGCAGGAACTCCTTTTGCAGGGAACACGAGTGCTGAAAGCCGTCCAACACAGGCTTCCCGAGTCCATCCCACATAGCAATCCCTGGTTTGTTTGCCTGTGTGTGTGCTGTTGTGTAAGCCATAATTATGCAATCTCACAGTTTAGCACTGAGGACATTCCCAGCTTGTTCCAGCTCAGCAGCAGCTCATGGCCATAACAGAAAAAGCGAGACTTTTTCTACAAATTTATTGACATGGAATAATGTGACCTCTTGTAGCACGGAAAAGGGCAGTGCAAAGATGAGCTCCGGGAAAACAGGCCACTGCTGGCCAAAATTACCAGCAGTGGACTTCCAGTTAATGCAAAATGAAGCCAACCATGGCAGGGACATGTGGAACCTTTAAACTGGTCCATGACGAGGTTTCTATAAATTGGATGCCCTGACACAGCAAAGTGGGAGCTCTGTGACCTCAGGAGCAGCACGACAAACAGCTGCACAGAGAGGCTGCACAGAGAGGCTGCACTGAGAGAAAACATTTCCCAGTGCACTTTTTGATGGAAATGGTAGATAAAGTCCCTGGACAAAACAGCCCATCCCCAGTCATCATCACAAACTGCTGCATCTGATGACTTTTTTTCAATTGGGTCATTAGTCACCCAAATAATTTTTCAACAACAACAAAAAAGAAAAAAAAAAAAAAAAGAAAAAAAAGAGAAGATTTCTCAGTAGACTGTTCAGGTGAGACAGAATGAGTCTAATTTTGAAGATTCACAAATAGTTGTAAATAATGGTCAGATACCAGGAATAGCTGTAACCAGTGTTTCAAACTATTTAATCTCCAGAGGTATCCAATGGGTTTTGAAGATCTCTTTATGTTAATTCATTTTTGGAGCTGAACACAGCTGGGAGGAGTCACTTTCTCCAATGTATTGTACTGACACCCAAGTGTTGTTTTTTATGTACCAAACACCAGGAGCACAAATCAAATTTAATCCTGTGCTCTTTATGCACTGACATTTATAGAAATAAAAACGTGTCAGAGGAAGAAAAGTGTCCACAAAACTACTCAGGGCTGAGTGATGCTTTCTCAGCTTATCAGTGACAGGGGCTGTGGTTTCAGCACATCACACGGCAGGAAATCAAAGTGCCAAGATGCAGGCGATACAGCACAGCCTGTTCTGGGAGCACTGACACTGCTCCAGCCTGGCACTTACTGCAGGACCGAGAATGCCATGGGCTGATTTGGAACCAAGTAGGATAATGGGCTGGGAGAAATGAGGGACTGTGAATTATCACAGAATCCCAGACTGGTTTGGGTTGGGAGGGACCTTAAAGCCCATCCAGTACCACCCCTGCCATGGGCAGGGACACCTTCCACTATCCCAGGGTGCTCCAAGCCCCGTCCAACCTGGCCTGGAACACTGCCAGGGATCCAGGGACAACCTGTGCCAGGGCCTCCTGACCCTCACAGGGAAGGATTCCCTCCCAATATCCCATCTAGCCCTGTGGTCTGTCAGTTTGAAGCCATTTCCCCTTGTTCTATCACTACACACTCTTGTAAAAATCCCTCTCTTAAATGTTTAAGGGAACTTGATACTTCCAAAACCTTCAGACTTACAATTGGACTGGTGGAATTATTTAGGTCATGTCATGCTTTGCATGTTAATTTGAAAAAATAATCAAATCTAACGTGTGTTTCAGAATGCCAATGCCAGGACAGCCAGCCCAGGAAATTATTGATGAGCTTTCAGACAGGACTGAAGCAATTAAGAGTCACTTTTGGTTGTCTGAAAGAAGCTTGGTGACCTGAGTCCAGCTCTGAGGCAGAGAGAGGAGATCCCTGAGCTGTCCTTCAGGGCCACATTCATGCACAGGATGTTTTTTTCCCATTTCTTAAAGCTGTTATTGGAAAATGTCACTATTCATTGCCGAGGTTCCCAGGATGCAGCAACTCTCATTACACCTAAGCCTCCCCAGCACAAAGCAGCCACTGATAACCTGGATGTATTTGCTGCAGCTGCTGTTCCAGAGGCTGCACTCCCGTTCCGTGAGGGGATTCCCATCATTATTGGCTCTGTTATTTTGTATCTCGTTCCTCTGCGTAATGCTGACTCCAGATCCCTTCATTTTAACAAAAGGATGTGTTCCTCTGACACGAGCAGGGATGAGGAGTCTCAGGGATAGAAAGGGATGCTGGAGGAACAGCAGCAGGTCATGGTTTTCCCTAGGCTGAGGGCACGGGAGCCCTGGAGCCCCTGTCCCTGCTGCTCCCAGATGCCCAGAACAGACTTGCCAGTGCTTCCAAGGCAAACAGGTGGAGAAAAGATGTTTCTTCCAACAACATAATACTCTACATGAGCAAACACACTGAGTAGGGAATGCCTCATAGTGATAAAACCCATGGAAAACAATTCAAGAGGAGTGTCTTTAGCTGGAAAAGACAAGGAGACTTGACAGGACAAATTATCAGCAAATAATGCATGGTAAAATCAGGAATGAATTGCCTATTTCTATTTACTGTCTTTTCTAAAATGGCCAACGAATAGATAATAAAGATGAAAGATAATGGAGTTTAATAGATGAAAAACTGCCAGTGCTATAAATTATGTATCAGACAGTGTCTGTCTGAGGAACTCGTTGATACAAGATGTAATTGAGACCAAAAACTTCACACCAGTCAAACAGGATTATTGTTATTTCTTAAGACAATGAAACTTTTTCTACTGTTCAGAAGAGAGAACAAAGCTCTCAAGTCAGGGAATAACAGAGAGCTGGCCCTGGCTCCTTGGCCACCCCTTGGACGTGCTGGAGTCCCTCTGCTCCTCCCTCCCTGCTATCGCAGTGTGTAACGGAGGGTGTGTGGAGGCTCTGCTGTTGTGTGAGAGGTTGGGACTGAGATTAATGAAGTGAGGGAGAGCCTCACCTTCAACATGGGTGACTTTATCTAATGAGGGTGAGACACCCTGTCTGGGCTGGCACAGAGAGAGAGCTTCAGATATAAAGGCATCAAGGCAAACTTCTCTCAAGTGTGTGTCAGAGCAGGTACAAGAGGGCCGCGGTAATGAAAAAAAAGACAAATAATTCTTTGCCCTTTTCTTGCAGGCTTCACTCAAGGACTGGAATTGCTCTATGAATACATATCACAGAGCTGCCAACAGACTCAGGAGGCAGCAGTGTTATACAAAGATCGTAAGCCATGCTTAAGAGACGAGAGTTAAAAAAGACTCCAGTGCTGCAGTCAGCTGATGAATTTTCCTATCTTATATCTTCTGTTAGAACATGTTTAAACAGAATCAAAATTATTGCCTGCTCTGTAGGGCTCAAATGCCCGTGTAAGTGAAGCTGGGAGTAACTAGTCAGAGGAAGAAGGACTGAGGCGATTAATGTGAGCTACACTCACTTCCCTAGATGGCTCAGAGAGCTTATAACAGAATTGGGATGCTGGAAAGCAATTAAAAGAACTAACTTAAATAAATCTCCAGTGCTGAAGGTTTGCCAGCATATACCTCTAAATTCTCCTCTGATGCAACCAGGCCCCTTCCTCCAGGGATGTTCTAACAAGCTCTCAGACATCAGGATAATTATTGCAAAGTGTGACCCAGACTGTGGTTACTGGTATAATCAAAAAACCCCTCGAGGTTTCAAAATTAGACACAGTCTCACCGGTGGAGCAGAGTTTCCAACTCTTGGTAACAGTGTTGTAATGACTGAACTCCCAATTACACTGTCTGAGAGGGTAACAGCCCCGGTGGCTGGGGGTGATGTTGGGGCTGTGGGGCTGCCCACCCAGATGGGTTTTCCTTCTCCCAGAGAGGATTCCTGGCAAGGAGCACACTCCAGGAGTAGCAAGGGGAGACGAGAGGTAAGAGCTCACAGAATCACAGAATATCCTGAGCTGGAAGGGACCCACAAGGATCATCCAGTCCAGCTCCTGGCCCTGCACAGACACCCCAACAATCCCATCCTGTCCCTGAGAGTGCTGTCCAAATGCTCCTGGAGCTCTGGCAGCCTTGGGGCCGTGACCATTCCTGGGGGAGCCTGGGCAGTGCCCAGCACCCTCTGGGAGAAGAACCTTTTCCTGAAATCCAGCCTAAATCTTGCCTGGCAGAGCTTCATGCCATTCCCTCAGGATGGAGAGAGACAACATCTAAATGCTGTTCTTGTGAGAGTACGATTTGACTGGTGAAGTCCCTTCTCCAGCAGACCAAGCACTGCTGTTCCCTCACACCATTTTCTAAGCAGAACATGTTCCTCTGATATTTCAACTTCTCAAACTGAGTGTTTGATCCCTTTGGGAAGCTTAAGGCCTGTAGTGGATTTGCTGGTTTCTGGTGCACAGGGAACTTCCACTTCCACTGCTGGGATGTAAAGCCTTGCTGGGTTCTAACACGCAATCTCCAATTTAAGCAAACAGGGAGCAAGGGAAGAAATGAAATACTAATTGCAATCCAAATTGCTCCATCTTCCATCCACCCCCTGCCAACCCTGCTCCCTGCTCCCTAATCCATAAGGTCTGAGTGATGATCAGTGAATAATTAATTCGGGGGAGCTGGAGAGGGTTCCTGCAGAGAGCCTCTGCGGATGCAATATCCCGTTCAGGAAAGGCACCAGGAGCATCCGGCGGGGCCTGGCGGAGCCTCGGGGTGCCCAGCACCCTCCAAGGTACCCCCTGCACGTGGCCCTGTGTCACTCACTAATTACACCTTGTTGTAGAAGCGCTGTGCTCACCCACACGGACCTGCACAAACAACACGCACTGCCACCTTCCCTGGGAGCACTGGGGAAGGTGAGGAGGTGCCACGATCCAGGGAAATCACGGACACTGCCATGCCATGATTAAAACTCTTCACATCCTGATGGCACTTGGCCTTGCCTGGTGCCCGGGAGGATTACGGCCAGGCAGGGGATAAACACCAGACTCCAAGATGAGCAACAGCAGCCCTGAGCCTTTCATTGCAATCCTCAGAAGGCAGGCATTGGTAAAAACTCTGCTCTCACCAAAAGAATTTAACATATAAATCCTTCTCTCTCTCTCTCTCTCTCAGTGTATTCCCATCATCTAAAGTGCTACTATATAGCAACAAACACATCCCTAATGGAACAAATCTCCCCACACAGCCAGGACAGCAAAATATTAATAATTCAAGGTACATAGAGCCGAGTTATGTAAATCACTTGGGACCTGCCGCAGGCCCGCTCTGCACAGGGATTCCGCCGGAGAGGCGGCACTGGGGGCTGGGATGGGGTTGTGGGTAATCCCCCCTGGAGTGGGGGAGGCAGGGTACAGGGCCAGCTTAATCCCAGAGACATCTGTAAACGTGAGCAAAGGGCACAGCCTGACAGAACAGCTCTGGCTTTCTAATTCCTACTACATTTCCATCATTTGGAACGAGGGTATGCCACCCTCCTGCACATTATCAATCACAAGGCATGCCACAGCGCTTTCTCATATAATTACTTATGTAACACACGTGGATTAAAGCTAAATTCATATTTCTGGCTTTAATTCAAATCAGTTCAGTATTTTTAAACAAATTACATTTTCATTCCAGCTAAAATGCATTGGTTTAATTCAATTAAAATCAGTTCTTGCTTTTTTTCATCACACCTGGCCTGAATTGTGCGGAACAGAACCTAAGTGAGACATTCTGTAGCTGTACTGAAAATTTGAATTGTAAGCACTGCCAACCAGATAAGCACAGTGATAATATCACTATCATAAGATATCCATAGGTGAACAAACTACTTGAATTCTCGCTAATAACCATTTCAGAGGCTCTATATCCTAAGGTTTTATTAAAGAATATGGCAAAGAGGAAGCATATTTTTTTCCCCAGTCTGGTTTTTCCTTCCCTCCCAGCTGATGGATGAACTTGACAGAGTTATTTGGAATTCACAAGTCCTGAACATCATTACAGCCAGTGCTCTGTACAAGTCAGAGCCAGCAGTGAGCTCCAGCTGCTGCCTCCAGCTACAATCAGTGGATTTCAGTACCCGAGCACTGCAATGACAACTGGGATAACAAGGAACACACGTCAAACATCAGCATGTCCCAGCTCTGAACAAAGGCTTGGAACCCTTCCCCACCTCACTTCCATGTTCACTTGCAACTCTTTGTCCCTCACACAGATTTTCCAATCGAGATTTTGCAAGGTTTCAATAAAGAACAGAGTGGAAGTTGGTTTGAGAAGTTTTTAAAAAACATTCCTTCCTTCTTTCCTTCCTTCCTTCCAAGAGAGAAAACCATTTATTGCTAAAACTGATTGCCACTAGAAATGAGAGGAGGACAGCAAAGTGTGAACCAACATGCAATGGATCTCTCCTAGGAGATGGCAAATTCCATGTAAGAGGGAAATTGGAGGCAGGTGCCAACTGGACATCCTTCCCCCAGGCCCACATAGCACGAGGGACAGGAATGGAGAGTACAGTTATACCCCATTAAATGCAGCTGCCTGTGCCAGAAACAGGGAAAGTCCCTGCTCTGCCATCTCCCTGCTTCTCTGCAGCTACTGGAGTTGGTTCAGTGCCCCAACCAAACAGAAAATCAGCCCTTAAATAATCATTTCCCATTGAATCCACTTGCTGACCTTCCCAAGATCGTGTGAGGGGAAGTGGAACACGTGGGCAGGAGGCAATGGGCTGGGTAAAGCAGGACTGTTCCTCTCAGTGTACACTCGATGGTTTCATAAGGAGCAGTTTTCCCCATGAGCCAGAATCACAGAATCCCAGACTGGTTTGGGTTGGAAGTGACCTTAAAGCTCATCTCATTCCACCCCCCTTCCACAGACCAGGCTGCTCAGGGCTGTGGGAGGTGTCCCTGCCCACCGCAGGGGGGTGTTTAAGCCTGGGATAGAAGTATCTCAGTATCTATTGTAAAGAGATGATATTTAAAAAGAGAAGAGTCTAGAAGGAGCAGAAAGCATCCTCTGGTAGAAAAGCTGCAGCGATGGCATTTTCTCTCTCTTTTTTTCCTTTGAGGTTATTGACATGAAGAGTAATGCTAATGTAATTGCACTGAAATTCATGCACATGAAAACCTCACCAGGGCCAAGTCAGAATAAATGGTCTGTTTGGAAACAAAACGTTGATGCAAGGAGTAGCAGTTCCTGTCTTCGACCTGAAGAGTATCAAGACACCACGGGCCACAACGCAGTGGAACTGTCATCCTGGCTCAGTCTGTGCTCGAGGGACACGAGTGGAGCTCTCTGCTTGTCCCCCTGAGGTGTGCACTGCTGCACCACCACATCCCAGCTGCCAGGCAATGGCCACACAAGTCAATAATGTGTATTCAGACTGGGAGAGCAGCAAAATGAAAGCAAGCATCCTTGTATCCATTAATCAACCTGATCCTTGGCCATGGAGACAATGCCTCGCGATTGTCGGCATTTCCCAAACATCCCTCACACGCTAACCATCTGCAGCTGGAATACAATGCTTTGATTACAAACGTCAAAAAGATGGAGCAGAAAATTAACTTCTCCTTATTTAGTAGGTTTGGAGAAACGTGCCTTCACGCTACACTAATTCAGTGCCCTCAGTATGAAAACTCCCCATTACGATGTCTCGTCAAATTAGAGCCGACGATCCAGCGATGTCATCTCTCTCCTCACACAACGCTCTATTTTGTAATTAAGCAGGACAGGGAAACAATGGCCTTGCGTATAGAGAAAAGGTCAGGGATGCAAAACATATTTTTGCAAGCTAATTGTAAGATGCATGAAGCCAATTATCCCAGCAGAGCCGCATATGCCAAAGCAGGAAGGATTTTCTAATTTTGCTCCGTGACTCCGAGTTGAGTCAATGTACCGACTGCACCCCGTGGGGCACAGGGCTGTCAGGAACCAGTGAGTGCAGAACTGGGAAAAAGGCTGGGAAAATTCTGCCATGATTCTATGATTCTATGAAAATCACTCCAGCCTCTTAGCCCTTCCCTTGGCATTTATTACAACTTGAAGAATTACCAGGAGTTCATTTAGTCAGTAGTGACAAGTATTAGGCATGACCCCCCGTTCAATTAGGAAGTTGGTTTGAACGTGTAGGATAAAGGGAAGTGTCTCTGTATTCCTTTGAGAACGGGGAACACATTTACCTCAGGCCTCTGATACAAGTTCACAGGTATCTGCAAAAGCCAAATTAACAAGAGGAACAGTTGAGACCTTGCTGCTGCCTTGGGAGAAGCTGAAAGGCCCCACGTTGCTTTCAATCCATCTCTGTCCCTCTTGGAGTTATTAAATTATGATTTTTGTTTCTTTCAATGCCTCCCAAAGAAACCCTTTCAAAATGCCCTCTTTCCATTAACAACATCCTCCTTTTTAAAATGTCTAAACTTCCTAATACCACAAGAAGAAGATGAGGAACATCACAGTTGATGGAAAGAAATGATAATTTCTTCCTGCATCTCTCCTTCAAAGCAGCTCTCGCTGATTTTACTCCAGCCTCTTAACACAGCCATTAATTAGAGATCAGTAATTAACTTTCTGGTTCAAGAAATATTTTGCAAAGGAACCCCATTAAAAGGCTGATTTGCATATTCCAGGACAAAGCAGCCTTGGTATAAATGCAGGTACTACACAAGGCCAGTCTCAATTCTGAGACTGTCCTTGAATCTTGGTTTTCTGCTGAAATCTGTTCTCTGATGTGAGGACAGTGGGGACAGGCATCACCCCTGGCACAAGTGACATGGGTCCTGCTGGATGCTCCTGGCTGTGCAAGATGTTTTATTCTGCATTTCAGTCACTGCTGATGGGGCTGGATGGTTCCCTGCACAAACTGCACGGTGTTTCCTCACAGTATCTTCCTTAGAGCCCGGCTGTCCGTAGTGTGGTGTCAGGGCTGCCCTTCAGGGGATCCCCACTGGTGTAGGTTTTCCTACTCAGACAGCTTCCCTGGATAATGCCATTTAAGCAGGAGCCAGAAGAGGAAGCAGCTCTCCAGCACTTGTTCACACAGATCTGAAAGCCCTCCATGCATTCTGGGGTCTGCCAGTGTCCTACTTCTGCAGGATGAGTCATTCCTCTTTCCAATTCCAGAGGAAATAGAGCAACTTCTTCATCCTTCGCCATGCAGCACTCACCAGATTCTCATAAAACTTAACCAATTTCATCATGCCTAAAAATATTTGGCATATCAGGTTTGTTGGGAATAAACAAATGGTAATTAGATCCCCAAGAACTCCCAAACTGAGTTTGCTGCAGGAGCACAGACGTTCATCAGTTCCTGATGCACCAAAGTAAGTTTTGTGCATGTGGAAAGCCCCTCTACAACAGACAGCATGGACACCACAGTAGGAATTAAATGTGTTGCAGTACATGACTTGTACAATTCCTCTTCCCTCTGGGGGTTAGAAGCAAAAATTCTGGATGGGCTAAAAACAAAAAGGAGTTTAAAGAGGAAGTCTCAGTAGTGCAAGTTACTGCTGTTATTAATGCAGGGCTGTACCCCTTCCAAGGCTGAGGCTCATTTAACAATCAGCCATATGCTCAGGCTTTTGTAGTGCCAATAAAAGCTTAAATGGAACGTTATCTCCTGGAATTATATAAAAACCCAAAAAAACAACCTTGCAAAATAATCACAAATGTTGGTAATCCAGAGTCCCTTAGCATTAAATGGATTCTAGGTGCACTGAGGAAAAGCATCCCCAGCAATGATCAGTTCAGGGATTACATTACCATTTCCCACCAAATCATGACAATCTGAAGGCATTTGTCCCACACAGTGATACTGTGGCCCTGCCCTCTCAGTGCTGGTATAAAATCACCTTTGCCACCACAAGAAAACAATCAGCAATGCATCCCCACCAATAATTAACAACTGCAGCAGAACAACCTTCTCTCCCTTCTCTGGCTCTGCTCCCTGTGCTCCATGTCCAACCCAGAAATTTTCTCCATCACAAATTTTGTAGGAGAAATGTGGGTCCAATTAAGAAAAATCCATCTGCCAAATGCTTGATTTGTGGCTGATTCCAGAGGCCACTACAAAGCCAAGCATTCAGCGCTCCACGATAAAAACTTAGTGAGCTGCTGTAACAAATCAGGAGGCAGGAGACATTGTTAGCAAAAAGCCACTTTTTGGAACCCTTTTTAGCTCTAACAAGCAATATGACCAGCCAGCAAATTGAAAGAAACACTCATTCCACAATCCTCCTTTAGATCTCATATTTACATACTCTGACTGTACCAGACTAATGCACCTCTCATACAGAACGTGAGTTACACTTGCTCTGATTTTGCTTCTTTTACTCACTAGCAATAACTGTATTACTGTTTCTGTAACAGGAAAAAAAACCAGTATGCACAAGACTGGCAAAATTTGGCCAATTCTATCCATGTGAACCCCGCAGTAATTTAGTGAAATGTATTTGTTTATATTCTCTGCCCCACACACAAGGCACATCCATGTCATTATCTGTCTGAACATGCATGTGCACAGTTCATGTACTTCATATATTCATCTGAAGGATAAACAGGACATGCAAGGAAAGGAAAAATAAAGGAAATAAGAGGCAGGAACAGTCCCAATTTAGATACAAAGAAGCCAAGTAACAGAAGCATTTACAATCTACTGTAGCTCAGTATTTCAGCCTGGAGTGTTTTGACTGCATTTACTGCACTATTCATTTCTGCTGTGGCATTCCCGCAGAAATTGGCCCACGCTCCAGAACAGAACACTGCTGTAACGGTGACTTCCACGAGCAGAGGAGTGGTTCCTGAACAATCAGCTTCAATACAAGATGGAGTCAAGAATCAAATATTTAAGAGGCGTATATTCCAATACCAAATGCTTCTGCGAAACAGTTCTTGGATTACAAGCACGACAAGCACAGCAGAAAATGCACGAGAATGATCTGAAAGACCGGAGCTCTTTCATATACATTGTGCACATACAATGGGATGGGAATGTTCAGGAAGATAAAATTATCTTCTGTAACCAAAGCCTCGCTGCATGACTGAGAGGCCCAGCTGCTGCTTTTCTTTCACCTCTCTGAGAGCAACAGTCCCTAAGGCCAAGCTCTCCTGCAGAGGACTCCTGCTCACCTGACAGATCTGACACTGCCATGGCAGCGAGGGACTAAGAGCCTGCTGTCAAAAGCCACTGAGTCTCAGTGTCCTGCAGCTCAGGGATGTCTGTGTATCACAGAGGAAGTGCATTTTTGAGTGATGCCTGCCTAACAGAAGGTCTAATCTCAGGTATCATTAAGGTATCATTCATTTTCAGTTTCTCATACTCATATAAGCAAATCTTTGGTTATTTGAGGCTGCCAAGTGCCACCTCTCCTCTAAGCCACCCTTTCAGCTCCACACTGCAAACACATTGCAGCATTCCCTGAGTCTCTTTAAGGAGAAGTTGCAGTACATCTGGCTCTCTGGAAGCCCAGCCAGCTCCGGGGCTCTTGTGCTGGGAGGGCAGGGAAATTACAAGGCTTAATTTGGGAAAATGACTCTGGCTGCAGGGCTGGCCAGAACAGTTAATTCCCATATCCTATCCTGCCAAGTCACAGAACAAAACAAAACTCATCCAGGTAGAAAGGAAACATTGCCTAATCTGCCTGTTCTCCAAGCAGAGCAGCAGCACCCCGTAGGCACATTCCTGGCCACCCGGCTCCGCTCGCTTCCCTCTGGAACACAGTGCCCTACTTCGAGCGTTTGGGAAAACTGCAGCACAGGAATCAAATCAACTCTGTCTGCCCAGATAGTAATCCCTGAAATCTTACTCGGCACTAACCACCACAATCACTTCACTTGCAGAATCCAGAAGGAAAAAGCCTAGGAGGCTGCAATAGGTCAGGTAAGGCAAAATCCAGATTGACAATTGTTATTTGCGGGCTTCAAAAGCTCACGGCCCCTCCAATGAGTAAGTACAGCTAAGACAAAGTAAGTTGTCATTGCTTTTCAAAGTGAAGCATTCACTCAATGGGTTCTCAAGTACCTGGGGTATTAAACTGCCTCTGCTCTGAACTGGTTACATCAGGGTATGTCCAGCCTGGTGGAATTTTCAGATGCAGACTTTTCCTGGCACTTCAATATTTCTGTCACCCCCCAAAATGATTTGTGTAAGGTTGAAAGATCTTCCTTTTGGAAGCAAACCACTGGTCTGTTTCTGTGCTTGGTAAAGGAATCTGTCTTCCCCAACCATGACCTTGATCTGCATGTGAATTTCCACATGAATTTACCTCGAACGGTGCCTGTCTGATGCTCACACTGACATAAATCTACACATACATAAATACACACAAATCCACTAAAGAGCTGCTCTCCTTTCTAAACCAGCTGAAAAATAAACCCAAGATCTCATTTCTCTTTTATTTTACTCCAAATTTGCTCCAATACTGGCCATCCCATGTGAAATGCTTTATCAGATCCATCTGCACATTCCCTGCAACACATCCCTCCTGGACTGAGCTCCTGTCATGGCTCAGACAAGCAGCAGCTCCAGCCACACGCCGAGGCTCCATCTCCGTGTAATGACAGCAGACAACGGCGGGATGGAGACGGATGTGTGTGAGGGGGAGACAGGCATTTGGGGAGATTATGGTTGTTATTGTTCCATGGTATTGTTCCTACCGTGTGTAACCCAGTTGTGATCGGTGCAGTCCAGTGTGGGAGCATCCCTCCACTCCCTCCCTCACCTGCATCAGTCGGCTCTGGCTGCTGCATCTCTGTGCTATTTATATGCGGGTGCATCAACTTAGGATTTATTGAGAAAGAGAAAGCAGAGCAGTCAGGCTTCTCTGCACCTGGAATTTAACCTGAAAAGGGAGGGCTTGCACCGCATCCTCAGCAACAAATTAAAACTACCCCTCTTGCAATTAACCAAGTCTACTTCTAACAGAGATGCAGCCCTTGCTCTGAATAAGATAAGCAAGATCTTAACAAGAGCTGGAAAAATCAGTATCTTCCTTCTCTCTCCCACACCCTCCGCGAAACATCCCCTTACCTTTCATGGTCCACACTCCTGAAGCCAGGTAAAATGTGCCGGAAGCTGCTGTTCCTATCGAGCTTCGGTTGGCTCTTTGTCCTTTTGATGGAGCCTTTAAGCCGACGGCTGAGGAACCCCTGTGGGGTGAGACAAGAATACTAAATTACAGGGCAGAGGGGAGCGGGGAGCGGGAGCGGTGCCGCCCGTGCAGCCGGGCACAGCGTCCCCGGCAGCTCCCGCATGAGCGGCGCTGGCAGCGCCTGGCGTCAGCCAACATCTGCTCCCGGCGCTCCCAGGCCGGGGCTGCGGCGCGCGAGACTCCCCGAAGCCTCCGTTGCCGTGGCAACCATCAGCTCCCATAAAAATCCCGTCTGAAAGACAAGACTGGCACATCGCAGCTCCTGACGGGAGCAGGGGCTGGGTCCGGCCGCCCCAGCCCAGACGCCACCCACGCCGAGCCGCCGGCACACGGGAGAGCTCCGTTACCTGCTCGAAACCCCCCGGATTCGCGGCCATGGCCGGCACAGCCGGGCTCAGCTGTTTCAGCTACATGGACGGAGCTCCATAAAGCTCGTCCGAACACCGCCTGTGGGCTCGGGGCTACAGGCACCACCTTAGAGAAGAAAGAGACGCTCGTTCCTTCTTCTCCGCCGAACCTCCTCCCTCACGGAACATAAGTCACGGCTCCTGGAGAGCTCCACAGCAAAGCCAGCACTAAACGTTTTAATAGCAAAGCTTCTAATGTGTTATTTGCTTATTGTTAGGAGTTAATGTTCTACATAATCTGAACATTACATTTAATCTCTCCGCTAAATAAGGCAATAAAAGTATAATACTACCGTGCTGGCCGGCATCTACAGCGCACGAGAATGGTCCGAGAGGGTCAAGCACTTTGGCCAGAGAAAGTGGGGGGCCATTTTAAAGAGAAACCAGGATTTTGGGGTGAAGCCTGAAGGCGTGTTCCTTTTAGGGACCATCACACTAAAGAAACAGATCAGCTCCACATAAACAGCTCAGAAATCCTCGCAGAACCTGAGGTTCTGCACACACCGCTTCCCTTCCCCAGCCCCAGCAAAGGGGCAAGGTATTCATGGATCAAGCACAGATGCTGACACGCGTAAGGAAGGAAACGTGAGAGTACCAGAGCAGCATCCCAGCCATGCCCACAGTGCACCCCCTGCTCCAGGCAGGAGCCTCAGGAGTTCCTCCACTCAACATACAGGAATGGATCCTTAGCAGCTCCCTTTTATAAATGAATACCTTTAATATGTCTTGCAGGGAGATAATCACAGTCTAACTTCTATGTAGCCTGTCATTTGTTCATGCCATTTAAACACTCCTTCCCCACCTCGGATATTCATGGCTCACATTATGTCTTTCTCAAGCTGCAAAATCTCCCCGGGCACTCTGTGTGGCTCTTGTTATGGTAGTGACTTTCCTGTTCGTAAGTGCACCAAGAATTTCAAACATCTAGATAACCAAAGGTGTTTCACATTTATTAAGTGCCACTTCACTTACAAACGAGGTATGTAACATGCATTCATGTGAACTGAATATTTCTCCGGGAGCTATTTGCATGACTGAAATAGCAGGAGGTATAAAACACAGGCCATCGCATTGTACACTTTGTCATCCTGCACAAAGACAACGTGTGAGGTAACAAAGGCCTTTTCAAAAGGGTTCTGTCCCTGAGAAATACCTTTAGAGAATTTTATAGTATAGAGAAACACGGCTGTGAAAAGCAAATTTGAGGATTTGCATTATCTAGAGCATTGTTAAGATATTTCCCTCAGTACTCAGACCTTAGCCAGCCTCCTACTCATCGTATCAACGTGCTATCAGCCCCATACTCATCATATCAACTCAGTATCAGCCTCACACTCATCATACCAACTCTCCATGCTCGTGTTTGCTCTGACTGGACCAGGCTCTGGTTGCCCGCTATGGACACAGGCCAATATTTGCTGTGAGAGGAAAATCCAAAATACACGACTGGCCAAGCCCCTGATATTGCCCTAAACTACTCTGGTGAGAAGCTTTTGGCCCAGGAGCGAGAGATTGGAGTTCCTTAATCCCTGCCAGCCCACCCACAAATATGTCCTCATTTTATCAAGCCACTTCTTCAATCCAAGAATAGCTTTGAACTCTGGACAGGGAATTGATAAGGAACAACCCAAATGCCTTCTGCAGCCAATGGTGACATTTTTCTTCCTCTATCATGTATTCCACATCTCCACAACTCTTCCATGATCCATGCAGGATTTGGAAATTAGAATTTAGGGTTGCAGCAAGACATTACTCTCCTTCTGTTTCCCATTGTTTTTCCATTTGTTGCCACCAGAAGGAGATCACACTGAGCCATTTTCCGTTTTCATTGCCAGCTTCCTTGGGAGAATGAGATGTCAGAGATTTTAATGCTGATAAATTATGCTGCTATAGCGATACTTTGCACCTCCATAGTGCACACCAGAGATCAGAAAGTCTAATGTGTGAATTAATACCTTCTGTAATTTTCAGATGGGGTAAGAAGAAAAGACAGAAATTTGTCTGTGAAAATACAAGAGAGAGATTCTGACCTGGGGTGTGACCACCAAGCTTTCCTAGTGAGATCATAAGGACATGATCCATTTCTTCTTCACTTATGACTTTAAATAACATTTGATTCTGATCTCCAGACAAACAGGGCTAATCCCACCCTCGGAGCACTGCCTGCTCCTCTAGCTGAGCTGCATTCTTGTCAGTTCCAGCAATTAAAGCACTGCCCTTTGCATGCATGTTCTTTATACACTTTTAAGTTTATACTGAGAACTGTCTAGGGCAGAATTGTGTCTTCCTGTGTGTGGGCAGCATTCACCACCAGTAAAAATATCTTAGCAAAGATTAAACTAGTAACTGAGAAAGGTTTCATTCAGAAGTTAATAGTCTCTATGAAAGGACAAAAAATAGAAATCTGCAGAGCCCAAGAATCCCTTCAGACAGAGTAAATGATGAAATATCTTTTACAATGGAAGCAGAGGTACTAGCTATACAAATTCATCCCTGCACAGCCTAAACTCTGAGCAAGAAGAGATTCTTTAGGGTCTTTAGAGACAATCCCTCTGGTCAAGAGTATGGCCCCGTGCAATCCATGAAAGCCCACAGAGCAATGTGGCGCAGAATTCATCAAATCTGGCAAGAAAAAGGGATGAACCATGGAATCACATAGTGGTTTGGGTTGGGAGGACCTTCAACAGCATCCAGTTCCACCCCCTGCCATGGGAAGGGACACCTTCCACCATCCCAGGCTGCTCCAAGCCTCATCCAGCCTGGTCTTGGACACTGCCAGGGATCCAGGGGCAGCCACAGCTTCTCTGGGAACACACAGAGCTCCCACTGAGCACTGATTTCACTTTTCAAGTGCAAGGGCATTGCTTTTCTTGCTTTGTTTCTGCTGCTTTGCCTCTGACATCTCCAAGCTCGGAGTACAATCGCTCTAATCACAAGAGCTGACTGGAGTCATAATAAGACACAAAGAACGAAGACAAAAGAAAACAAAACAGATCCTTTTGAGGAATGGCTTAATCACAACCACAGCAACTTCAGCTAAAACAGGATGGCACAATTCAAAACAGCACAATTAAATCTGCTGTGATTTGGGCTCTTTTCTTACATGTTTGACAAACCCAAAATCCAATGCCATCATCTCACTGCAGACAGAGAAAGGTGGGACTCTCATTTAAATTTTTCTTCCTTATCAAATTTCGTTTTCTTCCTTATCAAATTTCATTTTCAATTACTCTAGAACCTGGAAATTATATTATATTATATTATATTATATTATATTATATTATATTATTTGGATATTTTTGGTATTATAATACTTCTAAAGCATATGTGCAAACCCATCACCACCATATGCCTTTGAGATGCAGGAACTGTAGAATTCCACACACCCTGGGGCAACAAGAAAAAAACTAGAAAGAAGAGAGAAAAAGGGAGGGGGACAAAACTGAGCAGAGTGTTAATGACAGCAAAATCTGGAGCTCCTGTTTTATTAAACATAAAGTAATGATGCAAGTCTTGTGTCTGGAGCTGACTCCCACACCAATAATGTTCACTCGCAGCGAACCCACACGATAAAGTTGTAAAGGTAAAAACTCGGCACCATGGAAACACAATAGAGATAAAACTTAAAAAATGATATATCAATAAATCAGGCTGGATGCATCACAAGCAGCTTTATTTGGAACAGTCCTGGCAGCTCTCTGTATTCTCTAAGCCAGGAAAACAGGGAGAGGGCTGGGCAGACCTGGGGCACTGGGAGGGCACTGGTCAGACAGGAGCACAGACACAACCCCAGCTGCTGCTCTCGTCCCAAACCCACACAGAACAGCCCCTACAAAGGCAGACCACAGGAACTACTGAACAGATGGGGTTATTCTTAAAGTTCTTCCACATCTTTTTGTCTTAGTTCAAGCAAATCTCAACTCCAGGGGACATGAGAGGACATCAGAAATTTTTTCACTACTCATAATAAGGAAACTGCTATAAATATTTGCTCTGAGTACAAACGTGTCATGCAGCCTTTCATCCCAGGTCTCCATGTGTTCTGCTCTGTCAGGGATAAGGTATAAAACTGGGAGCAAATCTTTTCTACCAGACCCATCCTTATTCTGCGCTTTACAATTTTTATTTTTGATATTAAACTTAATTTAATTCTGGAATTAGTTTGGGGTTTTTTTTTTTTTGCTCCTGCACAGCACGTGGAAATACCCTCTTACTGAGGCTCCACTGAATGGATAATTAATATTTGTATTTGTGAAACAAGTAGAGCTGTGCCAAAACTAAGTATCCTTTTATAGCCATTAATGTTCCAAACGTGAGTTTTCCCATTTCTACAATTACCAAAGTTAGTCTTAGCTTTCAAAATAAAAGAGAAACCTTTTTGGGGGAGCATCTGATGCTGCTTGTTACTAGGTAAAGACATCTAAGTGCACATTTTTACCCTTCTCTCTGTACAACACGACTCCACTGAGCTACCCTAAGAATGCAGAGGCCAAAACAACACTGAGGGTGAGTTTAGGCACCATTTGTGTCCCTTGGAAGCCCAAGAACAGAAATAATCCCCCAAGTGGTCCCTGGCACTGAAGCAGGGCAGGAAGGGAATTTCTGTACAACACTGACCTTTATGGATCAAATATTTTTCATTTGTTCAGTGTTAGAGGCACAGGGCTGGAAGTGTCTGTAGCCCCTCAAACACTTCATATATCATTTATTTCTGTCAGCTCTTTTGATTTGAACTTTGGAGTTGTAAGTTGCTTTGCTATCCTGCAGCTCTGCTCCTGTCAGGTGTGATGAAGGGCTCTGTTCAGGTGACTGAGCACACGGCCCCTATGGAATTCCCTTCCCCAAAAAGTGCATTTCCAGAGTGCAGGAGGCCTGCACAGGGGCTGTTTTGAACTTGGGCACATGGGAGGCAAGAGAGCGGCAACCTTGAGACTGAACAACCCCCAAACTTATGAGAAACCTGCAGGAACCTTAGGAAATTACAGTTTTGGAAGTTTATCAACCAGCACCCCCAAATTTTGTTTACATGGCAAACCCCAGTTTGCTGTGATTGTGAAGATTTGCCCAGTGCAATCCCAGGGAAAGGGAAAAGGAGAGCAACAGTCTCCCAAAGTCTGCAGAGCAGGAGAGATGTGAACTTCAATGGAAAACCAAAAGAGTTTATTTATTCTCTCTGGACCTAGAAATGCCCCCACAGATTAACATGTGTTCTCCTTCTGAACCTGTGATTTTGTTCAAGTGGGTGCAAAGTCCCTCAGTGTCTCTTTCTCCATTTAATTTGATGAATCTCAGGACTGTTCCCAGTCACCCTGTGAGCCCCTAGAGGCAGAAGCAGAGCAGAGAATCATGGAACTAAGGCTGGAAAAAACCTTTAATATCACCAAGTCCAGCTGCCAATCCAGCACCACCACCCTGTTCACCGCTAAACCGTGTCCCCAGGTGCCACATCCACTTCCAGGGATGGTGACTCTACCACTGCCCTGGGCAGCCTGTTCCAACACTGGACAACCCTCTCCTTGAAGAAATCTTTCCTAATATCTCATCTAAACCTCCCCTGATGTCTCACTAAGAGCAAGGAACGACCACTTGCTCTGACTGATGCTACCCTAAAACATTCTTCTAAAGGGATAAGGAAAGCCCCTCTGAGACAGAAGTGTCTTGGAATTAGGCTAATCCCAAAGGAATGACAAAATGGCTGCAAACCCATTGCATGGCCAGTGATAACTGGCAATAAAAACTCCAATCCTGCTGCTCCACACGCTGTGGTCAGACTCGTGCTCTGGCATCAGGAGTTAAAGGATAAACACGGAGATCCAGCACTTAGGATCATGAGAGGGGACGTCTGGGAGCCAGGCCATAAAGCAGCCCTGGAATGTGAGAAGCAGCTCGTGTTGTCAGTGCTGCTTAGCAACACTGCCCTGCCATGGCCAGAGATTAATCAGATCTGCAGTGTCATTGCAAACACTCAGCTGAGCCCATCTGAAAAATCAGATGAAGATGCACTGATGTCCCCCAGGTCACCCAGGGGACAGTGTGGGTCTGGCCAGGTCAGGAAAGCTGGAATTACGTCAAACGAGAGGCACTGAGGGTTAATTATGAATATGGCAAATCTCACCCATGTGAGTATCAGCAAAGCACAGAGAAGCAGCAGTAACAGAACACATTAACACACAACATCTCATCCCTTTCCCACCTCTGGCCAATAAAGGATTGCTGCTTGAGCTTGATTTTTGTAAAGATTTTACCTATCTTGTTGAAACTGCCTTGGTCACGAGGTCTTCTCCCACTGCCCTGGAGAAAGAATTCCATGCACTGACAGCTTTCAGCTCAGGACATTCTCCCTGATATTTTCAGCCAAATGCTTCTTTGCAGAATTTCACTCTGTTCCTTTCCTGTTCTTTTCTACCAGGGAAAGATCCCCTTCGCAGCCTTTGGTAGAGTAACAGAAACCTTGGGAAGTCTGGGTCAGTATTCTCCAATTAGCACTGATGACTTCCATGGAACATGGACAGGGGACAGGTGGGACATTAATAAAGGATGAAGGAATGCAAGTGTCAGGAAGAATCGAGAAGACAACCACACTTCAACAGTCGTCGTTATTCAGGGATCACCTGGTTCTTCCATTTGGATTCTTTTGTTCTCCTATTAAAACAAACCCACACTACTCTGGATTATTTGTTCCCAGCTCCGTAATTATCATACTGTCAACATTTCATATCCCAACAAGACAGATAAATCTTCCTTGGGAAGGTAGGAGAAGGGTAATTGAGCAATCAGGGATGAATGATGTGGAAACAGAGACAGGGGCAGAATGCAAGAAACCTTGAAGAGCAAACCCAGTGATTCACCCAAAGAGAGCAGGACTGGGGACAGCCTGACCCAGGGAAGCCAAGCAAGGGTGGCACCTGCAGGAGGATTTCAGTGGGATGGAGCAGTTTCCTCACTTAACAACAGTCACTCAACCCAGATGACAAACTGCTGTATCCAAAGCTCCAAAACATCCTGATCCAGGTCACTTGGGCTTTTGCCAAGGGCTAAGGAGCCCAGGAGCTTTCAAGAGCTGCACTTTGGAACTGTTTCTGCGGGGCAGCACTTCAGCTCCAGTGGGTCACTGACCACCGGAGCTCAGTACAATTACACCAGGTACAAAACCTGTCTAGGAATAGCTGGCATCAACCACTGTGCCCTTCTATTTCAGGAAAAAAATGTATTTTTTTCATATAAAGCAGATTAATTTAATTCTTTTGGAATCTCAGAAATGAGAATATGCCTTTTAAAAGCCAGTCCCCAGGCAGATCCATGCTTCAACAAGCTTACTGTCCAAGGAGGGAGAATCGAGGGCACGCTCGTGGAGGTGGGAGAGCAGGTAGGAAATGCTGTGAGAATGGAAGCTTTTGGCAGGTCACAGAGGGAGGAGGGTGAAGGCAGAGCTGTCCAAGTGATTTGCTGCACTGACTATCCACAGATAAGCTGCAAAGCCAGGATTACTTCTCAAGTGCTCATTCCTATGCCAGCCCTCCAACCACCCAAATACATTGCTCCTGCTAAAACAGGTATCAGAGCTCTCCAAGATGAGCAATAAACATACAGGGGAGAGGAGAAAACCATCTCCATAAATCTCCTTACATTACTGTTCTCTTTTAAAGTCCACCTTTGGATATGATGCAGAGTAAACTGGATCATGAGTGTGTTTTATCCCTGCTTTCCCTACTTTGATTTATGGTCTTGGAGCAGCACGTGGATGTCCTGCTGTGTCAGGCATCTCCCTGCTCACTTCCACCTGAAACCCCTGGAGAAGAGCAAATACTGGAAGAGAGAATCCCATTTTCCACAATACTGATGGCCAACTCTAAGTCTACAGGAAGGTATCAACACCAAGCTGCCTTATTTTCACTGACAAACCTTGTGTTCTTTTAGGAACACATTTCCTACAAAACCAGCTGCCAAGCCAATAAATTTGGAAAAGCAGTTGGTAGATGATGTGTTTAGAGTAAAAAAATATTATTATCTTTTGAATGTAGGGATTCATTGTGTAATTTTGCAGTAAAAGTTACTCATTCAAATACGAAACTCATGTTCCAGGCAGATGCTCTTGGCTTCAAAGACTTTCCCCACATTTCTGCAGCTTAAATTGGAACATTTGTATTCAGCAATAATTACAGCTGCAATCAAACAAAAATGTTCACTTTTGTAAAGGTGTGGGGAATACCAACTGGAATTCAGATGATACATCAGTCCTGCATTTCCCCTATCTACCTCCCTAGACAACTCACTTCCCAGACATTGTGCAAATACTGAAGATGAAGTTCATTTATCCTCATCTCAGAATTTATGAAAATAGCTATTTCGGTTTGATTCACCTCCTACTTACAGCTTCAGAAAAAGGGAGAAAAATTACAATGGAAGGATAAATATAACACACATATGACACTTCCAGGAGTACCAGCCTGGCTTTCATGATTTCTCCATCCTTCAGGACACACAGATCAGAGAGCTTTTTGATTAAGAAAGCTCAGAGAGAAATGAAAACCAAGGCAAGAGTACTCCCTGCTATTTTTCTCCACCTTTACTCCTTTCCTCTTCCTCCTCAGCTTGTACTTAGTGTCTGATTTTGGGCTGAGGTGCTGAGGAAGGTGATGTGAGGCAGCACAACTGACAATTCTGTTAAAAAACTCACACTGAAAGATATAAACCAAAAAGAATATCCTTCAGGAACTGGAGGCAAAAATTAAGTTCACTGCTAGTTTATCCCTCAAAATAATAAGACAGACATTGCAAGTGACAGATCCTATTTTTGGGTCTTAGCAGTGATTATTTCTTGCCTAATTATTAGCAGTGGATTTACCATCTTTAAAGCAGAATTTTGTCACCCAGCAGGAAATTTCAATTCTACCAGGCAGATTTAAGTGTCATTCACTTATTCCTTAACTATTTTTGACTTGGTTGCTAATTATCAAGGAATACTTCATTCCCAGAGGGCCTGAGGGCAGGCCCAGCATGTGTCCCTCAGTCACAGCCAGTGCCACATCAGCTGGGACACTTCCTTGTTTCCCAGGAAGGGATGTGAAGGTCTCCTCCTCCACCCCCTAAGAACAGCAAAAAATTTTTTCCTCTTGTGTCTAAATGGCCTCTCTCCAGGGGCAACCTGTACCCATCGCCCCTCGCCTTTTCCATGGGACTCCTTGTAAAGTAAAAGTAACCTTGAGTTTACTCAAGTAAAGTAACCTTAATTATGTACTCCAACCAGGTCAGCCTGTCCCATCCTGGGAATGCCATGGAGATGACCTCGCAAGAGACAGGAATGAAGGGAGGGGACAAGGGCAGGGACAGGGACAGGTTATGCTGCTCAGGGTGAATTCATGCTGCAAAGCCGTGCAGGGAACTACGGAGCCATTCAGGAAATAAAGACATGACTAGTTCTGGAGCTAATTTCCTTGGTGCTTTGAAAAATGTTGCAGGGAAGATATGATCCACTGTAATTATGGAGGAAGATAAAGACAAGAAAGTTCCTGGCACAGTGCCAGGCCTGGGAACACCTGAACACCTCAGGAAAAGCAGCAGAGCTTCCCCAGCTCTCTCTCAAATTATCCTTGATGCCTGAGCCATGAATATCACTGGGAAAAAGAGTGTGGGGAGGACAAACACAGCCTATTGCTTATCAGAGTGCAGTGCTGAGGAAAAGTGACAGCATGGAGGAGAAAGGGAATCTTGTTTCCATGGCAACCAAAGTTTGAAAAAAGTATATAGAAATCAATGTCATCTTCCCATGCGTTCTCCACCCAGAGCCGCGGAATCAAAGGTCTTTCCTGCAGTATCCTGAGTCCATGCAGTCACCAGGAGACCATGTAATCAGACCTGCTGTTCCAAGCAGCTGCACTTGGTTTGGAACAACAGTGTCACCACCTGGAGAAACAGCCTCACACGAGGCAGCACCAGGCTGGGATTTGGAGGGGAAGAAGAAACCTCCAAAACAACTTCCAAATGATCCAGCTCAACAGGAAGGGCCATAAGCTCCTCCACGTGCGTTAAAGCTCAGCCACTTTCACGGGGTGAACAACACAGACAAGATCACTTCCAGCTGGGATGGGGCATTTCTCACATGATTTCCTGTCACAGCACCCTCATTATTATCAAAGTACACAGGTGCCATGTGAACCATCCACAATGAAAGATCAAGAAATTATGGCTCAAAATAAGTTCTGGCAATTAAGGAGAAGTGTTTAGTCTAAACTAAAGACAAAATCTGTCTCAGAAACAAAACTTGTAGAAATGTATTGAAAACTATTCACAGTGAACTGTGGCAACGACAGACACTTCTATTAATTCCAGTGCAATGAATTCAGTATTTAAGTAAATACTCAATATCCCTGAGCTAAAGCAGTACAAATCCCAAATGGAAGAAGTTCAGAGATGAAGGTCCTGATGCAATGGGCACTCATGTTCCACTGAAGGTCTCCAGGAGATTCAGATAATACCTTCCACTCTTTGTCTTGTTTTCTGAAAGCACAATGTCAGTGCTGTTGGAAGAGGGAGAATGGAATGTGTTTATTATCCTACCTTTCATATCTGCAGGACAATTCTTTATCTGTGACCCAGAAATAAATTAAAGGGACACTGTCATGTTGCATATTCTAATGGCCCTCTTTTCTCTGTGCTACCAGCAATCAGAGAGTTTTCAGTGCCCACAGGTTTAAACAAATTGAACCTTTTGTTTGTTTACTTTGTGCCTTTCATTCACTCCACAGAAATGAAACCAGTCAGGTCCATTTGCCTCCCTACAGCCTATCAATTAGTCCTGGCTGTTTGCACTTGGGCTTCCTGGGAAGAGACTGAAACACTATCAGATTTTTTTCTTGTAGTAGCTTTGAAATGAACATTTCTGTTCAAATCATCCTTTGGAGACAGAAGTCTCTAAAGAACGGATATGGATCCAAGTATGTTGCTGAAAAATCCAGGGAGAATCTGAGATTGTTTCTCGGTGGGGGGAATTCAAACAAAAATACACCAGAGCACCTGAGTGTATATTGAATTGTTAAATTACCACCAAAAAGAATGCTAAATTAACATGTTTCAGAGAGTAAAGGCCAGTCATCTGGCCAGTTTAAACCACTTTCACTATTTTAAATGATGCTTTGAGTTGGTTTTGTTCCTTATGAGATGCCCAGCACTACTACACAGCCCCAACTGTTTCATACAGATTTTGAATGATGGGGAAAGTGGTATAATCTTCCCAGGCCTTAGTTTCCCATTTATTTTCAGGCATTATGGTAAATTGCAACCCCACAGTGCCTGCAAGCCTGAATTCATTCAGATTGGCAGAACACTTTAACAGCTCCAGATGAAAGGTGCTACAGAAGTGCCAAGTACTATCACTGTAATTATCATTCAATATACACTGATCAAAAGAATGAAATGTGAATTAGCATTTCCTATTAGCCCTACTTACTGCCTAAATGTTAAATAGTCCTCCCATGGGCTCTCTCCATGAAAACACACAGGAGCTGTTGGTATTTCTCATCTGGCTACAACATTGCTTCCCCAGGAGTGGAGCAATGGAGGGATCTGAGAAGAGTCATGAAATCAAGAGAACACCACAGGTTTATCCCACAAAAACTTGCTCAGTCTTTCTGGAGAGAGGGAGTTTGGAGCTGCTTTCTCATTCTCACTCCTTCCCTTCTCCTTCCTGGCACAAGGAATCTATCCCAGTCCCAAGGATTTTCTGCTGTTCACCTCCCTAGGACCCTGAGCCCTGCTCTGAGTCATGGGTTTCACACAACCCAGAGGGATCGGTTCAGTGTCCTCAAAGGCTGAGAAAGTGTAAACATCTGGAGTAGCTGAACAAAATCAATGGAATTGTGCCAATTTAGACCCTCTGCAGAGCCAGGCAACTTCCTGAAACATTTGTTTTCCCCTTCCCACCTGAGAGCCACACAGTATTTGACTTTATCTTCCCCAGAAGCACAAGCCTCCCCGTTTATCCGCTGCCCAAGCTTCTCCCAGGAAGCAACAAGGTGAGTTCCTGCCCTAATCTAGAACACATTTCAGTGGTGTTGGGGCACAGAAATTCAGTGATTTGTGGCATTTCCCTCTCGGTTGAAGCTGCAGATTAAACCAGAGGCTCTGCCTGGGCACTGTGAGGATCCTCACAAAGCATCCTTGAGATGTAGCAGCAGATGACCAGGTCATGTCCCATCCCCTCCTCATGGCCACACAACAGAGCCAGCCCTGCTCCTGCCCTGTGGAACTTCTGCTGTCCAACCACCTCAGTGTGACAGCAATCAAAAGCAGGCCAGAACCCCACAAAAACTACAACAGGATCACTAATACTTCTATAGAAAAGTGGCCTCAGTGTGTGAATTAAGCTGTTGATGAGCCCTTATGCTCTTCTTTTCTCTAAAACTGTCCTTCAGACAGCTGCAGGCTCTGAAAAAGAGACCTCCCTGGAACATACTAAGTTCAAAAAGGGAAAAAATCCATACCCTGCCTTGCTGAGTCCTTTTCAGTGAAGCAGGTCATAGCACCATGTCTTTTATCCTGTCATTCCTGTCTCCTGCTTGATGCACATCATAAATCCACAGTGGTTTGGACTGCAGCTCTGTGCTGAAATCTGACAGTCCCTCCTATCTCTGACCATGCTGCCTTCCAGTACTCCACAACTGGAAAATCCAGGTTTACTTAAAAAAAAAAAAAAAATTCAAGATACAAGGTCAGACTCAAACAATTAAACATATCTTTACAGTCAGGTTCACTTTCCAATCCCCACACTAGGGAGCATTGAGAAGGGAAAAAGATTCCCTTTTTCAAAATGAAATTCATCCTTCATACCTTAACTAGAATTTGTCTCATGTCTCATAAAGGACAAGCAAAATTTAAAGATTAAAAATACCCACAGATTTATGTTAATAAGATGACTTAGAAAAATAAGGCAGAGGACTCTAACTTAAATAACAAGCAATTAGGAATTTGACAACACAAGGTGCTGGCAGAGAAAGTAAGAAAAGCCAACGCATGTCTGCCCTGGGAACAAGGACTTGGGAGTCCAGGAACCCACTTATTCATTTTCACATTACTCCATCAATTTGGAGAATATTTAATTCTCTTGAAACTGAGGAGGATTTCAGACAGGTAATTAGGAATAGCTTAGCTAGTGGTTAACACCAGGATTGGGAATAAGAAATGAAGAAATTCGGCTCAGAACATATTTTTGGGCTTTGGAGCATGATCAAATTTAAGTTAGTTAAGTTTTCCCTCCCTTGGTTTTCCCAGCTGGAAAATGAGGGTGGTAAGAACGAACCACCTTTGTGGAGAGCTTGGAAATCCATCCACAAAATATGCTTGAGGTACAAAGTCTGGGTGCTGGGGTACCTGACGAACCCCTCTGATGGCCAGGTGAGCCCTCCTGATTTCTGCCAAGCAGTACCAGGGAGACTGGAAATAACTGCAAAGACTCCAAATGACCTCATTTTTCTTCCAATCCCTAAAATGCTCACAACCCCAAAGCTTCCAAGCATGTCCTGTTGCAGAAGTGGTGACTGAACCGACAGATACATTCTCCAAGTAATTTCCATATTTCTTGCTGCCACCAACACTGGTTACCCAAAGTCAGTTGCAGCTGACAGTTTAATGATAATGGCTTTATGTTTATATAGCATCCGTGATAATAATGTTCCTATTCTCCTTAAATTCAATCCCTGTAAAAGGGGCACTTTAATGTATGCAGCCACAGACCAAAATGATAGTAATTTTCCCTCTGAGCTGCAATGGTTTAGTAAACAATTACATTTCAATTAAAGAGGGGTGATCATGCCGAGGGAAGTGCCATTCCACTCTCCACATAATACAGGAACATAAATTCTCCAAAGTCAAGTCATTATAATATAATTTACATGACTGCTTTCAAACAAAAAAAAAAATCAAATGGAAAATAGAGTGTATTATGCACAGGCAAAAACTTGGGAAAAAAATCCCTCTATATCTTGTCCACAGCAGCTTGAACCGGGATCCCATTATTTAGGATTATGTTCAGTGAAGAGGAATGGCAGAAGGGCTCTTCACTTTCATCTCTCCAGGAGTTTCCATTTACTGCCATTAGTATTTAATACTTCATTTATCAAGGATTAAAACCAGGATAGATGGAGGAATGCCATAGGAGTAGCTTATGATGGATCACTGCAAATTCAGCTGTGTACTGAGCCCAAACAGGCAGGAAAACTGCAGGAAAACAAGTTCACATTACAAGAAGAAAAACTGTGTTTTGGTGTGGTTTTTGGGGATTTTCAGAGTCAATGTGGCTTCAAGCAGAAGAAGCACTGAAGTGTTTTTGGTGCTCCTGGAAAGCAAATGATTAATGCTAGAACTGAGGATTAAAGATCTGGAGAAAGAAATCCTAAATTCTGTCTAGTAAAAGAAAGAATACAGATGCTTCCTCAAGTTTTTTGGCAATTTGGACTTTGCTTGGCCTGGGATATTTTCCTAGAAAACGAAGTAAATCGGGCTCTAACAGAAGGAGTCAATAGATGGCAGTGCTTGATGGGATGGGAGTGAGTCCTCCCCAGTGAGCCTCAGCAAATCCTCCCCTGCACCACTTCCCTGCAACGTGGGCACAGTGAAGGATTTAATTAGCACTCAGCAGACTTTCCCAGCTTCTGGTCCCCGAGTTTGATAAAATACCCCACAAATGTCAGGCTTAACCCATCTCACACCTCAAACTATTGGGATTCAATGCAGAGAGGCAAAATGCTTCTCTGGATTCTCCTAAAAGCAAGGCTTTAACCATGGCCATGGAGAAGGGACACGTTGGTGTCTCCAGCTCTGCAGCATCACCAGCTGCTGTCAGTTGTCCACTGGAAGTGGAGACTAAAATCTGAACACTTGGTTCTGAGAGCAGGCTCACAACAGGGACCTCAGCTCAGTGACCACTTGGGTTGGAGCCTCGAATTTCCCATTCTGCATCAGCTCATACAGAGCTCTGAGAGCATGGAAGTGAAGGGAGGGATTTACACAGAAAATAATTATTATACAGCATGAGATAACCAGGACTAGGGAAGATTTTTCCGAGTTTAAGAAGCTTCATTAAAATTTTCTTTTAGGAGAAGGAGTAAGAACACCTAGTCACATGTTAAGATACAGAAATCTTAAGACTTGATTTTCAAGGTTATGTTCTATAATTCAAAAACTACCAGGAGCTCTTGTTTTCAAAAACCACAATGCCCAATTAACTGTAACCTTCCCATATAGCAAACTGCTGTATGGGAAGGGAGCTCCCAAGGGAAGTTCCCAAATTTCCACCCTAGTTTGCTCTAGTTTTGAAATGAAAGAAAGCAACTGGGAGTGTAACACTGCCAAAATAGCTGAATCCAATGGCTCCTGAGCTTCCCAGGCCCTTGGAGACTCAACAGCAGAAGAATGGAGATGTCAGGGAAGAACAATCAGCTGTAAAATATGAAAAGCTTACAATTTCCAAACCTACAACAGCAGGCTCAAAAGTAATAATCCCATTACCACTAAACTAAGGCACTAATTACTATTCCCAGTGGCTGGAGTGGACTGACTGCTAATGTTCCTCTGGTTAATGAAGGAAGGTGAGGGAGAATATATTTCTAAAGTCAGACATCTGCTGAAGGCTGGGCAGCCGCACCAACTGTACCTAATGAAGCCATTCATATTAATGCAGTGACACTCGGAGGGGGAGCAGGGGAGAAATCAGATGAGGGTGGATTTTAACTCAGAGAAGACAAATGTCATGCATTACCCGTGTGCTGGCTGCCTTTATTTAATCCACACTGAGTAACAGAGCTGCTCAAAGCAAGAAACTGAATCCCACGTCAGCTGTTCCACCACCAAGGGCTGACCTGCTCAAAGCTGGAATAGCTTCTCTAAAAACCCCAAAAAGCAGGATATATGCCACTGGAAAGGAATAAACAGCTTTTTATTTTCGTTGACTACAAGGACACTAAGAAAAATATTCCCAAATCCTCTGTCTTGTGAGGAATCCAGATTTTCCCATCATGTTTTGCCTTTGTCACCAACAAGCAGTAGTTGTTTAAGGTTCAAGGATACTCATTCACTGAGATCGATAGGTTCTGATGGCTGGAAGAACAATTTACAGAACTAAAATAAACTCCTTGTACAAACTGCTAATCATGACTCATTCACCAGTGCAAATGTTCTCAGGTGAACTGGGTGTGCTCAGATTGTTTTTTTGATTGCACCATTGTCTTTCCTTTGAAATTCTGGTTCTGCCTCCCTGGGTTTGGTAAGCAACAGCTGAGTCTGTAAAGAAGGTGTGGCCTGCAGAGAAAACCTGCATGGAGCAAACCTGCTCCAAGACCATTTGTGTCTTCTCTGAATAAAAATACCTGTGTGCAATGAGAGCCAGCCCAGACACCTGACGGAGGAGTGCAGGGAGTGGGGAGGGGAGCCTGTGCTCAGGCTCCTCACACTGCGCTGACCCTGGGCAGTGACAGAGCCAGGGCTCAGCACCAACAGATCCCATTCTTGGGGTCCCTGTTCCCATTTGTAAATGGACATTGCAGTGCCCTTCCCATGGAGCACCAAGACCACTGTTAGTCATGTTAGTGAACAACCAGTGACATCTCAAAGCAAAGGGATTGAAGTCATGGAAAAAGCGGATGGATCCTCCAGGCTCCTGCTGGGACAGGATCCCAGGCTCTGGGCAATCCCAGCTTGGCAGGTGTCCCGTGAGTTAATGACAGGTTCCTCTAGAGGAGGTTTTCTCTCTGTAGGAGTATGAGCACACACTGTACAGCTGCAGACAGGTAAACGCACCCAGGAATACACTGCACCAGGACTCACCAAGGAAACCTCTCCAGGAAAGTCTCCCGAGTGAACGACTTACCCGAACTGCTCCACACTCCACTCAAACCCTACTGCTCTACCAGGATACATTTGACAGCTGCTTGTTGCTAACAGTATCTAACACCACCCCATTTCCCCACAAACAAGTAACCACCCAGTTTCACACGCAGCACTTCTTCTCTCAGGGTGAGCGAGTTCCTCTCCCCTCTGGCAGCCCCCCAGGCCACTCATTAGGATCCCAGAGCACTCCCGAAGAGGGGAGACACTGACCGTGACCCGGAAGGGCGTGGTGGCCGCAGGCTCCATGGTGGGGTTCTTCTCTGAGATGCCGCTGGGCATGCTGCGCCTCTGCCCGCACCGCTCCGGGGGGGACTCTGCGGGGCACAGAAAACAAGGCACAGTTACAAACAGGGACACAGGGACAGCCCAGAACGCCAGCAGGCCGTGCAAAACGCCGCGCCTCCTTCGAGATGTCCTCGCAAATGAGCCAGCGTGACGACCCCACGGCTTCTGCTCGCATTTCCCCGAGCTGCCTGGAACAACATTCCATCAGCAAGACTTTCACCTTCAACAATTAGCATTTTTCATACAACTGTAAGCTTCAGATAATGCCTGACAGGTTGGCATTATCATTATTTCCAGTCTGCAGATGAGTAAACAGAAACTGTATTGAGATGAGTGAGAATTATATGCAAAGTACAGATCCGTGCACTCGTGGATTTGATCCTCTTCGGGGGAAACTGCTAATGGGGTTGGAGGCACGGGATGCTTTAGTTACCTCTCTAATGCCTCTAGCAATTTGTTTTGGAACCAGGAAAAAATCATTAAATCCTGCTTTTGCTAAAGTATAAAATGAGGATAGGAATACTTACCTCCTTCCCTGTCGGTGAGAAAGGAAGGGGGCCAAAAAGGCAAAATTAACAAATATGCCGAACACTGTCAGGAGATTCAGAAAGATGTTAGGACAGGTCAGCTACAGCATTGTAAGGTGGTGTTCCCTCAGTTTACAAACCCTCTTTGAAAGCACCATGGAACTCAGAAAAATAGATTTATTTCCAAGCTGCCATTCAATGATGCTCAGACCTTGTAACAAGCTTCCCTTCCCAAAACCATTCCAGAGTCCTCCTTAGCCAAGCATTTCCATGGAGGTTGTTTCCCCAGCAAGGTTCTGCCCTTGCCAAAGCCTGCCATCACCCGAGATCTGTACGAAACAACACCAGCAATTCCAGCCAACAATTGCTGGGATGTATCTTAAACTATTCCAAAGGAACAGATTGAGATTCCAGCCATGGACTGGGTGAGGTGACGGCTCAGTGACACCTTCCTTGGTTGCCACGTAACCTGTGTGAAACTCAGCCAGCCCAAATCAGCCGTTCACTGGCTTCCCAGCTTTCAGCTGAGCCTTCAAATGTCTGGGGCACTTTCTCTCCAGAAAGCTGCACTTTGAATCTCAAGCAGTAAAATCCTTTGGTGTCATCTCCTCTCACAAGATTCAGGCTCCCACCCCATTCCTTTGAGCCTTCTTTTGTTTTTGGACTGTCATAAAGAAACTACTTGATTACAGCATTTTGAAAGTGAGCTCGAGATGACAACCGAAGAAGCTGCTTTGCATTTTCTTAATGACCGGAAAAATCAACATTGTTTAAAGCATTTCTCACACACCTGGCTGGAAAACAGGAACGATGGGATTACATGAAAGGCAGCTACAAGAAATTGCTTTCCCCAGGTGCTCCCCAGCCCCAAACACTGCTCAGCACCAAGGGAAAGCACCTGTATGGGGGTAAAAGCCCCCCGATTTAGCTTCTCACTTCATCATTAAAATATACCCCGAACAGAGCCAGCAAACACATCAGTTTGATCCAGACCAAACAGAGAGCTGGCTTAGGACCTAAATCCTGCTATAATTATTAAACTTAAGGATCATAAAATGTTTGGAGTCAAATCTCCATTTTAGCTTCGTTTAAGCACTGTGGGTTTCACTGCAGGAGAGAAAAAACCCTCTGTAAGAAACCAGAAATAACCAGAAGGAGGGTTGGGTGTGGGTGTTGGGGGGGATGTGGGGGGAGCTGTTTGTTTTAAAGGTTAATAAAAATAGCTTACAGGTAAATTAGTAACTCCAGGAATGTACAGCAGAACAGCTTTACATGGTGAGCAGTATGAATATATAAAGGTTTAAGTGCCCTTTTTACTTCTTCAGGGCTGGAGGCACCATCTCAGGCCAGGTCACTCTGCCCAGGGCCTGGCATCAGCCATGCTGCCACAGCAAGCCCAGGGCCATGGAAAAGGGCACTGTAAGCCAATAATAAAAACTCTCCACACCCATGAGAGGCTGAGAAAGAAATGTTTTAATTTGCAGCAGAAGATATTTCAGTTATGCACTGGAAACGGTCCCTTCCTGCCATGGACAGTTACACACTGGAATTGATGGTCCAGAGAGGGAGAGCTCTCCCTGCCCAACGAGGTTCAGGGGCAATGAGCTTCCTTCCCTCCCCTCTCCTGGGGCAGATGGATACCAGACACCTCCTGAAATCTTTTCCAGCTCTATTTTCTGTGATTTCTGACAAATTTGCCCACTTGTGCAAAAAATATGCAAGCTACAAGAGATCAGATTCAGTGTCTGATTTCAGCATTTTCTTCCCAACCTCTCCTGAACTTCCATCTCTGTCTGGACAGACTCAGTGGCAGTTCTGTGTCACCTCTCAACAGCACAGAGGGCTCAAGGCTCACCCACGTTATACAAGACAGGAGAGAGAGAAGAAAACAACAAGGCTTCCTGCTTTTCCAAATATTTACAGAAGGCTGCAATGTTTTGGGTTTCCCCCTGTATGGAGTAAGATCTTTAAAGAGAAACCTCCTTGAAATTACCCTGAAAGCTCTCCCAGGTTATCTCACACAGCTGGGCCAACACATTGTTGGCTGTGGAAGGCACCAGGAGGTTTTTAAGTTGAACATATCCCACTGCCAAGAGGACACACAGCACTGCAAACACTGCACATTAATTCAGGACTTCAGGTTTATGAGTATTTCTGAAACTGTTTCTGTACAGTAATAAACACATTTGGTTTGTTAACTAATTCAAGGCACTGGAACTGACAGAATAATTAATCCTCCATCCACTCTTCCATGCCTGTTTTTCATGCTGCGGAATCGTTACGGAGCAGCACAGCAATCCCCCCAAGGCTCCAGGGCAGCAGCAGAACAGGCTGTGAGCACCTCCTGGCACCCAAACTCTTGTTTAACCCACCCAACATCACTGCCTCCTTTGATTCAGCTTCTCATACGTTGCTCCAAGCAGGTTGTGATGTGTAGCAAACACACAAACAACTACTAATACTGTTTACTTTTCACTTAGCAAGTGAGGTGTTCCTACATTTGCATTACCTGCTCCTGTGGATCCCAACTACTCCAAGAGATCATCAGGATTATGCTCTCATTGTGGAGAATAAAATACATTAACCTTTGTTTGTTCATCTCTCTTCACGGTTCCCCCACCTCACACAATTCCAGGGATCAGCCAGTGGAAGAGACAGCACGAACAAAAGCAAAGAGAGGCAGCTGGAAGGAGTAACAACAAGCAGGCACTTGCCAGCAAGTTGATTTCCCGATAAGAACCTGCTCCAGCTCCAAACAAGAAAGGGAGGTCCAACGTGAGTGCTGGGAGAGAAGTGAGAGAGGAGAAATCATCTCCCTGAACTCACCACAACGAAGCCGTGCTGGTGAGCAGCGCACATGCCATGGCACTCGGAAGGAGCCGGGAATGAGAGGAGAGGTGATGACTTCATCAGAGGCAGCAAGAAAGAGAAGTATGACTGGAATGCCAGAGCAGGCAGCAGCACCGGGAGACACGGCAGGAGGGCAGGTTCCTGCTCCCACCGCCGGGACGTGCCTATGGAAAGGAGACTCTGGAGCACAATAAAACTTCACCGGATCGTCTGGAGGTGTTGCAGAAAACTCTGAGTTCTCCAGAACCAAGGGCTGGTGGGAGCAGCTCCAGGCCGCAGGGAGCCCTGGACAGGTCAGGCTGCTCCCGAGCTCGGCACTGAGCCGCCAGCGGGGCTGAGCTCCTCCCTGTCCTGCCCCACCGGGCACTGCCCGACATCGCCGGTGCCCCAGCGCCTGCCAGGGTGGAGTTTCTGTGAAACCAGAGGGAACAGGAATTACCGGTCTCCTGCTCATACAATTATAGGCCGTGAATTAATTTTATTGCTTAATGAATTCAGGTGTTATTCCTCTAATTTCTGCATTATCTAATAAGTCCTTATTACAAACCCAAGAGAGGAGAGGAGGACGCACGGTGACAGTGATTTAACATGGCTCACGGTAGCATTTATGAATTAAGAACAATCCCTGGAGGACAGGTATCTGTAGTGTCTGTGTGATTCCAGACACTCAGGAGAGGCTGCAGAAAAATCTACATTTCAGACAGCTCTGGGTGGCCACAGGAGCCCAGGAGAAAAGATGCATTTTTAGTCTGAATCCAAATGGGGATTTCGGAGGGAATAGAGGCACTTTTAAAAAGCAGAATAGACAACGACAGAAAATAATAAACACTGAGCTGAGCCAACTTTCCCCTTCACAAGGCGTGAAGAACTTTGAGTGGGAAGCAGAGATGCCAAAATGTCTGATTTCCAATGACAAAGAAGCTGTGAGAGGTTATAAAAGCCCTTCCTGCTGCCATGAGCTGGCCCAGGAACACAGCTGAAGGGCCACCTTCATGGTTCGGTTACCTGCAGAAGTATTTATTGGAATATGTCACCCAGAGCCCTGCTGATCCACAGTGAATTCCAGTGGATCCCTTACAGCAATACTATAACCATACAAAATTAATTAAAAGCCAAACCTTTATTAGGCAATAAAATAGACTTCTAAATGAAAATGGTCATGAAGCAGAAGTTTAGGGCAGGTACTGATGCCCTTCGAACAAGTAAACTCCTCTGAAAGCAAAGCTAATGAACACAGAGAGGGTGTTCTCCAGGCTAAGGGAACTTGTGTCACCCCCACTTCTCATGTTAGAATATCATTATTTCTTTTTTGCATCTTAGACTCTCTGGTTTAAACATTCACAAACTTCCATAAAGCCCAGCAATCCCCCTGGCTGTACCCACAACTCTTCCACATCAGAACCACTGATATACTCCCCACACATTTCATGCTCCAAGCAGAAATAGTTTCACATTTTCTCATGCTCTCATGACCTTTCCAGACAATTAAGGACACTGTTTACAGAACTACAGCTAGTAAAAAACCCTCTCCCTTATCTAACTGTTTACACACAGAACAAAAAAATAAATTGGGATCATTACTTGCCTTCTGGGCTACACTCTGGCACAAAATACTTCGAATTTAAACAACTGAGTCTATGCCTATAGTTAATGCTCCCCACAGTGACTACACCAAACTAATCCAGCTTCTTACCAGTACCTTTGTTTCCTCCACAGGTGACTTCAGTGTTACAAAAGCACCATGTTCAGTGTGTCTCTGACTCAACTGTGCTGCAGCCTAAAAGCAGCAAAAGGCACCTGAAGCACCACTTAGAGCCACACAATTCTCTGCAGCTCCAAGAGCGGTGGCTGGGACAGTTGTGTGAACTGAAGAGCTTTATTAGAAGTGGCTGGAATACAGAAAACAAATCCCAGAAAACATCGGAGCACACTGGTTCCCTCAGCTAAAGTCTATTACCATCTTCTCTCAAAGTGGGACCAAGAACTCCTGAAAGAAGAGCTTTTTCTTTGTTAAATATTGATTTGGAGTGACACTGACCTTTGCCACGGCATCCTGTACACTTTAATGGATCTCCCCTCGTCTCTTTGTCAGGTTCCTGGATATCATGGATTTAATATTCCTCATCCTGCTCCTGAGCCAGCGCTATTAATGGCTCTTGTATCTAGTACTGAAAAAAGCTCTGCTATTTTTCTGAGTACTTGATATGCATCTATTCCTCTATTTTCTCTATTACCCAGTAAGAGAACTCTTTTCCCAGCAGCTGCCACGGTGCTTTTTGATGTGTACAAGCAGCAAAGACTCTTCCCCTGCCTTTCTGCGGGCTCTGGCTGCCTGCTGCCACAGCTCCTTCTCTCCTGGAAAGCTCAGGTGGGATTTCCATCCCACGAAACCCGGGATAAGGTGCTCTGCCCTCTCCAGCAGCAGGATGCATGTGACAGCCGCAATGCCAGTGCCTCACTAGATGGAGCTGGAGGCCCTCGGCTGGCCAAGCGCTCCCAGCCCCGACCCAGCTGCAGCGCTGGGAATTCTCCAGGTGTGGCTTGGCTGCTGGGTCAGTTGATGGTCAGTGGAGTTAAGAGCGTTTTCCCCACTCTTTCCCCGCTGTGGAGCCATCCCAGCACAGCCGGGCACTCAGCTCCCCTCTGCCCGCTGACAGACACCCAGGGCAAGTCCTTCCCCCCAGAAATCCAGAGGGAACACATCCTTTACCTGAGGAGACAGATAAAATGTATTTGTCAAGGAAACATTCCCCTGTAAGGGCAAAAGGGGAAGATGAGAATATCACTAATGGGAAAGGAAAGCTGAGGTAATTCTCACTGTAAGGAGTCTGAAAATACACACAGCAACTTCTGAGTGCTACAAACCTGGAGACCAGATCAGATCCATGTGCACAAGGCACAGCTGCAGGTCCCCAGACCTGGTGCCAGGGAGAGAGTATAACACATCCAGCAAATGACCCTCCCTTTCTAAAGATAAACAGCAAATCATGCTGATTGAGCAGCCTGTAGTACAAACTCCATTTTACTGTCTGGTATTTTTTAACTAGATATGTGTATATATTTTGTACTTTTATTCTTTTTCTTAGTCTCTGAAATAAAATATGTATGGTATTTATCTTTCTCTGGTATGATATCCACAGAACAAATTCCTCCTCTGCTAACGGCACATCCTTAGGAGCCTTTTTTCCAGGGTGAAACTGAAATCAAGCTCAGACTTAAAAAATACATCAGAAAAAGCTGGAATTCTATCCTGGTTGGAGGCCAGATCCTGGCGACTGCCAATACCCTGGTTATGGTGGAAAAGATGATAAAGTGAAGTGGAACAGCAGCTTCCTCCCATGTGATGATAAAGACAAGCAACACGGAGTGTGGAGAACAAGGAGTCAGCTCTGGGGAGATTTAAATTAGGCTCATCCATCATGCTGAACCTTCCTGCAAAGATTCTGCTCTGTCACCACACGCTTTCTTGCAGCACTTTATCCACAGAGGCTATCTGAGGGCAAGGAGGAACTTCCATACTCTGCAATTCCCATCTCTGTCAGCTGGAGGTGTCACCCGGACACAGCACCCAGGACAGAGCTGGGTCTGTCCCCCGTCAGTGAGGGTTGGTTTGGGGCTTTCCTCCAGAACTGACCTGGACAGCTGAGCTACCGAGCAGGCCAGAACAGCTCACTCACATGAAACACCCTGAGGATAAATGAAAACTTCACACACTGTAATTCCCAGGCCATTTCTCCAGCCGTGCATGGTGGCTGCTGGAACAGGTCTGTACTGGTAAAATGCAAATTAAATAAATAAATACTTAATTTATAAGCATGATTCATCAGAGGTTTCATCTTCTACAGCAAAGAAACAGATGTTCTATTGATGACACTTCATTAGAGAGATAAATGGGGTCACACACGTATCTCTGTTCACATCCATCTGCATAATAGACCAAACATTAAGATTTGAATTTCACATGGTGCATGTGGCTCTTAGAGCAGCCTCAGAGAGTCTCAATGCCCAGAGCCAACTCACCCACCTCAGACTGCCTTAACAGCCAAGGAACTCCAACTCTGCTCAGGAAAGCAGAAGGTTGGGATTTAACCGTGGCTATTTAGGAGACAGTTTCATTGGAAACACAAAAGAATACTGGATTTTAAGTCACTGGATGGCAGTGATTTTTGATAGGTATCCACCATAATACAGTATCTGACATGAGGAAGCAACTCAAAGCAGCAGTGACAGCAAACTCTGGAACCACTGTTCTTCCTCCAGGTCCACTTAGGGAGGGTTAGGATTGGGGATAGGTTCAGGGAGAGCTGAGAGGGCTTTTCTGATTTTCCAGATGTTTATGCAGGAGGCCTCAGAGTTCCCCAGCTAACAGAAACAAGTCTCCTTCACTTTAATACGCACTAATAGAAGATAATGCTTACAAACTGAGTGTTATTTTTCCCCCAGATGTTGTGGCTTTGCCATGTGTGGATCTGAGTGTGTGCACAGGCAGCTGTGTCAGGTACATCAGCTCTGCACACCTGGGCAATGCACCCCTGTGCCCAAAATCCAGCTGAGAATCCATCCCTGCTCGCTGCTGTTCCCCATCCATCTCTCCTCTGGCTGCTCAGACTCTCTTAGCAATTGTTTCACTATTAGAAATTGTGGAATATAAATCCTAATTTATTGTGACTGATCCTTTTATTTCCTCTGGGGGTGGGTGGGTTTTTCTGCTCCTCTCCCACAAACCTGCTCTGCAAACACTCGCAGGTGGCAGCTGCACACACTCACTCTGCAGTTTTCAAGCAAACACCACCAGTGCCAAGGAGAGACAAGAAACATTAAAAACCAGTCATGTTTTCACTTCCCAACCTATTTTTGAAATAGGAAGGAGCAGGAGGATGTTCTTACCTACACCAACACTGACATTTGCATTTTCCATCCTAAAAAATATGCCAGAACCATGTTGGAATTCCTCCCTCCACTACTGCCCTGCAGTCACTCTGAGGAGCAAATGGGCACTTGAACAGCAACACTGCAACCCTGCAGAACAATTCAGCAATTTAGTGACCAACATTCACCCTTCTGGGGAGGTTAATGCACCCCATTCCACCCTCTGAAATTTTATTTTGGTGTTCACCCAAATTTCTGCTGATCCTAGAAGCAAAGTTATGTAAATGAACACCAAATGTTCTCACTTCAAACACACCAGCCCCATCAAAATGTGTTCTTGTCTAAGGGTATAAAGGTAATAATTGGTAACCTTTGACTGCTAAAAATGTAAAGGGAAAATATCTTTCATTTAAAACTTGCTCGTTTGGTTACCATGGACACTGCTTAATCATGAAGGATGACTATTACTTGTTCCTATAGAAACCAAGGAGCTTAAGAAGCATCCTGTAATTTAACTCCAGATGCCAAATTTTACACCAGTCCACCTATTACCACATTTGGGTACTTCAGAACAAGCCCAGCCTTGATCTCCGACTCTAAAAGAAATTCAGTGATGCAGAAATGCTGTAAGAAATCAAAAATATGAGCACATAAGGTATAAAAGAAACTTGCACTTCACATAAATTGGTTTCTTCAAAAGGAAACATTAAGTGCTCAGCATCTGAGGATTCCTCTTTCAGTGCAAATGTTAATGAAGCAAAACTTTGTCGTCTTTATTCCTGTTCATGTTCTCCAAGTCCATACAATTGCAGGGCATGTTTTTCCTCCAACTGAATGCTTCAATGCTCAACTTTAGATGAACTTCTGGAGCAATGTGAGAGGCTGGGATTCCTAATGAACCTCCGGGAGCTGACTGTGGTCCCAGCCTGGCTCTCCAAACCAGACCTACTACAAAGACATGCCCCTCATGCAAGGAAAAAACCAATGGACAGCACAAACCTTCCAAATTCAGGCCATGTGTTGCTCTAACCAGTCTTTTAGAGTTTCTGCTTATTAATAAAACCACAACACTTGTCTGGCACTGCTCATCACCTCAAAGCTTTACCTTCAGCACCAAAGAAACATTAGTCAGAATCTCTCTCTCATGTAGGTCTGGAGGAAAAAAGCTTCCAGAAATTACCTGTGGCTGACACTGTTCCTTGACCCTCACCGGCTCTAGGTGGGGAATGGATTCACAGTTCTCAAAGGCCATCTATTTTTACATTCTCTGATGCCCAAAGGGGCCCAAGGGAACTCAGTGTAAAAGCCTGACCCTGAGGCTGCACAAACCAATGACAGGAGTAGGGAGTTCTGGGGCTTGTGCACCTTTTCTAATAAGCATATACACAAACACACAAACAATTAATGTCTAACTAAAATATTCTCTGGAGTGTTGCAAAGGAAAGCAAACTACCCTCAGTAGCGTCTGAGCTGAAAAAAGCAAAACTGATAAAGCCCAAATGAGAATGTTCCCTGACCCAGCTCATTCCCGTCTCTGTTGAGAGCAGAGTGAATTAAAGGATTAGAGAGTGCCTTCAGTGCACTAACTTAGGGGATTAGTGGCACACTAGAAGACCTTCAAGGGAAATACAGGTTTAAAAGCTTTAAAAGGCAGCTCCGTGTCTAAATTGTTTGGACTGCCACAGCTGTAAGGACACAAACTTACTCTAATACATGAGTGATCATGAAAAGTCTGCTGAAAGCCCTCTAAGCATGTTTTTGGATGCAATTCTAGTTTGGACTCAGAGCAGGGTTTTTAACCTCTTTCTCATTTATTACCTATGGCTTGTAGATAAAACCTCATTCTGTATTACTCGAGAGCAAATCTGCTACTTATTTCCTTTCAGAGCAGTCAGCCCCTCCTAGGAACACTGTCAGGGGAAAAGGAGGGTGCTACCAGCAGGAGAGGGCTGTAAACAGAGATAAAGATGAGCAAAAAGAGACAGTGCTCCTCAGAGATTCCCACTGGGGCTTCCCAGGGGAAGTTTTACAACTTGATTCATTTTTGATCTCGTAGGAATTTTTCACAGAGAACACTCACTGAGTGTGGATGTTCCTGCATTTCTGACATGTCTGGAGGAGGTGGGGCAGGTCAGTGTTTGCTGTAGGAGCAAAGGGAGTCAAGGCACTGCTGCCACCTCGCTCCTGCTGAAGGGTCAGTCCAATAATCTTGCCTCAAATAAATTCACTCTAAATTTTTGCTTATTAAAGGGATTCTGAGATTTAAGCATTGTTTAATATCAAAACAATTCCAGAATTCCTCCATCATGCACCACTTCCCAAGTCATTAAATTTAGTCTCGATTTTTACTAGACAATGAAGCATTGAGCAAACACAGCAAAGTCTCAGCTGGAGCACTGCTGCTAAAAATAGCACAGCTGCCAGTGAATATTTCCTATAAACAGCACAGCTTAAAACATTTTGCATATCTTTTCTATGGGCATCTGTCAGCCATGCTGTTAAAATTTCAATGAAAGACTGCAAGACTTCTGTGGTGAAACAGAAAATGCCACAAAAGAGATTTGAAAAACAAAGCAAGAATCATTAAAAAGTGCAAAGCAGGAAGGTCTCCTTTTCCTGGCATTTAAAAGACACCACCCTTGGAAAAAAAAAAAACAACCAAGCCCATTGCTAATATTTATGACTGGGTTCCTCACTTGCCTTCTCCCAGCCCTTAAATGAAAAACAAAGTCCTGCAGAGGTGGAAAGGGAGAAATTCCACATGGCATTCCTTGTCCAATATCACTTTTTGTTAACGTACTGCAGAACAGATTTTCAGCTAGGAAAGATTACTGAGAGGAGAGTGCAATTTCAGTTGGCTTTAAATATAATAAAACCTCCTTAGTTGTTATGTCACTCTGGGACATGCTGGGACAATTTTCCAGTCGCTGCTTCCCCTGTCCCAAGCGAGTGCCTGAACCTCCAAGGTATTGATTATTTGGGTATAAGCTGATCTCTCATTTATCACTTAAAAGGTTTTGATTTCATGAAACAGAGAGAGAAAGACTAAATTCCAGCTGTTTTCAACAGATGTGTATCTGAATAGCCTGTGCTGAGAAAAAAACCCAGCCTGACCTTGGCCTCCCAGCTCAGTGTTTGGTGCACTGAAATTCTGGGCTTTGCTGAAGATCAGTCAGTTTTCGCTTCACAGCAGCCATCAAAGGAAAGGAAGAAGAAAGCCTGTTTAATAAAAATCCTTTTCATAAAACATCTTGAAAAGCATCTGTGATAAACAGAACTCAGAGCAAGACATTTGTGTCTGAGGCTGACAGAGACAGAAGTATCACGAACACTGAACCTTCAAGATCAGGAACTCCAATGTTCTCAAAATACTCAGGGCTTTGATGCCAACTTTGATTGCCTACAGAGTTTTACACAAGAAAGCCCTGAAGCCAAAGCTGCATTTGGCTCAGAGATGGGACTGTGAATGGAGCACCCATGAGTGGTTTCTATCAGCAAAGGGAATTTTCAGAACACTTCCCACTGACTCCCATTCCCTCATTGTGTCCATGAGTAAGAAGAAGCAGAGACCCTGAAGAAAGCCACAGACCCAAGTGCAGCCACAAGCAGGTGTTGCTGTCCCCGAAAATTTTCCTTCTCCCCTCGCTGCCTCCCAAGCACCTTCCACTACATTAGATGGATCGCCTGGGAATAATCATAATTACTGCCATGATTCCTCCCACAGTCCCACACATCTCTGAGCTGAGCAGATGGCCCAGGGGTTCTGCAGGTAGTTTTTTTATCTAGCTAATGTTTACCTGCAGCATGTCCTGACTCTCTGTGGAGGGCAGAGCCGGGGGTTTCAGGCACTGCCCTCATTCCAGCAGAGATTAACAGTACAGTGAAGCCTGAATGCTTTACCAACTCTCAAACAGCCATGGTTTAAACGTGCTGGAGGCAGGATCCCATCAGCCTCCTCAGAGCAGCCCTCCCCTCCTGCTCAGCTCTGCTCTCCCCACCAGCGTCACTGTTCAGATATTCCAGCCTGTCCCAAAGGCACAGAGTGACAAACACACTGAAATGTGATGAATGTGTTAAAGGCACCAGGGCTGACCAGACAGCTCCAGAACAGAGGATGCCATCACATGAACCATTGAACAAGCTGCTGTCACTGCCATCAGCTCAGTCCTGGACGTTTTTGCACACGCTGCAGCAGATTGGCTCCATCTGGAGTCCCAACACAAAGCTCTCCCCTCCTTCCCTTAGATCCTTGCACAGAAAATGCAAACTCTGCTCACTTTGCCCAGCTAAAAGCACCACAGCAGCACTTCCTGAGGGAGTGGCTCTCTCTGCACCTCAGGAAGCAAAACCCATTTCCCAAACTGGGTCTCAGCCCTCACAGAGCCGTGCAAGCTGTAACCCCAGCCTGACTTTTCCTGCTGTTCCTGGGGCAGGATGGGCTCCGTCCCTCCATCCCTACCAAGGGCTGGCAGCAGCAGCGGCAGTGTCAGAAGGGCAGGTGTGGGTGGGTGGCAGTGCCTCTGGGGGGAGAGTGGGCTGTGGCAGCATGTAAATACATGTTTTCAAACACAACTCCTGTGTGTTCAGAACCTGGTGGATACAAAGCAGAGGGGGCTGGAAGAGGGCTCTGACTCACAGCAAACTGGCAGCACCTCAGACTCCTGGGTGCTCCAGCCTGAGCTCCAGCACCAGGCATTCATCATCTGGGATGGAGGGAGCACAGGGAATGGTCCCACATGGGGACAGGGATCCTGTGCCAGCAGAGATCTCCTCCTCCCTGGTAAATGTGTAAGGATTGCCCGACCCCCAGCTGGCTCCTGGTCCAAAAGCATGCTGAGCATCTGACATCCCTTGGAAAAGATCAACTTCCAGGTATCACTGCTCCTCCAGCAGAGCCACAGGCTCACCTGGGCCCTGTGGGGATCTTGGCAAAGGGTCCAGAGACTGCAGAGTGCAACAACTGCCAAGAGGATGTCTGGGAAACACACATGTGGCAAACCAGACATTGCCAATTCCTGTGAAGTAACTCCAGCACGCCTGAATTTATGGCAACCTCCCACTAAGGATTCTTGATCTCCGAGTATCCCAGCCAGAGACAGCAAACTCCACTGTGCATCAGCCTTTGAGGAGGGGGCCCTCAGCTCCATGCTTCCTCCAGACTTGCAGGGTTTGGAATTCAACACTACATCACCCCCCAAGATCTAGAACTTCATTCTGATTTCTGCATTTTCCACAGCCCCCAGACCCCTACAGCCTCCTGTTCATCGTTCTTCCAGTGGAAACAAAACTGTCAAGGAGTGTTCCTGTTGCATTATTCCAGCACTTCCATCACCCTGCCCAGCCTGGACCAAGCTCCCCTCTGACCCACTGCGTGGCCTGGCTGCGTGACACCACCACTGCACAACAAAAACCTATCAAAAATAAAGAGAAAATTCTCATGCAGCTTTGCAAATCTCTTTCAGATCTACAGATAAGAGGAGCTCAGCTAGTGCTGAGAGGCAGGAATCCCAGAGAGAAACACAAAATACTCCAGGAGAGATCAACAGCAACAAGATTTCAGCTGGTTCAAATCCAATTTCTTACAAACTTTCGGGCTGATTCCCATTTCTATCAAATCTGCCTGTATATTCCTCGTGTTCCTGACAAATTATGCCATTAAGTTCACATTGGGTTACCTAAAAGAAACTAAACACATTTAGTTTGTCACAGTAACTGAAATGACAGTAAAATATTTTGGTTTTGTGCAGCACACAAATAAAGAGGGAAAGGGAACTGGGACGTGTTTGGGAGTTTACAAATGCTCCTCCCTGACAGGCAAAACAACAAAAAAAATAATGCAAAGAAAACCGCTGTCTGCTTAAAGGAAAAGCTGAAGCTCAGGGACTGATTCAGCTTCCTATTGTTTTCTCAGCAGTGATTCAAAATCCTTAAAATTGTCCTGAGTGCCAGGAAAAGAGGAAAGGGGACATTGCACTGAGCTAAATCTCGCAGTGCTAAAGTTGAGTTTAAAATCTACTTCGTAAATCAGAATTAACTGCAGTGAGACAAGTCCAAGCCTGGATTTGCACAGACACCTGATGCAAAGTTGCAGTTGTGCTTTTTACTCACACAATAAGAAGAAAAAAAGGAATTATTTTCAGTTAATGGCTTTGATTAAGCTCACAGCATGATAAATATATCAGGACTGCTGCACTGGAGGGCAAACACAACCCTCTTTCCTCCTTTCTGAAAAAATTCAATAGGAAAACACTCCCAGACTCCCACTTTTTGGCTGCTTTAAGAACAGGCAAAAGACCCAATAAACAGTTATTTCACACTAGAAGAGAAAGGCAGAATAGCTTATTTTAAAAATGCAACTGGGTCAGGAGCTGCCTCCAGTAGAAGGAATGGGCTGCCTGTGCCCTACAGAAAGATTCCTCTGTGGACCTCCCTCCTGCTGATGAGGACAAATAGGCCCTTTTAGAGCAGGATTTTTAAAAGTGCAAAGTGATTTGGGGCTTCAAGTCCCACAGGTTTCTGCAATGCCTTGGGAGCACAGTCTTTAGGCTCTTTGGAAAATCCTCCCCCTAAACTGTTCTCAGCTTTGTCCTCTCAACCCCCTGGTGACACTCGGCTCATGAAGAACAAGAAGTTCCAGCAATACATCTCTGCAGAGAGACACCATCTCCTAGGCACGGCTTTTCAAAGCTCTGTAAGCATCAATTAGGCCTCCAAACATCTCGGAAAAGTAGTTACCTTAATTACACAAAACTGAAAAGCTGACCCGTGGTTAGCTGGAACGCCTGGGTTAGTGACACCACACGGGGTGTTAGAGCAGCCACGCCTGCCCCGAGTCCCTCGCACACTGACCTTGTGCAGAGCCCGACCCGCTCCCGGGGCGCGGGGCCACTGCCCATCCTCGCCCGGCTCATCCTCACCTACCTACGGCGCTACCTGGCAGCGGCGGCCGCGGGCTGCGCAGCGGCAATTAAAGAGAACTGTGGTTGCAATTACCCCTGCTAAGCCTGTTCCGGCTGCGGGATCTGCTTCGCTGTCTCTGAAGTCGTGACCTCCGGAGCAGTCGGTAGTAGTAAGACGGTCTCCCGGAACTTTTCCTGCTGTTCATGGACATTTTTGGATCTATTTTACACATACACACATGCAGGCACAGGTTCGCTCTCCCCTCTGGCACAGGAGCAAAACAGTCCCAGCGTTTTAATGAACTGGAGGGTGGTTCTTTGGAGTGGAAAGGGAGAGGGGGGAAGAGGAACTCTTCACCTGACACATTTAAAAAGAAAAACAACGAGAAGAAAACATAAAAGAGAGAGAGAGACGGAGAAAAAGCACGCGGCACCGGAGTGCATGTCTCAGCTGAGGGAGGACTCGCAGCGAGCAAGATAAACTGTGCTAACAACTCCTGCCCCCAAAAAGATAAGCCTGCTGGAGTAGTAATAGGAAGCCAGAGCTGGCCTGGGCTCCTGAAACGTGAAGCATAGGCTGGAAGAAATCCTGGACTGGATCCTCTCCGCCAGACAGCATCATCTGATCAAAGTGTCCTGGAACAATTCCCAGCTCCCTGCGCAGCGCGGCCCGGCGGCCTCGGCTCCGGCCGCCCTCGCCTGTCCCGAGCAGCAGCCCCGAGCAGCAGCCCCGAGCAGCAGCCCATCGCCGGGAGGAGGCTGCGGCTCTGCTGCAGGAGGGATCTGGGAAACGCTGCGTTGGGGAAGGGGATAATGATTTCCTGGCCATGGGACACATGTTAATAATCATCATGGAGCAAAAGCCCCGGAAAATAAAGTGAAATTTGAGAGGGGAAAACTTTAATTAGAAGTTGAATGAACAGAGCTCCAGACTCCCCTGGAGGCCCATTTCCTTTCAACATTCAAACTGAGTTATAGCACATCCCGCAAATTAGAGAAAGGGCCTATTTACCATTTGGGTCCTGATGGCAGCGAAGATTCTGCCTCCGGCTCATATTGCTCCATAAAATTACATTTCAGTGGGCAGAATTAACACTTAAGGCCATGGAAGAAAATAAAATTAAAAAAATATATTAAACAGATAAAAAATTTCACTCCACATGTACCATTTCAAAAGGTCAGAAGTGAATTGTCAAGAATCCTGCACCTAAGCTTCCTCCCTTGCTGGCACAAAAACGACTCTGAAGGAAGAGTGGCAGAAAACATTTCAGAGACCCAGAATGGTGGCCAAGAACTTAATGTGTGGCTGCTGCTTCTCCCAGGCTGGCAGGTAACAGAGAAACCTCATCTGAGTAGGATGAGCTGCAAAACAACATCTGCACAATAACTTTCTGTGTTGTGTCCTCGTTTTGTCATTTTTCCCAGACTTCTGTGCAAATTCATCTTTGTGGTGTCTTATGACCAGACACGGGCTTGGCTGTGGATGGGCCCCGCTCCCCTGTCAGCCGGAGCTTCTGCAGAGGTTGGAAAGCTTCCTTGGATTATCTTGTGTTGTACCTCCAGTAACAAGAGGCAGAAACGATTCCAGTTCAGCAACCACACCAGGACAGGAGTCCCTTCCCTAGCACCAACCATCCTCCCCAATTTTAGGATTTCACACATTTTGGCAGTCACGGAAAACATCAGAATTCTACACAACCTGTGCTTCCTACTTCCATCGAGAAGTAAACCCACACCGTGTGTCAGCTAAGAAAGGCCCTTCCAGGAGGAAAACCCAAGTCTGGCTCTTCCCCGAAGTCCATGCCTGGTTTTGAGGCCACACGTGAGGAATTCGGCGCCAGCTTTCAGGCAGTGCAGGAACGAGCAATCGGGAGGGCAGCGACAAGTTCAGGTCAAGGAGGCAGATCCCAGCTGGACAGCGGAGGCTCCCTGCCCCGGGACATCGCTCTGCGCTTCCACCGGCCCTCACCACATCCCACAGCAGACCCCGGCAAAAAGGAAAAGCCTTCGCTTACTGCACATCTGCGCTCTTCTTCTTAGCCAGAATAATGTTCTTTTTCATATTTGGGTACATAAAAAAAATAAAAATACAGGGACAACTTTAACCGTTTTCCAGACGACCAGAGACTCATCCTGTGCAGCTGATTCAATTCCCAAATGGAGCTGAGAACATCCAGAATACAGTGATGGGAAAGGCTGAAAATACTGACGTCTGGTTAAAGATTTGCTGTAGACAAGCACCCAAATATTCAGGTGTGTCTCTGCAATTTTGTGTCATAATAACTGGGATGAAAGCTCTGAAGAGAGTCTTCTACAATTATGCTTTTATCACTAGAATGTCTTTAAAACGGCCTATCCAATTTACTTTTGTCATTCCCAACAGCAAAAAAAAAAGGCACTGACAGAAATGAAAGTTTGAACAAAACCATTTTAAAAGCTTACCCAAATTCATGTGATCTGAAAGGGGAAGGTTTGATTTTGCTTAACTGGAGCCAAGTGACTCATGCTCAAAGCACTGGGGATTCGGGAGAGGCGGGTGCTGGGGATGTCCCCAAGCTCTGAGGGAATGTGAGGTGGGAATGCTTGGGGATTTTTATTTTTCATCAGCCTAGTACCTTCAGAAACAATCATTCAGGTGACCACGAAGCAGGAGAAGTTAACGAGGGACTATAAACTATTCTGACAAGAGAAAGCAGAAAGCAGCCCTATATAAAAGCAAAAATAAATGGTTGGGAGTTGTGTTCCAGTTTTGCCAGCTTGGCTCTGTCTCTCTTACTTAACAAGGTTTTTGAAGACTTTAACTTCAGATGCTACAGAGCAGCAGGCAGGAAAATGAACAACCCACCTGGGGGGATGTGACTGGGCCAGACCTTCCCAATTAATACACACTGCTCTGTTTTCTTCTTTCTTTACTACTTTTTTTTTCTCTTTTTTGAAAGCCACACCCTGACACAAATGCTCTGTGTACAGCGGAATCTGCCACTCACAAACGTGGGATTATGAACTGCTCAGGAAAGCTGACAACATTAAATCTCTGTCTCTAAAATAACACATCCCAGTCTGGCTGCTCCCTCCAAAAGGCAGCTGGATGAGCTCAGTCACGGGGATCTGCTGGATCTTTCAGGAAGAAGAGCAATTGGAGATAAATGTAGCAGTGATTTTTGGGGTGTTAACTCCTCCTCCCCAACACTGAGCACAAACCTAACCCATGGAATTAAAGACAATTAAATATATACCAAACTGTGGTAGAACATCCAGTCTGAGGCACCACTGGGCTTTAGCACAGAACTCGGCACCCAGGGCTGACCTGGGTGTCACCCACTGCTGTCACCCTGCCCTTAAACCTTCCTAAACCCAGATCCCTCTGAGTTTATGGCAAGGAACATGAATTCCTTATACTGAAGGTGAAAGTTTCCGTGCTCTTTCAGTGGGGTCCAGTCCAGCCCCAACCCCCCGATTTGGACAGGTCTGAGAACGTCCTGACTTGTTCACACATGGAATTCATGGCCTCTGAATTCAGGCTGCCTTCTGAGACAGCAGCTTCAGGGATTTCATTTCAGTTTCCCAGACCCCTTTCATAAAGAACTGAAGCTTTCAAAACTTAACAAACAACCTGAACCAAACAACAAGAAAAGGTTTTGGTTGGGCCAGCAGAGAGGAGTGGCGGGTATCAGCTTAATTTCTAATTTGCATTAGGCCAATGAACTGCAGACAGACCATCAAGAAATTGAATCAAAATCAGACTGCAACCCCAATTTCCCTGTCACATGCAACCCCCCTGTGCCTGAAGAAGGATCAAATTCCTCCTGAAGTCAGAGGGAAAAGGAGGAAAGGAAAATCTGTGCAAACTATCTCTTTTACAACACAAGAGAAACAGTGGTTCTGTCAGTGCTCCCAGACACTCCCAGCGTGTGCCTGCCTGAATTTGTTCACAAGTCCATTGCAGACTCCAGTCCAGCACACTCTGAAGATTTCCAGGCAGGGATACATCAGCTCATAAGCAGAGCCAGGGACGAAGGTAATTTCCTTTGTGTGAGGATAACTTAACTTTCAATTCAGCCGTACCCACACCTAAATCTTCGATGACTTACTTGTTTGAAGACCTATGAAGGAAAGTTTCATACACACAACTAAAGTAAACCACTTCCTTTTAGTATTTTAACAGAACATGATGATTATTTTAAGAGTGCACATAGGCAAATTCATTTCCTTACTACTTTAGGTAGAATGTAGCAGCTTCTTGAGAGCACTGCAACAAAACGATCCATAGACTGGGGATCAAAATGAGAAGAAATACACATTTACTTTAAATTTAGGCAGAGAATTCACCGCTCTCCATTTATTCAATGGTGTCAGCACTACCACAACACTATGGATTACTCTTGCTGTGTGTATGGGGATGAAATCCAAATGTAAATGAAAGGGAGTCATTATACATAGTATAGATATTTAATGATATTAATGAGCAGAAAAAGCAGTGCCATATGAAAAAGCAAGAGGAAAAATGTACATCTGAATAATGAAATATTAAATAGGTGTTCAGGCGGTCTCCTGGAAGTTAAACCAGGACATGAATTCTTTCAGCATCACTGTTCCCTCCATGCAGACTGTGCCTGTTGTTTACTGTCATTATGGTCATTATATATTTACAATGGTGGGGCCAGAGATGCAAAGAAGGATCAACGCCCCATTGTTTTGGGATCTGCATAACCACCAATTAAGAGCTGACTCCTCATGCACAGCACTTACGATCTAAGGAAATGCAGAGTATTGCACAAACTGCAATAATGAAGTTCCCAAGCCCATTCTATGACTGGAGAAGTGAAGCCACGAGTGATTTATTCAGCACCACGTGGGAAGGCTGGGGCAGAGCGAGGCAGATACCCTGCACCCCTTATCCTTGACCAAAGAACAAATGGAGCTTCCCCACTCTCCTGAGACAAGCCCCTTGGGATGAGTAAGTATTAAACGTAATCATATCTTTTTTTCCTACAGTGTCTTTTGTCCACCAGAGCACCGAGGCTTCTGCATATTTGCTTCTGCAAATACTTGTTCAGTTTAATGTACTTAAAACACATGAACTTCCTCTTTTTCACTCAGGTAAAAAAAAAATCTAAAGAATGTGCCCAGTATTAAGCAGGAAAGTCAGTTATTTGCTTCTAAATTATAATGTCCTGATTTTAAGAAAGAGTCATATTTTTTAAATGTGAATGAAAGAATTTCTCAAATATCACTATCCAAAAAGGAATTGAGAGAAAAACCCTCCAATTCCCAACAAGCTCAGTTTTGGATCGCATTTAATTTCTGCAACTGCCTGATGGGAATTCACAACACCCTGGATCCCAAGAGGCCAGCAGGAGGTGGCCAAGCACGGTATCCTCGTGCTCTGTGTTAAACACACGCAGTGGTGCAGACGGGAAGGGTCTCTGTCCCCAGGCAGGGCACGGAGCACGGAGAGCCGGCATGTCTGAGAACCGCGGAGACGCTTCCTGCGCCCACGATGAACTCCAGGAACAGCAGAGAAACTGCAGAGAAACACCGAGCCTGACCTCAGAGCACAACACATTTCCTGCCCACTTCCCAGCAGAACAATAGAGCTAAAGAACATCAGCTTCTCAAATCAGCTTTCAGCAAGCTGGGGGAGACCAAAACAAAATCACTCCACTTGCTCTACTGCCACGTACTCCTGATGATAAAGAACACTCCAGTCAGGTACACAGGTTTATGACCTGGCTGGTCATGACACTAATAAAATTTACAAAGTCAAAATCGATCTTAAGATTTTTGCTAAATTTCCACAGACCTAATGAAGCAATTAAACACACAGAGTCCAACACAGATGGAAGAAGAAACTTCTACCAGAATCAAACATCCTGTGCTTCAGACCAGCCTGCTCCTTTCAACAGGAGGAGAAACCCAGGAGAGTGAAGTCTCCATTGTACAGCAAAAGTTCCAAACTAAAAAGAAAAATCTTGTACAAATCCCTAAATCAAACAAAGTCCCTCAGACATGACTGGGAGCTGCACAACACTTCCCAGCACTGTGTGTCTTCCACGCCGAGCTGCTGGCAGGAAGTATTTGTTTAAGGGGGACTGCTCTTTCCAAAAATCCCTTATTACTAAAATAAAATGTTATCAGTGATTCACTGAGTGATTAACAGGGTAACTTCAGCTCTGGGTTTCCCAAGATGTCCCATTTCCTTCTCCAAGACAAAACTGGAGCAGTTCTCTGCCATGACCCTGGAGGGGCTCAAAAGGGACCTCAAAATCTCACCTGGTCCAACCTTCAGTGGGAAGGGAGCCCAGGTGATGATCTTTCCTTTCCTATCTGCACATTTAAATAATCAAAACCCACATCGCCTCTAGGTTAAGAACCTAATTATTAGATGTAATAACAAATTATTGTAAGAAACTACATAATCTGCATTGACCTTGATCAAAATATTCATATAACAAAATAAATTAACTCCTAAAAATATTTTTACTTTGTATTTCAGCAGTAAACTTGCTGTTATGTTGCTGCAGGGAAAGAGTTGATAAAAGTCTGGCATCACTGACTTTCTGTGCCAGATTTATGAGTTATTATTAGCAGAAGGCTCAGCTACTTATTGTGAGTTCTGTTTCAATGGCTTTCCAATGTGGCGTGCTAAAAGGTCAGGGAAAAAACCATGAACCTTTCAGAAAGTTGCTGCAGGGCATCACTCTCCTTGCTTGCGTGGAAGTTGAGTCTGTTCTAACTCAAGGTGGGGAGGAGAGAAGGGTTTTACAGGTGTTGCAGAGCCCAGGAACTCCCTCTGTGCACAGACAACTTCTCCCAGTCTCAGGAATGCAGTGGGCTCCAGGGAAGCAGCCGCCTTCCCTCCCCTCCTGATGCCATCCGGACACCTGAGGCTCCCCCAGCAGCAAGAATCAGCCCCCGGGGTGTTTAATCTCATGACAACATCCAATGAATGAAGCATCTCTGCTGGCAAGTGAAATGAAAGATTAACTTGATTACACATGCTATGTAAAACTTATTTCCTGATTAATTAATAGATTAGGCACTTCCAATTCATGTTTAAATGCCCGATAATGATCTCACGCTCATATAACAAATCACTGATTTATATACACACAATCTAAACTTCATTTTTCATGTGACAGATTATTTTCTTCCTTTCCTTGCCACAAAATTTGCAAACTCCACTGCAAATACAGTTGCTCGTTTCACTTGCTTTTTGGCATCAGATGACTCAACCAAGGAATATTTTGGCAAGAATGATCTTTAGCCATCTTCCTTATCAGGCTGACATGACAGTGTGGCACAGAAAACACCCTCTGTTTTAAAAGAATTCCCTGGTAACAAGTTGAAAAATGAAAATGTAGCTATTGTTTTTGAAGAGGGCTTTACAAAAGCAACTGGAAATCCTGCAATCAGTTTTTAAATACCATTGTGAGGGTGGTTTATTTAAATTTACGTTTTTCCTTCTGGCACAACAACACAGGGCTGCCCTGAGAGATGTTATTGTCTGAGTGCAGCTGATTGCAAAATGTGGAGAGCCTCCTTCAAACAACAGAAATATGAAAAACACCCCATGAGCAAAGCAAGGGCTGGGATGTTTTGAAATGTGGAACCTCAGGGCATCCAACACCTCCAGTGCCTGAGTTCCCTGGGAATTCTCACCCTGCCGGGTCGGTACCTCACCAGTCCTGTGCAGGAACTGGGTGATGATCAGATAAAGGACACTCCAAATGAAAATAATAGAGAATGTCTAGCAAGGCACACAGTGCCCAATAATGCTCCTTTACTGCAGCATCAGTCCAAATTGATTTTTTTCTGCTTATCTTCCTACTTTTTCATACAGATCTTTCACTCACAAGTCTATGTAGTCTATATGTTCCCATTCCACTAACACGCCCATTATATTTTTAGAGAGAAAAGGCTACTAAAAAAACCTCTTCCTACTGAATTTATATCCTTTATTCTTCTAGTATACTCATTTTTACTGGATTAACAAGTCTAACTCTTTCCTTTGAGCCCCTGCAAAGGCCTATCCAATAGCAGCTTGTCTTCACATCCTCAGACATCCACGTGGCAGCAGTCCTGGACGACCTGGCTTGCAGGGTTTGTACAACTCATTAGTCAAAATGCCACACTGACGGAAAGAAGGCAAAGTTTGTCTGTTTGGTGTTTTATCTAAAACAGTTGGGTGGCCTCAAAGCAATTCTGGGAGGAGACACAAAGAGTAGCTCCTAACTGACACAGCTCATGCTTGGTGATGAATGGCTTTGCAGGAATCATCCTCCCACTTCCCTCTCCTCCACCCTAAAACAGAACTTCATTGCTGACCCCTTTGCTGACCCTCCCAGAGGGTACATCTGAGGTAAACATTGGGAAAAGAGAACAACAGCCAGGCAGGGCAGAGCACTGCCCAGCACTGGGGATGGGGCATCACGTGCACTGTGCAGACATTCCTTGTGTTTTCATTAGGGAAGAAAATGCAAACACCTGCTACAACTCCGAGTGCAGGATTTCAAAACAAATTCTACAAAGAATGAAGAGTTCAGTGGGACTTTGATATAAAACACGACCGAGTCTGCAGCCCCTAAACAATGCACAGATACCTCGACACAGATCTAGATCTATTTACCTCCGAGAAGAAACGGCCTCTCCACACTGCCCAGCTCCCACCAGGAGCCCCGGCAGGATGCAGCCTCACTGCTCAAACTACACTGTCAATCTTTGCTAATCTTGGCCTAACTCAAAACTCTACTTATCTTTTCCTTTCTAAATCATCCCCAGGATAAGACTAGAATCTCTTTTGAAATGTAAAGGTTCTATAATAAAATTTAGAAAGCACATATGGTACAAATATCAAGCGTGAACATCTCTTCCCATCTTGTACGTTTCAAAGCCTGTGCAAACAGCACTTTTCCCTGGTTTTGATCATGCAGCCAAAATGAGTCATCTGTGAACAATTATGGCTCTGGCAGGGGCCTGACTGTTGGAGAATGAAAGGAAACACTTTATTATTGAAATGATCAGTATGCCAAGCTGAGCGGCAACTGCAGAGAATGTTAAGAGTCCTTTATGCTCCTTCAGCCAGCAAAATTGAAAGCAGTGGATGCAGCACTCCCCTCTCAGACACCTGAGAACACCTGAATTCAGAATGGGCAATGCAAAGCACAAGGAAGCGGGAGCTGTGGAGATGAGCAAGGGAATATATGGCAGGAAAAGAAACACAACCTTAAAGCAGGAGGCCTGGCTTAAGAAAGTGTTGGTTATTCCTGGCTTAGTTCTCCCAGGGGAGTCGTGAATGTATTAAAGGAACACACAGTCAGAGGCCGCCAAGCTGAAACCCGAAACTATTAAAGGACATTTGTTGGGAGTTCAGGACTGGCTGAGTCTAACAGGCTCTTCTGAAAGGGGATGAATGGAATTGCCCTCGAGGGGAAAAAATAGCAACCAAACAATTTAGTAGGAACACGGATCTCCCTATGTGCAGCCCGTTTTAGCCGTGATACTGCTGTGTCTGCATTTGCTGCCAGCAGGGACTAGGTAGGAACCCTCTGGAATTCCAAGGGTAACTCAGGATCTACGGTGCTCACTGAGAGCTGGGCAGGGCAGGGAGTTGGGCAGGATATTGGTTTGCTGGACTCGGCAAATGAGCAGGAGATGGTTTTAAAACTGGACTATGAACAAGCAGTGTATGAGCAAGTAATTCTTGTCCTCATTTCCATGAGCAGCTTGCAGAGGGAGGGGGAACAATGTGGTGATCACCACCCAGAGCCTACAGACTATTTAAAGACCATGAGGGCTGACAGGATGACAAGGGAGACTCATGTACACAGAACTGCTAATGGAAGGTGTAGGGGGGAGATCAGGGAACAATCTGGGAAGAGCACATCTTGCACTCTGAAATTCAGGTCCAGCTCCCAACAGAAGAGATGTTGGAAGAATTTGAGATCAATATTCTGACAGCAGGACCTCTCAGGTCTGAACATTAGCTGACAAATACCTCTTGCTGTTTCCAAAACTCTGAGCTTTGCCAACCTTTGGAACAGACTATCCCACCACCACCACAGTTTGAGCAGCACGGCTCCCCAAAACTAAGTGTTCTGACAGGCCTGGAGGCCAGGCTGAGCTTGCAGGATTTATACCATGTTAGCAAGCTGCTGAGGGTGCAGGCTCACCAGTATGAGGGGATTCTTGCTGGCCAGGGCTAAAATGTAACTTCCCTGTGATCCTGAGCAGGGCAGGGAATGTTTACAGGGACACTATTTGTCTTTGAAGGAACCAGCCTTGGAAAAGGTCAGATTCTGCCTTCTTCAGAGTCTCAGAGAGATCAGGAATCCCACACTTACTGTGTCAGGGTAAGTTCCTGGAACTGAGGGGCTTTTGGAGGGTCCTGTTTAGCTCATTATACAAAGGCACTTTTGCTCCTAACAGAACTCCTCAGGACAGGGGTACAAATTTCCTCCCGATCTACTCCAAACAAGACAACCTGGCAAGCACTGCCACACCTGAAGTGGTAAAACACTTAGCAGCAATGCTGAAAACAGACATCAGGAACTGGAATTTCCAAAAATGCTCATTCTTTGCAATTCCAGGAAGTAGGCCATGGTTACCTTCACACAGTAAGTGGTAATCCTACATGGAAGGCGTCTTGTTCAGTCAAGAGCAGCCTGGAATCTCATCTTGGCAGCAACTGGAGTGCTCTTTTTGTTTGGGTTGTGCCACTCATAAACTTCCTTCCATAACACACTGAGCTGGGTATAAACCCACGTAATACAGGGTATTGTGGAGCTTTTCCCAGCTGTGGCCAGGCTGTGCTTTGCACACATGCACTGTACACCTCTCTGCAGTTTGGTTTGACTTTTCCGAGCATTCCTAGGTCACAAACAAGCCCTCAGAGTCCCTCAGTGCTTTGACTACTGCAACAGAAATTAGATCGTTTCAATTTACACCACATAAACCCAAGACAGTGTCAGTGGTCTCGGAAAAACATTTGTTGTCCACACTGAGCACGGAGGAACACGGGAGAAGGGAGGGAGCTTTTCCAGCTGAAAACTCCAGAAACGCCAGTGCCCTGTCAGCACGTTAAAGCCCAAGAAAAGCTGCTCTGCTCTGGACACAGCCCTGCTGCAAGTCCAGCTGCTCACAGGGAATTCCTTCACGGGAAGTGCCCGAGGTGCTAAGTGTGCTGTGGCCAGCGCTGGCTCTCAGGTCGGTTCCTCATTTCAGCGCCGGCCCGGGCTGTTCGCCGGCAGGGCTGTCCCTGTCCCTGTCCCTGTCCCGGTCCCGGTCCCGGTCCCGGTCCCGGTCCCGGCGCAGGCGGGGATGAAGCGGCTCCGCACGGCTCTGCTGCCGCCCGCAGGCGGGACGGCGCCGGCTCCGCCGGGATCGCTGCCACATCCCCGGGACGGGGGTACCGCTCCCTCCCCAGAGCGGGTTTCCTCTTAAAAACCCCTTTCTACGGCGCTTAGGAAATATGTTCCCTGCTTTTTTCCTTGCCTAAATGCTAAAGAACATAAAAAAACCCCCAAAACATTCCTTTTACTCAGTTGGAAATCCCAGTGAAGTTCGTTACTCAAGGATTCGTTCCTTGCAACCTAATAAACCCCAACAAACCACAAATCCTTGTGTTTTGGAATAATATTTAAACGAGGAATAGTCCAGGTGAGACCGTGGCAGGACAGCTGAGGAGTAAAGTCAGTGGCAAAGCAGCCGAGTTAAACGTATAGGCTTTATTTCTAGTGACAAACTGAGGAACGGGTTCCTAACTCGTGGTGCTGCATCCCAGGTAAGTTTGTCCAGATTCCACATACAAAGAGGTCAAGTGGGTTTTTTGAACTTGCACTGCATTTTTAATTTTGTTCACGAAAAGGAAGTCAATTATTTAAGATGCTGAACAGTCTGAGGGCAAATTAGCAAAACTTACACCCATACTTAATTCCAAGAACATGACTGAAGGAAAGCTGAACACCCCAGGTTTCATTGCTTCCATCTGTAACAGCCCACAGGCCTGGGTACGCTCCCAGTCTTTCACCCAAATCACTTCCTGGCCATCACAGAGGTTTTACAGCCCTGCCTGGGAACCTGCCCAGCTTTTCCAACCTGCTTTTTTCCATGTCATACTAAAAAGCATATGTGAATTTAATAATTGCTAATCCAATGACTGCATTACTTTATTGCATACAACTGAGCTAAACGTGCCAGCATCAAATGAACCCAGAGCCCTGGACAAAACTGAAGGTCTGGAATATGCCTCTGCTTTCAGAAACACGTGGGATGCAGCCAACAACCACTATGGAACACATCCTGCGCCCATGGCAGAACTCTGACAAGGAATGTGACTCCCAGGTGGGAGATGAGGATCAGAGAGCTGAGGTATGGTGCCCAGCCAGTCCGAGGCACAGAAGCACTTGGAGCAAACTTTAGGGAATCTTTTCTCTATGAAAAAGGGATCAGAGAAGTATCAAAGAACACAAATTATTTATTGCTGCAGTGAACTCCCAGACCTTGGTTTGGACACAAGAAGAATCAAGGACTTGCTTGGTGATTTGTGACCATCAGACCAAGCAGCTTCCACTCTCTCCCAAGCCCACTGTGACATTATGGCCATTCCCAGTGAATTTTCCCCTCTCCTGTGGAAGTGGCCCCAAGCTGAAGCACACAGAGGATTTTGGCACGGCTGCCTCATCCCAAGTGATGCTGCCACTCGCTGTCCCCTGAGAAATGCTCCGACCCCAGCTTTGCTCTCCGAATGCCCAGAGCACCTCCAGCCTGTGGAAGGATGACGAAGAGCATCCCACCAGGAGCACAGGCGAGAAGGAGGTGGAGGAAGCTCCTGGCTATCTGCCAAGCCTCGCCACTCTGCTTTTTCATTTTTAGTTTCTGCTCTTTGCTGGAAAGTTTCTACTTATGCTCCGGTTTCCATGGCAACTGCATTTCTTGCCTTTCTTCTCCAGCATTAAATTTTTTATTTGATTTCCCTTTTTCCCAAGACATGACTCTCTTTTCCTTTTGTAAAAATGAATTAAGTGTTGTCTTCTCTTTGGTTGTTGATATTTTTAAAGGAGGTAGGAGAGACTTTCACTCAGCCGCAGAATCTGTCTAGAACAGCAGCAAAGATTTAATCTCCCAAGGAAGAATGTCGGGGGATTCCCTTGCAGAAAAGCCATTTACTGTAATTATCTTAACAAGGTTATGACATGTAAGAATTCCAGATACTGTGGAACCCAACATTTTTTAAAAATTGGCTGCTTGTTTTTATGAGACCAGACCTGGGCATTTTTTCTCTACAACTAAACATTTTAAAAATTTTTTTAAAGCATTACTTGTGACTCCTGAGCAGTCTCAGCTGAACAGTTTAATATTGGAAGTGCACTAGGAATGTGGTCTTCAGTTCCAGACTGTAGGAAAATTCAAGTATTTTCACTGACAAAGTTCTCACCTGGCTGGGAGCGGTGTTGGGGTGAAGCTGAAGGACCCTTCTTTCCCCTGCCACGGTCAATCACCCACAGCAGTGCCCTGCACACCCTCACACAAAGCACATAGAGACAAAAACCTCACAACTCACGGAGCTTAAGCTAATTAATTTGTCTTGCCCTTGTCATGTTGGCATTGAATTAATCTTAAAACCTGAATTAATTTGAAAAGGAAAAATTCATCAGACTAGCAAATCTGGATTAGATCTACCAATTTGGTTTTTCCAAGCTTTAGCTTCATCATAAACACAATTTATATGCTGCAAAGCCCTGAAATAATACAGGTTTTCATGCCAGTTCACTATGAAAGATTCTCTCCACATCTAAATTCTCCAGCACGTTCAGGCCATAAACTGACCCTCCTGTACAGTTGTAGATTACAAGGTTTCCAGTCTTTATCTCTGCCTGGTGGGATTTCACAGTAAATTCTTTCAGGACTGAATAATTAAAAGAAGCAAAACCACAGCAGTTGGCTCACAAGGCAACACAAACAAATCTGTCCATGGGTGCTATCTTGTTTGCAGCACATGTGCACAGATTTACATGTAGGATTGAGGCTTAGTGCTCTGTTTAGATTTTTCATTATTCAGTACCCCAAGCATAACGTAAATTGTATAAAGACTGAACTTGGAACAACTTTAAGAGTGAGCTAATCATCTTAAATAATTTCATTAACCCAATTTTGTGGTTTTTTAAGACTCTTACTACTCAAAAGAAATAAGGGAAATGGGTCAGAAGTGAGGAGTCCAGTCTACCATACTTGGTTCATGCTTCTCTCCTGCTCTTGAATTCCCTCCTCCAAGGAATATCTAGGTCAGGAATTCACAGGATCTTATATAAATCTGGCAATGTTCAGTGTGCTTGCCAGCCAAGCTATGTGAATTGTCAGATATTAAATATATGTGCCAGGATCTGTACTGTAAAATCCCATTACAACATACACAGTGCATGAACTCCCCATGGATTGGCTTCTCTGCAGGACAGGTCCCCCACTTTGAGTCAGGGTCAGGAGGAAAGTTTTAGACATCTGAGCATGGCCTCCCTGCTTTCTTCCCTCGGAGCTCCCAGGATTAGGGATTCGAAGAGCTGCTTTAGGCGTAGTCCCCTAAATTGCAGCCATAATGCGGCTTTTATGTGGCCACGGACAGGCTTCATGCCTGCACTGTTTCAATTCCCAGTGTGGGGATTGATTTAGGCAGACAGCAGCTTACTCAGCTCTCTCAGCTGCTGTGCTGAGGCAAGAACATCCAGCAGCCCCTTGCTCATCCTCGCTTGATTTAATGATTTGCTGGCCAGACTACAGAGAGCGGCTCAGGAACTCCTACCCAGCGTGCCATGATTTGTGGGTTGCTGCTGCTCATCTGTAATTGCAACGAGAAATGCTCATCAATCACTCCAGCTCTCCAGCAGAACGTTGGGAGACACAGCAATGGAGAGCTTTCGACCTGGCCTATCTTTTTGAAAACATTCTAATCCTGCAAATAAAGATCTGGATGCTGTCCCGGTGCCAGGACGAGAGCAGCCCCTGCCTTCCGACCCTGAGGGGCACAACCACCCCTCAGTGAAAAGAACCAGTATTCCTCCCCTGAGAGCAGGGCCAAGGGAGGCTGGGAGTAAAATCTGCTGATCTTCATTGCTGCACTCATTAACAGCAAACTCTCAAGTCACAGCATCAAAACATTTTTCTCCAGCTCTCTTGGAGCCTCTTTAGGCACTGGAAGGGGCTCTAAGGTCTCCTCGGAGCCTTTTCTCCAGGCTGAAGAGCCCCAACCCTCTCAGCCTGTCTGCAGAGCAGAGGTTCATCCTTCATCATTCATCCTAAATGTCCAGAACAACAGTCTGACACAAGGATGTCCCTCTCAATCTCTGCGCCTGAGCTATCTGAGCCCCATTACAAACATTTCCTCTCCTCTGTGAAGCACAAGCTGCAAATCATCATCACTTAGTCCCCAGAGGGACAAGAGAATCCCTGTAGGTAAACCCAAGACTGAATAGGGATTCCTGGGAAGCTGCACTCCATATCTCTACAATCCTTATCACCCTCGTTATTGCTCAGCCAGATTTGAAAACCCTTTTTCTAACAGTCCTGTGAGCAACACACCTTCCCAATAACGCCCATATTCGAACCACTCGCATTAATTTCCTGCAGTCTAATAGAACACAATCTTAACACGATTTACTGAGACAATTAAAATTCAGAAAACAAGCTTCTCCGTGCTCCATAAAGCACAGCAGATTTATTTGCTGCAGTCACTAAAACTCTGCTGCCTAAAGCTGTGCAGTAACTCAGCAGGGCCTGGCCAGGGACTGCGGGACCCTCAAAGCTCATGCTGGGATAATCAATTAGAGCTGGGTCTGCACCGGGGCAGCTGCAGGGACCCCGCAGCTCCCAGGGCCTTCCACACCTGGAGAAGCAGAAAACAGAACCAGGAAAGAAAAGCTTTGGAGGGTCTGTGGTTGGTCTGTTGTGTTCAGCTGCCGTGTCTACCACTTCTACCAATAATTGTGACCAGCTTCGAAGCTGTACATTTATACTATCTAGTATTTCAAGTTCCCTTAACCAAAGACAAAATAGAATGGATTTTTCATCCACCAAATAAAAAAAACCCTCTCTAGTTTGGAATCATTGGAATCATTACAAATGTGTAGGAAGGCTGCAAGCATTTGGATACACCACACTCAAGCCCCAATACATACATTTATGTAATGAAATAACTTAATTTGAAACAGATCACCAAAAAGCCAGCTTGCATTTAGGCTGCCACAACGAAGAGATGTCACACTAGAGATTTTTCCAGTTACTTATAAAATAATCAGTTCTTTAAAGTTATCTGGTTTTGAGAGGTAATTATTAAGTGAATTTAGAATATAATTGCTCTGAACAATGATAAACTTGTATTATACCCTGAGTAAGCACTACAGGCAGGTGATAAATTGCAAAAGTAATGCTACATCAGTTTAACTTCCTGCCGAGTCACCCAGAACTGCTCCAGTCTTGCACAAAATAGCCCCTGCTTTCATTACTAATAAAACACAGAATTAATTACTCAAAATAAAAGAGGCCTTGAAAATGTGCCCAGACACTGAACCAAGCTGGCTTTTGCATTCTTTTTCCCTTTCTTTTTTCTCCTATAAAGGAACCTCAAACTCATTGCTAGTTATTTCTTCAAAGCCAGCTGTACCACAGCAGATTTTGTTCCAGGTCTCTTCCACTCCTGAGTGGAAGAGTGGATGTGAGTGGATGCTCAGGACCTGCACACACAGCAGACTCTCTAGTCACCATACTCCTCTCAAAATACTTAAACTGATGGCTGACTGCACCATAAATTTCGTTTATCATAATCGGGATTATGATAAAAATTAGCTCAGTGTTGGAAATTCACTCAAGCACTGGAAATATTTTAGACCAGGATCCAAATCTTTCAAATGTCTAGTGCTGGAATGGAATTCTCCAGAGACTTTCAGGCAATTCTCCTCCAGCTTGAACAAGAAGAATCCCTGGCTTGTTACTATTAGCAGCTGGGAACCTTTATTTCCCTACTCTCCTGTACGAAGGATTCCAGCTTCTCCCAGAATCTCATCATTATAGAACATGCAGGTTTAGAGCTGTGCCTGTTTTCATCTCAGCAGTTCTCCAGGAATTTGCGTAAAGATTAAAAAATCACCCCAAATTTCCAGGAGATTTTAGCTCCTGTCCCATTTGTGTCACCCCCCACATGCTGGCACAGGGCTCTGACAGTGGGTGACTCGCATCCTCCTCCCTCAAAGTAACCTTGTCGTGAGCAGGACCAGGAGCAAGCCACAGAACTTTTTTAGAGAAACACAAACTCACTGACAAGGTTCCCACCAATTCCTAACCAGAGTGTTTAAAAGTTCTTGGGCACCTGCCCAGCCCTTCTGGCAGCCCTGTGCTCACAGAGGAAGAGAACATGGGAGCAAGAGGCAAACAAATCCAACAGGCACGAGAAGCCTGAGCAGCCAAGCAGCTGCACAACGAGCCCGGGAGGGGCTCTGCAGGGTTCATTTTGTAGCCCAGCACAAAGCTGAGCACCGCCTGGGGCCTCACTGTCTGTGACAAAGTCCCTGCCCAACCTTGGGCACCTCCTTTCACCTGGCTGACCTTGAGTTACGGCTTTGCCTGCTGAGAGAAAACTCTTCCTCCCTTTCTGGAGCACCCAGCTGGGGATGGACCCTCCAAAGAAGAGGGCTTGAAGGTTTTCTAATTGTCAGAGACAGTGTGGAAGGTGCTTCATGGACCTCCCAGGGTTCCCCTGCAACACCTCCTGATGTAAGAACGTCTCTGGTTCTGCTGAGCGACTGCAAAGTCACTCTTCCAGTTCTCCGAGGCAAAGAGTGACACATAACAGAGGCAGGATTTAGAGTGTGGGCTGAATCTCATGTGAGAAGATTCTGACTGCAGAGGTAAAGTATTGGCTAAATTTTATAATGATGGAGTTAATTTTGTTGCTAAGAAAAGCAAAGGCACGATGAGGACTGGCTCCAGAGATTACACAGTGTGTGGTCTCTGCACTTGAAGAGCTCTGCACAGCACTCACTCATGTTACATCAATTACTTTAACAAAGTTAGATTCAGAATAATATTTATAAAGCTGAGATCCACAGACCTTTTTGCAATCACCTGGGTACAATCACCTTATTCACAAAACTGGCTATAAATTATGCTAATCAGTGAAACACTCAGAAGATGAAGAGAGGTTTCTTGTGTAATTTTAAATGGATTCCTATAGAAGAAAAAATTGGGAATATATAAAATTACAGAGTTTCAGTGCACATTTCTATTTGAATCTTGGGTGTCAGTAATACAAAGGTTAAAGCATTATGATCAGGAAATTTAAAATACATCGCTTTTATTGTGGGACTCCTATGTCTCCACAATGATTAAATATAATATTGGAAGGTTTTGGTGGACACAGATGTCATCTTAAGCACCAATCCTGACCACTCCAATGAAGCCTAAATGAAACGGTAACTTTGCTCTCAAGATGACAGTCCTGTCTCTGACTCAGTCCCTCTGTTGTATTTTACCATTATCTTAAAAATAAACTTTTTTCTTTGTGGTTTTCATAACATAAAAAGTTAAACAACACAGTGAGATACAGTTTTTTCTTCATGTCCTTTGGGGGGGCAATTAAAAAAATATTTAACTTTAGCTTACCTCTAATGTATATTTCAATTAGTGGCAAATTCCTGTGCATTATTCAGGTGAGACTGCACCTGCTGAGCAGTTGGTACTCCTTGGAGGTAGTCAGGAGTAGAAAGACCTTTGTAAAGTCTGTGGTTCTTCTGTAAGCCCTGGGATGTAAGAGCAGAAGGACTGACACTCCCGAGGGAGGGTCCTGCCCAGGATCAGGAGTGCTCCTCTGGTGACTGCAGAGCTGGCAGCTGTCTGACTTCAGAGCAGCATTTCCACCTGTCTGACAACATGGGATCTTCTCTGACTCCTGAGTAGCCAAGAAAGTCAGAAAGAACAGCCTGGGAGGTCACTGGCTGTGAGGTGATTTCCATCTTTCAGCTCAGGCACAAGAAAGGTAATATTCCACATGTTTTTAAACAAATCCCAGGATTTGAGGCAAAGTACAGGAAATCCCATATTAGGTGTGACATCTGGCAGCCCTTCTTTAGGGCTGGATGCTGAGAAGTGAGGAGGATAAATGACTCCCTAAAGCCAGGACTGGGCTCTGGGCATGGGCTGCCCCATTAGCTGGGACACTGCTCTTCTCCACCTGGCTCTGCCTTTTCTAGGATCAAAGGGAAGTATCCCAGGCCTGTATCCCAGACTTGTATCCCAGACTTGTATCTATGCTGCCTGCCTGGTTCACAGAGCACAACTTCTTCACCCTTTTTGCCCAGGTTTCTCTTTACTCAAGTCAGATTTTCCCGCCTCCCTGCTCTGCTCTCCCTTTACTGTTCCCAGCTCATCACCAGGTACAGACACAGGTGACTCTTCACCTAACTTTGATGACATCAAGTTCAGAATCCATGGAATTAAAATCCCCAAACAGAGATTACAATTTACAGAAGTTATAACTCAAAGTGTCCAGACCTCCGTAGGACTCAAACACTTCGCAGCCCACTCCCAGTCCCTGTAACACGGCCCTAAGGGCTGTAAACCATTAAGGAATGTCCTTGTGTGTGGATTCTTCCTTGTTTCCATGAGGTTATTTGCAGACACAATGAACAGTGCTGCTACTTGGGACACAAAACTCCATTAAGAGGAGTGATGTGCTGTCTAAAATTAACTATGTATTTGTTTTCTCTTCAGTTTCTATAGAACATGAAGAGAGATGCAGATGGTTAACAGCACTGAGATTATAGTGATAGCTGTAAAATTTGATGACTGTTATCAAAAGCATCGTATGGCTTATGAGAGCAAGCAGCAATTAAAAAAAAAAAAAAGAAAAGAAAAAAGATTTCCAAGCTTACCCTGGACAGGGAACAGGAATAGCAAAGGGGGTTAAAGCCAGTTTCATACTAAAGGATTTATTAAAATAAGAAGATCACTGCTTCAACCTTGGCAGACACAGGTTATCTGAAGCAATTCAGATGTGAATGAAATAAATGTACTGTGTACGAGCCTGAATCACTGACAAAGGGAGATTTAAACCTGGGGTGGGAATTCTTCTGCTCAGGAAAGCAAGGCAAGGATCAGTTGCACTGATCTGAGACAGGCCGAGCAATTGCTGCAGATCTCCAACTGGCACTCCAGACAGAGCACTCTTTCTCCATGGCTAGGAAAATCCTGTACTGCACCTTGTTGCAGGCAGGGAGATGCCTGACAAAATAAGCTGAATCACTCACTTTCTCCACTTTCAACCAGAACAAGACTTTGTTCCACCTCTCTAGATGAAATATTAATCCACCCCGTAAGAGAACGATACCCACAACCTTCCATCAGAGACCCCTCTGTTCAGACTCCTCTTTGGAGAATTACCTTTGCTCTTTCCCCAGCTGGAAAAGTTCTTGTATTCCTGTTTCCCCCTCCCTCTTCTGAGCTGCCATGACTGGAACTCCAGACTTTCCAAAGCTACAATGATTTATTGAAACCAGTTCTACTTAGTAAGAGCTCTGGCAAGCAGAAGCTGTGCTAATGCACCCAGCAATCCAGGGAGCAAGATAAAATCTCCCAAGAACATTTTCAAGTGGTAAAAGAAGAAACAACGAGGGAAGGGTTGGAAGTTTTCAATACTCATTGAAACATGGGAAGATCAGAACCCTTTTCTCTTAAGGTGCATATCTGCCCATTCACTGGAGGAAAATTAGGGATTGACTCATTAGAAATCAGGACAGATGAAAGGACAGGACACACTGTTCCTTGGCTTGGCCTCCAGAGAACACATCCAAAGCATCTGTTAGAGATGGACCCTTAACCCTTAAACATTACAGAGCTTTCGAAATATCCATGTTACATCTACTGGGATACACATTTTTTACAGTAGGAGAAAGTTTATTACAATCCATTGGGGAATATGTTTCTCTGTGTTGGTTTTTAATTTATATTTAATCTCTATCCAACCCCAAAATATGTACATATATAATTAGCTTAAAATATTCAAGAACATTTCTTGATGTGGGATCCATTTGCAAGGAAAATGACAGTAAGCACCAAAACTGAACTGATTTACTGACAAAGCACCAATGTTTTCAAAACAGAGCTTTAAAAAATTCACCAAGTTGCTCCTAGATGGCCCAAATGCCTGAGATCAAGAAGTCAGGCAGCACTTTCCAAAGGCACATAAAACAACAGCAGTCTCAAAAGGCCTTTTGGACCTTTTGGACCAAAAATACTACAGTAAGTTACTGACATTATTCTTTGCCTTCAGCTCTCTGTTCCTACATTAAAAATTACAGTCTCAGAACAAGAGAGTAGAAAATCGGGGTTTGAGCATTTAAAAGCCCCTCACAAAATTGCCACGAATCTCTGGCTACATTTTTTCAAGACTACATCCCCAAGCTTGATTGGAGCCCCGCTCCAGTCGCTCCATACCGCTCCCAGTATGATAGTCTGGGCCAGGGATCTAAGGACAGGCCCCTCCCAGGGGCATAGCTTCCTGTGAGAAAAGAGAAGACATGGGCTGAAATTCCTTGAGAGAAAGAAGGACATCCAAAATTTCCATGAGGAAATTCAAAATCAACCCTCCTTTTGCTGATTTTCACTTCCGCAGCTGCTCTGCAAAATGGTTTCACATAGTCTGAACCATGAACCAGGAATTCTCTGGTTTCCTGTGCTTGCCACTAGATTGCCCCAGTTTTTCTGAAGTGCTTCTATCCCCATCAATGCTTCTCTTCTGTTTAAAACATTCGTTTCAGTGCTTCATCTGACCTACATGGAGGAAAAATATCAATTTTTTATCTTGATTTTCTTATCTTGATTTTTAAAATGTTGATAGTCTACTGGCAAGCACCAGGAACAATGACATCATAGCAGGAGGCGGCATCTATTCCAAGGAGCTCAGAGCCAGCAAAAATACTCCCAAGATCACAAAAATAGTTCCTATTACATTTTACTCCTTGGCAAAGGACTGTTAGATTATATAAACGGCAGGGCTAGCACAGATACAGGCAAAGAACTTCATGGTCATGGTAGAGCCTCATCACTCTGGGTCATGTCTGCAAGCTGGAAACGTCAATTCTAGGTAGGTCAGACTTATCTTAAGCTGAAGTTCACTAGAAGTGTCCTGATTTAGACTCCAGGAACTGAGTATGGCAGAAGGAGCCACATTCTTTGTGAATTAAGTGAGACTGAACTCCCAGAGAAAGTCTGGCAACCAAGACAGACAAGAGAGCTGTGCTGAAGGAGAGGAAAGGAATCCATGTGGATTCCTGAAATTGGGCTGTAAATATACAATGATGTTGCATTGCCAGAGTTGCCGCTTTAGCAAAACAAAGTACTTTCTGGCAGTGAAAATGAGAATTCTTCATCTTCAAGGAAACAAAAAGCCTGGTCTGCTGAAAAATCTGTACTGACATTTTCCAGACCCCTAAAGACATGGCAGGTGGATTGTGCTCTCCACAGCAAAATGAAAAATGCCCTCCAGCAATTTATAATTTTTTGAGGGAACACAGAGGGAGGAAGAGCAAAGAAAAAGAAATGGGCAAGGAGGAGGACTGTGGAGCAAGAATGGCAAAGGACTGACGGGGAACACAGGAGATCCTGTGCCACTGCAATACCATGAGAAAAGGTCCCTGTATGTGACCCTGGACAAGGCACTTCTAATTCAGCTCCCCTTCAGAAGAAGAGGATAAAAGCAGCATATTTAAGCTGGCATGAAGTTATCTGGATTAGAGAGGGAAAAACACTGGAGCATTGCAGTGCTGATGATCAGAGCAGCACATCAGCCACAGGCAGGCGAACAGAAAGTGCTTTCCAGCTACACAGGATCCCATGAAAAGGAAATATTGACCAGTGCTAAGTTGTGGAGGGGTTTGGGAGGAATCCAGCATGAACCCTCTGCAGAAGGGTTGTAACCAGTAAACTCTACCCTTGCAAAAGTATCTATCACAGTCTGACCAGTGAACCAAGGAATTGCTGTTGAATGAAGTATGAAAAGCAAAAAATAAACACACTTTTCCAACCAGCTGGTGTTTGATCTGAGCATGCATATGGACATCCCACGGAATTACAGAGCTCTCATTCCACTGTCCCATATTCTATGGGTCACCCCTCCCAATGGCTGAGCCAGGTCTGGAATGGAAGAGATTCTGCCTCTGGAGTTCAAAGGTCAGGATTTCATTCCTCATTACAATCACTATGTCTGGCCCAATGACAGGCTGGGAAATCTATATATGACAATTTAATTCCAGCAAAAAAAGACCTAAGTGAGCATTTGTTGTTGTTGTTGTTGTTGTTGTTACTATCAACAAATGAGAAATAGTTTTTCTATCCCCAAAATGTGTTATTACTGGAAAACCCCACTTGGACTGGTGCATGCATGACCTTTCAAAGATTTCTGAGCATCCACAAAATGAGTGGCACACGTGGCACTGTGAGACCTTAACCCACATATCCCATGTTCCCAGCAAGCACAGTGCCCTCCAGCTAATGGACTGTCCTGGTGCTGCAGCTTGGTGGGATTCAGGCACTGCTTCATAGAATCATGGAATATTCTGAGTTGGAAGGAACCCACAAGGATCATCAAAGCCCAGCTCCTAATTCCTTCTGGGACTTGCCACAATTTTCCTGATTTAGGCTTCAGCAAAATAAGTTTTTTTCTTCATTAAAGGAGTTGCTTTTGATGATCTGGCAGTGGGTCAGAAAAATGATTACGTGAAAAGCTGCCTCACTGTCAATGCAACAGCTCTTTTCTGTACTCCAGGAACATTTGCTCCACAGGCCTGGGTGTAAGAAAGCACAGTAGGAACACGACCTTCTCTTGTTTATCTGAAGTTGATTGAAAATGAAAAGTTTGGGTTAGATCAAGCATCAGTTACATAAATCTACTGTTCCCTTAATTACAGGTACTGAACATTTGCCTTGGAGTACATATCAGTACATGCAGCTCACACACTTGCTGCAGTTAAAATTAACATACCAACACAAAAGAAGCTAAAAATCAGGTATTCGTCAAAAATAAAAGACTACAAACCTTAAGCAAAGTCTTAGAACTAGTTTTTGCAGATTTCCCCCTTGAACAGACCACAGTAAATTGAATGAACTGGCTCACTGGAAGGAGGGCCAAGATTTTGCAAACCATCAATATTTCTTGCCCTCCCTTTGCTAACTTTGCCTTGTGTACACAGACGAGTCTGACTGAAATGCAACCTGCAGAAAAAAATTTATACCCATATTTTAAAAGTCACATCCAAGAGTTCAGGATGTGCTAACAGGGAGAGACTGGTGTCCCTGGGCTCTGATATCAGGCCTGCTGTCCTGAGGTGAAGGAATGGCCCCAGTTCTCTCTGCAGGTCATTAGTGAGCAGGATTTAACAGGCTCACAAACTACATCTTGTCTTCTGCAAGTGGAAATCCAGACTGCTGAAAACTAACTGCGTTTGGTCTGAGATAACAGAAAAAGAGATTCCATAAGGAGGAAAACGAGAGCTGAGAGAGTTGTCTGCATAAAGATACAAACCCAAAAAAGAGCTGCTGTTCTGAATTACAATTACACTCACACTGCAGAAAGTTTGGGTTAAGATCTATTGTAAAACAATTTCTACACAAAAGAGCAAAAGACAATCATTGTTCCAACTATGCTCATTAAAGAAATTCGGAGACAAACCCCAGTCTTTGATCTCAGGCATTCCTAGAAGGCAACTGTACATTGCAAATGAGACACATTCATTCCTAACAAAACAAACCCCCCCTGCAAGTAAAAAGTCAGTCCCGAAATGCAGAAGTCCTTCCCTGCTTACCTTTTTATGAGCAGGTCAAATTTTTGGAAGTAGTTTCTCAAAGCAATTCAGACATTCCACGTTAACTCTTGTGCTGCAATAAACAGCTGCAAAACTCCCTGATTTATTTCCTGGGTTGGTGTGCATGCTGAACCCCAGAAGAAATCCCACACAGGGGAAAAAAACAAAAGAAAAACACCCCCAAAACCCACAGGAGAAGCAACTCAGCCCTCGGGCAAAGCACAAAAAAAGTTCCACAGGGAAACAGAAAGGAAATCCAGTGACAACTAAAAGTTTGGATAAGAAAGAGGGAAGGCAGGCTTGCTCCCCTTGCCTGGAGTCCTGGCTAAAGGTGCCTCTCCAGCAGAATCCACGGAGGCTCCCAGCTCCTCGGAGCAGATGGTATTCACACATTATTCCCGAACAGCAGCATTCCCCAGTCCAATCAGGAGGCAGCACTCAAAAGCCAAGCGCTTCCCAGACTCTGTTACAGTTTTCAATAGCTATAGCACAAGATGAATGACTCAGAAAATGAATAAGCAGGGAAAATAAAACCTGCCTCTCTCCTAGGCAGAGGCACAGGCAGGCGGGTCAGCAGCCCTCAGCGTGCTGAGCACTGGTTGCAACTTGAATGCACCTGCTTTTTCCCCCAAATCCTAAATGCTCATTACTTTTTCTATGTCTTGAATTTGTGTGATCAGCTTCATCTCGGGTTAAAAGTCGCAATAATTAAATCTTCTCTTTTTTTTTTTTTCTTCAGTCTTAAAAACAACAAACACTTGTAAGAGTCAAAAAAAAGGATGAACTGTGTGGGTGCTTTTCCAAACAACTCAGAGAAACCCCTCATGCCATCTCTTGCTGAATACATCAACATATATTTCTAAGATTAAGGCCTGACTTCACAGATCCTGTTGCAAATGAAATAGATTAATACATCCTCTGTTTTTGCCTGAAGTTTACCAGGAAACCTTAAGCTACAATAAAACAAATATCTCTAAAAATATATGAAATAAAAATGACTACCAACTTTCAGGGAAAGTACAACCATTATCCAAAAACTGGCCAAACTGAACTGGAAACTACTTCCAACTGCTTTGTGTAGCTTCCAGACCATCCCATCCAGAGGGCCCTTCTAAATACAACTCCTCAACTCAATGCCTGTATTTTCTGACAGCTGCAACCCAGTAATAAAGGATGATCTGCTAAACAAAGCAAGTTACTCATGGAAACACGCACCGCACCCGGGTTCTCCCTGCAATACCATAGTGCACTCCTGAGCTTTCCACAACACGCTGGAATTCTCTCTAGCTTTGTAGCAGAAGTGACTGCAAGGAGGTTTTGTGGTGTTTGGGGCTCCTGCCCCAGCTCTGCTGCAGCCACAGACTCTGTTTTTATTGCTGCTGCTCAGGGCTGAACTCGGCAAAGCTGGACACGCGCTGCAGTCAGGCAAGCGGGATCACTTAAATCACTGAAACTATTTGGGGTGAGAAACATTCCCCCAGGTCCCCCTGGACATTTTCAGCTCTTTGGCTGTAAATTGATCCTTTGCATTCCTGTCTGACACATGGACTGTGAAAAACTCTTCAGGGATATTCTCCCTGCCAGGAGTAAGGCTCTAACAGCACTTCTGCAAATACAGGGCCAGTCGGAGAGACAATAAAATTTTGTGAACTCTGGACTAACTTTTACTATTATTATTCTATCTTTTTTTCTTTTTCTTCATTCTGGACCAAGTAAGAGAACTCTATTTGCATTTTAGTTTCCTATTTTCAAAACACCAAGTATCAGGGTTTCTCCCTAGGATTCAGAACAGGACCCACATCCAGAGGTATCATTTTGCTCCATCAGCCAGGCCATGCCCACCCAACACTAAGCAAACAAACCCACACAGGCAGCTCCAGCACAAAGAACAAGGGCTCGTGTTATAACATCTGCCACAGCTGCCCACCAACCTCCAGCTGCAGCTAGAGAAGTGTTTAAAGGTATAGGTATAAAACAAAACTAGAGACATATCTAGATCTGCTAGGAAAACAAACATTTTCTGAAGCTTCATTTTGGCAGGTATTTTCTGATCCCTGCACTAAGCTCCATAGCAGCCAAAATCATTTTGACAACTGACTCACTGAGCAAGGCATCTGCTGGGCCTCTGAGGCTCTACCAGCAGGAGGAATGCTTGGCAATTACAGCTTTTCCATGTGCTGGTTCCTTGGAGATGCTCGGAGAGGAAGCACATCTAACTCCAAACATTATCCCTATAATGCTCTAAGTGCTGGGATAACCCCGTGTACGCCCCGAGGAACCTCCTGGGCAAACATCCTGATCAGACATCATAAAGAACGTTGCAGTGGCTCAGGGTAAGCAGCTCTTTATTCCACACATCCCTCTGTAGGGTGGATCTGTTAGCCAGGGATGGGAGGCATCAGCACCTGTCCATCTCTCTGGGCACCACCAGAAGAGGGGGCTCCTGGCCAACAGCTGAGTTACATCCATGGCACCACAATAACCCTTGGCTGAAGGGCTCAGAAATGCCACTGTGTGAAAATGCGGGGCTCAGATCTCATTAACACGGGACACTTCCTCCTGGGCTCCTCCAGTTCCTGTCAGCTACTACCAGAATCTCGTTAATTTAGGAGCTGCTCACCTATAAACACCTTGATATGTCAAATGTATGCTCGAACTCCTCATCATCTCTTCTCCCAGGAAATCCCTTGTCTATGTCTCTTCCATTCCATCCAGCTATGCTGAATTCATCTTCCAGCCACAGCTGATGTAGAAAGTTCTGAGAGAGACTGGCAGTGCTGTACGGAAGAGATGGATCTGGGAGGTTCCCTCACAATGCTCTGCTTTGAAGTTCCTCTCTTTTAGGAGGAATATAAAAGAGGCCTTGAACTTGCCTGGCTATGAAAAGACCCTTCTCTTTAGTTCCAAAGAACCAAGAGATGACTGTGACTGCTTCCAGCACCTCCAGGTATGGATGGTTACGTTCCATTCATTGAATGTTCCTTCAGGGTTCCATAGGGATGGTTCTCACTTGTTAAATGCCCATAATCCAGTGGGATGCTCATTTATTTTTTGGCTCTGCCCTCTTCTACTGATTTCAGCAGGGACAGAGAGGAAGCCACTGCATGCTATGGTTGTCCCCACCTCAGTTTCCAAGCTGGAAATTGCAGAATGCATCTACAGATCATTACACAGGAATCTGCTGAATCCTCGATCCCCCGTTCCCCTGGAGCTTTCCCACTCAACTCTGCTACCACACATAAGGTACCAAAATTCCGTGTTCCCAGCCCTTGCTTCTGTTTTCCTTTCTACCAGTGTGATTTTTAATGCATGTCAAGGTGTCATTGAGGCCAGGATGTCATTACTGCCCTAGAACAGTGCCTGAAGAATTACCAACAGCAGACAAAGTTCAAGCCTGGCTGTCATCCAAGTAATTCACCTGGTTCAATGTGTATGTCAGAGACTGGAAAAAATATGCTGTAATTATTGTGTTACTAAAGCACAATGGTTTAATTTTATTTCTTTGCGGCACAAAATCTGCATCCGTGATTCACACCTATTGTGTAGGGAATATGATCCCACTAAAACCAGTAGTTTGGATCTGGTCTACAAGGTTGTTCAAAAAGTCTAATAAAAATCTTACGCTCTTTAAGGATTAACATCCAAAGCATACAGAAATATTGTCAGGACACAGAAAAGAATAAACTCAGAGGTGGTTCCAGTGTTGACGAGCTATACAAACTGAGATCTGAGCAATTAGAAGACACAATGAATACATGATTCATAGATATTTTGTACTCAAGAGTTTGCACACAAATAAAACATCTTATAAATCTTCACCAGCTTGCAGAAAGCTGCTGAGCTGTCTTTTATTCTTGGAGCAGCAAGTGGCTATAGTACAAAAGAGAAATCCGTAGCTCTGATATGTCATCCCTCCGAAATGGGTAATTTAGGGTTATGGTTTTGGAATCAGCACATTCCTCAGCAAGTTTCTTCCAATAATTTTTTTTTTTTTTTTGGTGAAAAGAATCAAGTTAATCCATGCTGGTACATTAAAAAGAACACTTCAAAAAGTCAGAGCTGTGAGCCACCATAAAATGACAATAATCTTTTTCTACACGCCTGCATTCCAGAGAATGGAAAGAAAATAAGGGTAGGGGAGAAGGGGAAAATAATGTGGGGGTTGCTTTAATGATTTTTAAAATCCCTATGAGAACCTGTAGCTTTCTGTGAGCCTTTACCCCATGCAAAGAAGGAGAAAAGTTACAGAACTCTCTTCACAAATCTCCAAATGAAGAGCAGCCTGTCAGGCTGTGTTCAAGGCACTCAAGCACTGCAGCTCCATGGAGAATCACAGAGAAAAATCCAGTAACCACTGCACCCACAGGTGATGGTTTTATCCCAGGGGCTGTTACGTCAAGGCAACCAACACAGCTTAAATCTCATTTCAGGCCCCCACATAAACGAGTGGTGATTCCCTGTTCCACCTACAAGCAATAATAAATCTACGAGGCATCTCCATGAAAAGTTGGCAACTTAATTTGATTAGGAAAAAAACCAACCTGTGCTAAGAAATGAGACACAGCTTCCCAGTCTTGAATATTCCACCAACGTCCTGCGAGCTGAATTCATGCATGTTAGTAAGCAAATGGAGGGGCTGCAGGAGGCAAAAAAAGCAACTCTCAAGTATATTATTGCCACAAATTCTTCAGAACAGCTTTTTCTGTCATTAATCATCTATTGATTGTGCTAGCAATAAGCAACACAGAAGGAACCGAGGCTGAATTTTAAGGTAGATGGTTAACCCACATGGACTCTCAGGTAGATCAAACATTATGATGAGAATGGACTTCATTCTGCTGGCAGAAAAGGGGATTTGATTTGGCATTCTTGAAGGTAAAAAGGCACTTTCACAGCAAGCACAGGAGTTTCAAGTCATGGTCACTCCCCAGGGCATTAAGACTTGTCACATGAGCAGCCCAGTGGGATAAACGCAACCGTTCCCAGCATGTCCAGAGCTGCTGGACATCCAAGGGACCGAGGGGCTGCTTCCAGAACAAGGGAACGTTCTCAAGGGGCAAATCTTTCTGAACAGCACTCTGCTGGCTGATTTCTGAGAACTTTCTGTTTCCTGAATTCATGCAAAATAACGCCTGGAATCTCGGACCAGCAGCTGAGTCTCTCAGTCCTGCAGTGCCACAGCTCCAGCAGCAGCACAGGGGAGGAACTGACCTTCTGATCAATAAACGGTTCAACCCATTTGTTTACAATGAGATAGTTTAAATCAAAGTAACTAAAAATAAACCAAAAGAAAGATAGAGATTTACATAGTTAGGAAGGGGAAGCAGTGAAGTTTTTTCCCAGGTCCCTGGTACTAGCAGTGCTTGTTTATCTCTCATTTCCCAGATTATGAACCTTCCCAGTGTTTGCCGACTTATTCAAATATTTTGTAGGAAAATGAGTTTCTACACAATGTGACAGAATATACTTTAGATGTCTGTAAGAAAAGAATGAGAACCTATGTATCTGCAAATATGCATTCTAAATTCAGTGAGAAATTTCACATATTAGAGAAAATAAAGTTAAACTTGTATTCCCCTCAGAACCCAGACACTCTCTGTGACTCCTAAAGGACAGATTCTAATGTTGGGATGGGCAAGAACACTTGCTTATATATTTGTTAACATCAGCTCAAACTATGCATGCACTTCTCTGAAAATCCTAGAACTAAAAAAATGAGATTTAATTCTGTGTCTCAGTGGTCTAAGAGGAGGTATAAGACATGAGAGGTAGATGCTCTTCTTCTAGACAGGAATTAATATAACTACATATGAAATAGAAAAAAGAAATAAGAAGAGTGAGACTCTCCTCTTAATCTTTTCATGCAAATATCCTAATTTGAAACACCACTGAAATCTGCCCTTGATTATTTTAAATTCGATTTCAGCAGGGCACAAAGCCCCAAGTAAAGCAGTACTGCTCACTTATATCTGCCCAGTCAACTGTTCACATAGTTGAAATGTTACTTCATTCCCTTAACCACATTCTTTCCACACAGTTTTAGGTCTCTGTGATATTAACACTGCAGTTGTGTCAGATGTGAAGCTCTAGTTATCAGCAGAGAATATGCTGTGGGAAATCCATAACTACTTCCTGAACAATATTTATGTAGGAAGTGGAATATTTAGTGGATTTCAAGCTGCATTCAGAATATGCTGAATGCCTATTAAACAGTTGAGAATCAATTTATTCCAAAAATCACCATCTGAAATTGTTTTCATAAACATGAATACTTTGTAGTCCTTAATGCAGCCAATTCTCTCCACTAACAGACAAATAAGACTTGCAAACAACTTTTTCCCTCAATTTATGCTTTTTTTGTTTGCTTTCCAATAGACTGGATAGCAGAACATCAGCATGTGGAATGCTATAAATCCATGGAATAGCTGCATTTTTAACCATGGACTTTAATTCCAGGGTGAATTTATGTGGTCCTTGGCTAAATATATCCTCCTAAGTAAATTACTCATGCGACTGCCTGTAGGAAAGCTTTCTGCAGATAAAGAATCTGTTCCCAAATGCTACATTTGACAGCACATACGGCACAAAGTTTCATTCTTTTCTCAGTGGCAAAAAGCCCCCCCAAACTGAATAAGGTGGAATGCACAGGTCCCTCTTCCTTCTGCACAGACTGCTCAGGAGACAGGTTAATTCTGCCTGCTTCCTGCTCCTTCCAGTAGAATAAATATCTCAGTGTATCCGTCTACTACATGTTTGTCTCCAGATCCTGTAAACAGAGGGATTTCTAAGCTCTTGTGAAGCACATTCCCACATTCATTTCCACTTATCCATGCAGAAGACAGTACAAACACATGCCTACCCCTGTGCCTTTAGCAGGATGGGTAACTCAGACACTCTCATTATCCTTTTTTTCCCTCTCTCTTCTATGTTTTCTACTTCTTACCATTGGAGTTGTCCTGGTCCAAAGGATTATCTGGTTCCATTACTTCAAATAAAAGCATCCAACATGCAGTTCTCCATGCAGCAGAGGCATAAAAACACAGCAGTTGCCTAAGCTGATTCACCTGATTTATGAATTAGTGCAGCATCCATAAGAGGCTGTGTTTCTTCTTTTGTATTACATCTGGCTCCTTTTCCAACTCGATGGCTGGGTATTACAGCATCCAGGCCTTTTTCCAGCATCCTCTTAATGCATTATATTTAAAGTAGCAGCAACCCTTTTCTCCCATCCCCCAGACTAAGTTACAGCAGTAACTAGGCTGAGCTGGCAGCGAGCGCAGCTCATTCAGAACAGGACCTGCAAGCGTTCTCCGAGTCGTGGCGCTGCATAAAGAGGATGATTGATACAATAAAAAGTAAGTGGGCTTTGACACAGCACGGTATGCACTGCACAAAATCCCACCAAAACCAGGCAAAGGTCCTGAGGGTTTGGGGAATGCCTCGCCGAAGCAACCAGTCTGCACCCCCTCACGCACAAACACAAATTATGTCCTGTTCCCTCCTCCTCCCCCCCCCTCCGCTCCAATCTTTTATAACCCTGGATCTCCTCCAGCAATAGTCTGTTCCTTTACTCAGTTTATAATAAACTCTGCCATTCCCCCGTGTCCCTCGGGCTGGCTTGGAGAGGAAGGAGGCTGTTTGCAGAATGAATAGCCCTGCCCGTGCCTGACTGGGAGGCAGCTCCGGGACTCGGTGCCGGGCACTCGGAACTTGCTGCAGCAGCAGCAGCCTTTGGCTGGGGACCTTGTCCTGCATTTCCCTGCTCTGCCAAGCCAGGACTGCTGCTAGGCTGGCGTTGGAAAAGTTCCTGCAAAGGAGCTGAAGGACGAGCCCCAGCTTGGCTGGACTCGGATGGCAAATGACACCAGAGTCTCTCCACAGAGCCCGTATCAGCTGACAGACAGATCACAGCACTGCAAGTCAGGTCACCTTCATTCTGCTCCTTGGGTCTGCCACTACCTCCTTGAGACCTCTCCTAATTCAGAACTGCTCTCTGTGCCTCAATCTGCTGTGATAGAGACATTGAAATATATCTTATCTCACAGGAAAGGAGCTGAAACCTCCCAGCTTTACACACTTTGAACTTCTTGGATAAATGATACAGTACAAGGGCTGAGGAAGAAGACTCCATCACCTGGCTGAGGAATAAAAGTTTCATTTTCTCTGAAGACATGGCCACAAAATAACAGAAAAATATATCAAAGTGCAACTCTAAACCAAGCTGTGCCTCTGAAAAGTAAATTCATATTGCTGTTACAACAATCCTGAAATAATTCTTCAAATCTAGCTTTCAGGATCAATTTTACCTTGAACCCACAATTCAAACTCTTTCCTCAATACTCCAGCTAAGGCATTAAAACATACCCTGTTTCAAAAGAATGCTTTTCACAGAATCCAAGGCAAGAATCGCTCTAAACACCTAGAGCAGCCTGAGTGCATTTTGGGGTTGTTGTGGCTGGTGCCAGAGCACTGAGGCAGGCAAGGGTTGCTATTTCGGGCCCTGGGTAATGCTCCTGCCTCAGCAGCTCCCCCTTCCAGAGCCATGGAAGCGGCTCTGGAGCTCCCCGCTGCCGCCGGGGGCTCCGGGCTGTGGGCGGACAAATGAACGGCTGGCTGAAGGCAGCAAAACACGGAGCTCTGCCTGGAGGAATTAACAGCAGCCTGACAGAACTCTGCGGTAATTGTGCCTTGCAAAACCATTTTAGCACTGTTCCTGAGGGCTAGGCCATATTAATAGAAGAAAGACTCATTTCCATCTATTTGTTTTAAGTATTGCACAGTCTATAGCCCCTATTAAATACTGTTCTGAGATCTCTGCCCTGGGGGAAATTACAGTGCTGCAAACCCTCTATTCTCCCCCCTTGCACCCTACGCTCCCGATGTTCTTTACAACTTCAATACTTCTCCCACTCACTGACAAAACAAAAAAACCTCCCTCTTTCCACCTTCCCCACAAAAACACCTACTCCGTGCCTGCAGGCACATGGTACAGCCTGTCAGCAGTGCTCCACCTGTTCTGGGTCATGTCCACGGGCCAGCATCAGTGTCTGATGGAAAAAGGTGTCTTAACTTCTGACTGACACATTGCACCCCTCCAGCCTGTCAAAAATTGGTATGGAAGGGATTTAGAGACGTTTTGGGGTGAGGAGGCCTGAGCAGGTATCATCTGTCTATTCTGTACCCCAGGACATGAGGATATACAAACACAGGCTGAGTGACTCACTGACTCCTCGATCACAAGGGACTAAAAATGCCTGGAGAATCAGGATTGTCGACATAAAGGAATCCATAGCTCTGCAAGGAACATCTGAGTCAAGACAAATTATATCCAGAGAAACAATTTGTATTCTGCCATGAAACAGATGCTGCATATACATAATAGAGACAATTTAGAGCCAGAAAAGAATAAACACCTGTGAAATCTTTCCTTGTGGAGAGTCAGAAATAATTCAGGAATGCTACAGAATAGCTGATATCAAGAAATCAAGATGGGAAAGTGAAAAGCAATAGTTATTTAGACCTCAGTGATTTTTTGTGACAACCAATTTGATTTTAATGACATCCAAATGATTTGCTAATCTCTAGTTACAGACCTAAAAATTAATCCTTAATGTGTAAGTCAGAATGATGCCAATATTTTGGCTAAGACTATTCACAGTTCCTAACAATCAAGCAATTGTCATACCTTCTTTCTTTGAGCTCAACTCATGCAGTGAGGCAAAGGAGCTCATGCCATGATTGTGAGAAACAAGGGACAGTTGGAAGACCAGGGCTTTGATCACTCGGGATTTTAATTGCTCAGGCACTGAAAGGAAAACTGCAGAAGTGAAGAGGGAAATGATTTTCAGACAAATGGCTGAATGGTCAGAGGCTGTGCAAGACCAAATCCTAGGAAATGAGCCAAGCACACCGAATTAATGAGTGTGGAAAGAGAAGTCCAGCGAGCTTGTTCTCTGCAATACCCATGAGGTTAAGTGGAACACAAAATGGAGAGTTTTGGAAAGCTGACTCTTCAAGGAAGGAATTTAGAAATTGCTGGATGGAAATGGAAATTAAATGTCTTCTGTTACTGTCTAATCAGAGCATCTCTGCATTCCCTTCAATAGCTGGTTTGGAGACAGGAAAAAGAAGTTCTATCTAATTGCCTAATGGCTGTATGATGTTTGCTTCAGCATCTTTTATGTCCCAGGCTCCAGTCGTGCTCAATATGTCAGATTTTATGCTGGAGGAATTGGGAGCTGCTACTTCCTAACTCCTATGTCTTTTCCTAACAGATGGAATCATCACTCACATTGGCATTTATTTTACACCATAACATGAAATTGTAAACAAGAAAGATGACCCTTGTTTCTGGTTTGCTGTAAAGCTTGGGGCAAATCACCTCATCTCTCTTTTATCAGCCACACAGATCAGCATGGAATCTTCATCATGAAGTAATTGTTTCTTTCCAGATTAAGCAATACAGTCTAAGTTTGCAGCATACATTTGGTGATATAACTGGTCTTGGATTTATTTCAGGGGAAGGGATTTCCTTTGTAGGTCTGTTTGGACCAGGTTTTCCCACTTTATGTATAGTAGCAATCGAACATAGTCAGCAGAGTCTATAAAAAGTGTTTTTTTCTGTTCTACCAGGTGCCTAAAGATCTATAGGGAAAAGTAAGTAGAAATATTGTATAAACAAGTGTAGCCAAGAGACACTGTGAGAACAGCATTCCATTCTTCAAAATAATATTCCATTCATCCAGAAGATAACGCATCATCCCCAGCAGTGTCCCACTATGGGAGAAACCCAAGCTGGACTTGACGATCTTTAAGGTCTTTTCCACCCTCAATGACTCCAGGATTCTGTGACTGAACAAGGAGACATGAGAACCTTTGAGGCTGGCTGTCTCCAGGAAGGAGTGAGGGCAATTTCTGTCACTTTTCCCTCGGAGTGGAGCAGGCTCTGTTACATGGCAGCGGCTGGAGGCGGCTGTTGGGAGCAGCGCAAAGGCCCAGCGTGATGCCCCAGCTGCCGCCACCACCCAGCCCTTCCCGGAACACAAATTCCCATGTAGGAGCGAGCAATGAATGCCTGCGGGTTGAAAAGCCAGCGAGGCACAGACCTGCTTAACAAAACCCTTTGCCAAGGTTACCGGGGGTGTTGTCAAAGCCTCCTCTTTTGTGAGGACTGAATAACAATTCATACCCAGTAACCAGCTTCAGTTTCTTTGGCTTTACCTGGCACATTTTCAAAGTCATTGCTCATGGCTGGGGCTGTTCCCATTGAGATGCAGCTTATCTTGCCCTGGACAGCAAGTGCAGGGATCATCCGACTCCAAAAGTTCATGCCAAAGCCCTATTGTGCTGCTTTGCTGCTTGAGCTGAACTACAGCTCTTAGAAATGTGCTTGAATATGTCACAGGCACAAATGGAAATGATGCAGCCTTGGTTACTTCATACTGGGGGCAAGAATCTCCCCAAGAGATTCTCCCCAATTTAACCATTTCATTTAGAGAAGTCAAATATAACTGGGATATTCAGGAGGGCCCAGTTGCAGAGCAGCCCCAGCTATGAAGATTCTATCCGTGCAAACACTCCTGCTATTAAGTCAGCAGGCTTTTACCTTAATTTTCGGAAGAAGGTGATGCTCTAACCACACATCTGAGGTGGCAACTTTTCATCCAGAACTCAACATAGCTCCACAGAGCTCCACAGAGAAAAAGCATGTGCAGAAAAAAAGATGTAGTGATTAAATGGAGCATGAAAAGCTGCAAGATCAGTGTTGGAGAAAAAGCCAATGTGAAAGACATTCCCCAGGATATCAGTGCAAGAACTGGCTCCTGTCACACCTTCCCTCAGTGCTCTCTGTGCTGTGAACCATTAGGAGTTTGGTGTATCAGAATGTTCTCTGGTGGAAGAGCAGTTCTGTGTCTGGTATGTGCCCAGAACACGGTACTTCCTCAACCCCCTTTGCCTTCAGAAGCCATTTGCCCAACAGACTGAGCCTTCTATCTCTATTTAAATCTCTGCCACAAACTACCAAATCTTGTAATCATTAACAAACAAAATTCTAAAGAAAAAAACCAACAAAATGCTTCAGAGTTACAGGTTCCATAGTAATTACAGAAAATACAACCACTGCTATGAAAGGAGGACATATTAAATATTCTACCATGAAAAATGCCAACAATCAAATGTAGTCAATATTTTAAAGACCCCAAAAATTAATAATAACATCAGGACATTCATTCAGGGTCACTAGGATATAACATTACCTCCTGCTACTGTACACTTCAGACTGAAGAAAGTGTCTTTGGGCTTCTTTAGCAAAACCCTCCTGGCAGTTTAGAGGAGGAAAATAAAACTAAACTGACTCCAGGGCAGAAATAACAAGAGGCCTGCAATACCCAGAGTTCTGTGCCCAATTTACTGAGCTGTCTGCTGAGATTCCATCCAAGCTGACTCTACGGATTCCTCACTATGCTCCTGCAGTTGTCTCCTAGAAACAGGAACAAGAAGCATTTGCTGTTTTCTCAGCTCTTTTGAAAAACTCTGCAACAGCTTTGCTCATGTTCCGGATGCCCAGGGATCAGTGTGTGTTGCCTCAGTGGATGGACAGCCTTAGAAAGCACATTTCTCTTTGCTGCCATGTTATGGAAATGAAATACAATAGCAACAGGTCTAATATCAATGTATCATTAATAAAACCTTGGACAAAAAGTACCCATGGAATTCAGAGAAATACTCATACAGACATTTGGCTATTTAACCAGGATCCTGAGGATATCCAAACATTGGGTCAGTATTTTACAAGTGTAGACTACATTGAAATTTACTCATCTTTCCTTCTTGCACCGAGCTAAATTCATAGTGAATGTAGCTCTGAAGGGATCTTACTGCACAGCAACGGGGGAAAATCACATGCAGACTATTGAAACATGGACGGAAATTCTACCTGATGTTTCTGTGAAGGTCCAGGCCAAAAGAAATACAATCCAAATAAACTACTAAACCCTTTACAGTGTCTGCTGGAAAAGTAGTCCTGCTGAAGCATTTATAAATCTTTTTGTATACTGAATATCATCTTTTCTTCCCTCTTCCAGGTATGACCAGTGTCATACTCAGTGTAAATAAGGGAAAAAACTGACATTCCAGATCCTCTGAAATCTCAATTACCACAGAGCAGTAAATTATTCCCACACATCCATAGTTACAGTATAGAAATAACGGATTCCTTTCCATTAGCAAGTTCTCTCCAGAAATACATGGAACTTAAAAAGAAGAAAAAATCCCAGACAGTGTTTAGGCACATGAACAAAGCTGTTGCGTCAAAACATAGTGTGAGCCCTCAAAGGCTGTCAGTTTGTCTGCTCTGAGCCTGCTCCTTCTTCTCCTTCATTTATTGTTTCCTGTCTTTTCCTCCTTCTCTCCCTTTCAGTTTAGAGATTCAACCAATTGTTGTCCTTCCAGATCAAGCAGCCTCTTCATTTCACTGGCTTTTTGAGGCTAAATTCCTCCATACAGGGTCTTGTTATGTGAAATTCCCACAGCAAAATGCAAAGGTTTTGAGCTAACTTTTGTTTGTTGCTGTCACACGGAAAGTGAAACCCAAGATAAATGATGGCTTATTCTTTCTTAAGGTTTCTAATCTGTTTCTGGTAAAAAAAAACCAAACTTATAATGTCTCTTTTTGGGATATTACTGTCAGTCTTCCCTTTTGTTGTCCAGTAACTTCTGGTTTCACATTCACTTTTTCAATATTCTCCCTTGCTTTAGGCAGAATAAAAGTATGAGAACACAGTCTCTGCTCTCACTCAATTAGCTCTGCCTGAGCCAAGCCCTCAGAAATTGATCGAAGTACCTGACAGAGAAACCAGTTTTTAACCCAAGGTTTCCACAGAATTGTTGAGATATTGGTGTGGGTGTGAAGTACTTCCAGCAAATCTCATTTCAGACTTGGCTAGAAAATGAGAATCTTCACTATAATCAACAGGAAGAGGAAACATAAGGTGAAAAGACAGAAAATAAACGCTCATCTTGGCATCCTTGTGAGGTTCAGACCTGTTACTCATTATGCTGATGAACAAAAAATCTTGACTAACGAATCATCTATCCACTAGCACTTCCTTTCCTTACTCCTATGATACTTCTCCAATTAGTCCATGTGGGGCTTATCCTTTGTCTTTTCTACAGAGTGTTTTGGGAATCCAGAAGAGTTATTCAGGAATCCCACCCTCTTGGTTCATTCATTCACCACAGATCGACCCTCAGGTGAGGGATGCTTCTTCCATTTACACTGAAATACTTCTTAGCTCAGCACAGATGAAGGTCAAATAGAATTACCATTCACTCACAGCATTTTAGGCAATACAGCTACAAAGACAGGAAATGAAAGAAAAACATTTTAGTCTACTTAAACCCAAATTAAATATACAAGTTCCTCTCTCTGTGTGATTGATCTAGTTGGATTTCCACATACAGGCATTCTGTCTCTGCTTACTTTACTCACTCTAGACCCTCTTTCCTGGTGGAACATCCTGGGTTTTACAACAAATCTTCCTGTATAGCTCATCTCCTCTAGAAACTCCAGTAAGGTGTGTACAAGCTTCTTCATCTTTTCATTAACTTATTCATTTTCTGTATCAAGTCTGACTTGCTGCAGTGTGTAACTGCTCTAGACTCAGCTGCTGATCCTGTTGACTGCTCAGATGTGTGTGTCCACCTCTCCCTGGACAACATTACCATCTCCAGACTCTCCAACCTTCCGCTTTGTTCTAACTGAAATTATTAGAATGGCTGAAAAATTAAAAGTACTTTTTTCCCCCTCCTTTGTGGCAGCCTACTTTTATCTGATTTAGCTGTGTCCTCGTTTGCCTTCTTATTCTGACAAGTAGATACAACAAATTTCTATAATCAGTTCCCATCACTTGATAGAATAATTTTAGTGTCAGATGAAACTGGCTTTGCCTGATGCTTAGAAATGCCTTTCAGCCTGCACAGACTATGAGATCCCCTCTTGGGCTTCTCTTCTGCTGCAGGCTTTTTATCAGCAGCACAAAATCCTCCCCGTGTCCAATTCTGCAGCCACAAGGGGCACGTCAGTAAAACACATCTGTCCCAGGATCCTGTAAAGTGCTCCTCAGACACTGGAGCTGGGGCTTCAAAGCTCTTTGAGCTCCCGTATCAAGCACCAATTTAATTTCCCTTTCTTCATCAATTCTTCATTCTCTCGTGATGTCTTGGCAACATTTTGTTCCTGTTCAACATTCATCATTAGCTTCTTTTTTTCTTTTATTTCCTTTTATATTCCTTTCCCTCCCATCTGCTAATTTAAAAGGAAATTGCCTGGTATTCAGCACTATCAGCCAATCTGTTTACTCTGCTTTTGTTCCAGTGAAGACCATTTCTCTCACACTGAGCTGCTCTGCCTCACCCCCTACCTACTGTTATTATCCTCAAAGCCTGTATTTTTTTCCATATGCCACCTGGAAAGTTAAGTACCCTTCCAGAGGTACACAGCTCCCCAAAATTCAGTCTCTCTTTTTAAAATTAGGATGTGGAAACAAAGATCCAAAGATCCATGGGAAAGAAGTGAGTTTCCCAGACACAGGCCTTGCCTCCCTCCCAAGCAGTCCCAGCACAGTGGGCACACTGGCACCCACGGAAAGGAGAGGTCCTGGCACTGTTCTGGCTATTGGAGGAGCAGCCTTCCAACCCACACATCCCACACCCAGCCAGGGGAGACCACCTCCATGGGGATCAAGCTTCTCCTTGACAAACAGCTTCTCATAGTCCCAGCTCCTTCCCTCCCACTACATCAACCCAGCTGTTCTTGGCAGTCCCTCCTGGAAGCACCTAAATCATTTCTGTTCCACATTGCCAGTTTTGCCAATCCTGCCTTGCTCAATATTACACAGTTTGTGATTTCATTACTGACAATAACTCTGATTTTGACCTCATGCTCCAAGCCTTTAAGATACCAGATGAATACTACAAAGTCTCCTTTGATCCCTATCACAGTGGCTAATGCTGAGAGTAAAATGTTAAACAGTCCTTGATAGCAATGACGTGAGAGTTTTGCTTACCCAGGGCCAGCAAGTGGAACTGGTGCTAATGCTGCTGAAAGCCAGTGGGAAACAACTCAGAGGAAAGGCTTTGTTAAATCTCCAAATGCCCCAATTCTCCTCTCATGGTCTACCGAAATACTTTAGAGAGACCCCTCCAAAGGAGGTTGACATTGTGAGTGACAGTCCTATTGAATTATTTAAAATATCAATATAAACAAAAATATGCATCTGTTTCTATAGAGATGAGATTAGCTGACAAAAATTATCTCCATTATGAAATGTCAGATGTGAATTTACGAAGTGATCAGAGTTCGGAATATATGAGAGAACTGAGATTCCACCTTACCAAATGCTATAGTCTGTATTTCAGGTAGATGTTATGAAAATATCTGTGTTGATCTGAACAGAGATTTGCCATCCTCTCTCTGCCCTCAAGCTGGTCCATGCTGAGTGAGGTATTCCAGCACATCTGTAATTTTAAGCAGGTAAGCAAGCAAACCTGCTTCAAAGTTGAAGCATTTTACTTAACCAGTACTTTGATAAAAGCATGTCTTGACAAACACAGTGAAAGCCACACAACCCCAAAATGCCTAAGACCAACTTCTCTGGGGGTAATTAGGAAAAAATACGAAAAAACATATATTTAACTCTTGGAATTTAAAAAAAACTCAAAAATGTCTAACTTTTGTATGATTTTGTTACTAATTATACAAATCTTTATGTGCTGAAATGACTGGATTCTTGTGTAATGGAAAAGTAGATCAGAATAATTTTACTGAATATTGGAGCTTGACTCCTTACCAACTGCAGAAGGTATCATGCTGCTATATTGTATGTTGCTTAGCAATATAATGTGAGAAGCAGCACCACAGTCCTTGACAGCAGCATTGTCCATTGAAACGCTTGTGAAATATTACCTGGGTTATATAAAGGTAGCACACAGTCACAGAAAATAGCATGAAGTTTCCAAAAGCACAAAGAAGGCTGGAAAGAAAAGGCATTGCTGTTCCAATGGCAAAAAGGGCTCCCTGGATGATCTTTCACAATCTGAATGCAGGCAGCATAAATTAAATATGGAGAAATCATATCTGTAAAGTCTCCCTGCAGCTTTGCTTACCAATGATAGGCTGTGGAGCAATTATCCCCTCCCAGTGGAATAGCTGAGTCCAGGGATGTGCCAGTGCCTCTGCATTACTGCCTCAGAAAGACCGACTGCTTGTTGTTCCTTGTCCTGCTTTGGAGGAAAAGTTTTGTGCCCTCACTCAGGCTGAGCAGAATATGGGCAAAAGAAGGAGCACTAAGCCAAGATGGATTTGTTCTACCAACAGATGACATGATAGGGCCTTATCAGTTAGATAAATGTGAATATTCACCTCTGAAAGCCTCACAGCACCCCAGGGTTCCAGGCACACCTCCCATACTCACAGCACCCCAGGGTCACAGGCACACCCCCTGCACTCCCGTGCTTGCTTTTGCTCCGGGTCCTTTAGCACAGATGTGTCAATCTTCTCCTGCTTGATCGGTTTTGACAGCCTCGGTGTAACAGCCTCTGCCAAGATCTGCCTTCATGTGAGCCCTGGGATGTTTCTCTGGCCCCTCTTCGAGCCATTCCCCACATTGTAACTGTGAGGGAAAGCAGCTTGGGCACTCTGCTCTCTGCCCTCCCGAGCAGATGCCAAGAGCTGGGTATCGCAGCCCACGCAAGGGCTGCCCCACTGCCCAGTGCTGTCACACTCTGAAACTTCAGCATTCCCAGTGACATCCTTCTGCCTGGTTTCCTGAATGTTCACCTTTCCCTGGGAAGGGCTTCATGTAATTCTGAAATGACACATGACTGAGCTGGAGTGGCAGTGCTGTGAATAACTCCAAGGGTAATGGATTCCTCTGAACTGCTGCAGTAGCAGGTCACAAACCCAAACCCACACACAGGAACTGTGTCATCATCAGACTGAACCTGAACTCCAGGACCTTGCAGTTCACAACACAATCACTGGATTCACCAAGTGCTGTCAGCTGAGCAAACATCAGGCTCATATTCTTACTTGGTCATATGGAACAAACTTCACATTATGATGGTTCATAAAGACACAGGAGCATATCTGCATCTTAGTAAAAAAATACTGAATGGACATGACAGATCCTAGGGGCCTTTCCAAGGAACAATTCAATATTCCCTTTTATAGTATTTGGCACACCACAGAGTTTATTCAGCTTGAATTAACTAATGGATTTGAGCATTCTCTTTAACAAAGGGAAAAGATGTTGAGTTGCACTGACTGCAGAGTTACAGAATGCTTTAGACAAATCTCACAAACTGATTTACCACAGAATCTGTGCTGGCTTTTCTCTACACTCACAGGAACTTATGCCTCATATTTTAAAATGAGAAATTTTTAAATGTGTTTAGAGCATTTATTTTTGTTGATAGATGTATTACAAATAAACATGGCAAGTAATTTGCCTTTATAAAAAAATGAACATGAACAACATTTAAGATGCTGTGCTGTTGAAAGAAACCATAGAAGAGAAGCAAAGGTTTCAGGTGGGCCATACCTGTCCAACATGCCCACAAACCCCACTGCATGAACACACATACCATGGATTTAGAGGAGGATCCAAATCCTTCCCGCAGAGCAGAACCTCGTACTTAATACAGGAGTAGCAATAGTGAGACTTAACCTGTAATAAACCTTACTCATTTTCACCCAAGAGAAATATGCTTTTGATCTCAAGGATCAAGATGATACTCAAGGAGTATCATTTGCATTTGCTATGTAAGACCCATTCTCCTAAATCAACATTAAGTGAGTAGTTTAAGCAGGAAGGGCACTTAAGCTGAAAGTAATTATGTTTGTCTCCACATGAAAACAGAAGTGTTTGTTATGGAGACCTTTGTGAACTCACAGCTACTCCTTGTAGCAAACTGTGCAGCCTATTGGTGGTGCTAAGGAGGCCAATCCCCCTTCATGATGCAGGAGTTCCAGAGAGGAACTGGAGAAAGGCCCTTAGAAAGAGCTGTTCCCCATATGTGTCCAAGAAGTGTCTTCTCCCCGGAAAAGAAAGCAGGAGAACTTGTGCAGGTCCCAACTAATCACCGGGCAGTGTTCCCAAAACTTTGATAATTTGAAATAGGGACTGCAGAACAACGTATGGGGCATCAGAAACACTGTATTTTCATTACAGCCTTCCTTTGGCCTTTGAACAATTTTGTATTTCTTTGAATTCCTCAATTTGGTTCCTTTAAGTTAGCTTTTTTAAGCTTCTGCCACATATTCGTGGTGTTTCAGCCTTGGCTTCCTTTCACCCAATCTGAAATGAAGATCTATTCTGTGCCTCTAATGGATTTTCTGGTTAAACATAAGTGAATGTACCATTCAGCCAGAAGGTTTTTCATAAGAGTGCAGCCTTACAATAGATTAAAAGCAGTTAGCTTTTACTAACACAGGCCCCTTTTTGGATCTGGTGCTTCAGAGAAGATCTGCAAAGACAGACGTCTGCCTTTATTCCTTATTTTCATCCTGAGGAGAGGTTTTTCAAATTCACTTAAACTAAAGTTGCTCTAGTTTTTCTTACTTTAATTTGCAGCTGAGAACCAGCGAAGGTGGCTGGCATGATACAACTGCACTCTTGTCTCGCTCTCTGCACAAATAATTTTAGCAGGAGAATAAATAACAGCTCTGTTTTCATAGTCAATTGCTCAGAATAACTTTCAAAGTCTGCCCTTACGTTTCTGACCTTCCTGAGCATGCTGGAAGCACCCAGAAGTGGGGAACAGTTTCAGTTAAAGGGTGAAGAGCAAACCCATTCCTGGCTTCCTCACAGCTGAGCCTTCAGTATCAATCAACATCATTTACTTGGCTTGTCAGTTCAAACCCATCCAATATTCATCCTTGTGTTTCCCTCTGACTAAGCCCTGGGACTAATTCCCTCTGGCCAGAGGATGGAAAACACACCTGACCAACAGCTGGGGGCTACATCTGCCTCCAGGGTGAAAGTTCAGCAGTGACCCTGCTGGGTGAGGGTCCTCAGCCTTGCACACCAACGCTCTCCCCAAGAGGCCTCTCCTCCCACACTGTGTTCCCTAAAAGTGGCTACAGCGCAAACCGGGAGCTAAGGGATGAGAGAATGGCACCCACTCATGTTCCAAAGGCTCCTCAGCTGCACAGCAGGAAGAGCCATCATCTTTAATGCACAGATGGCCAACAAGTACAATTCAGTGACAACAGTCCACTGGAGTACCTGCCATGGAGACACAGGGAAACAGCTCTTCCTAAAAGACCCCACAGCTGAAATACAGCAATGATGGGAACACCTCTGCCGGCCTCTGCCTGGGATTTGGGGCAATGGATATCGGCGCATGAAGCCCTTTTAACTGGGATTATCTGAAGAAACCAGTCTGGGCACCAGCGCTCGCGGCCCATTTTGGTGCTGCCTTTGTTCCCCCAAAGCAAAGGCTGAAACTCCCTCTTGTGGGAGATTCGAGAAGATCCCTTCTGGAACAGAAACACCACAGCCAGAAATTATTCACTTTTAAATCCTCACTTCTCCCCATGCTATGCCCCCTGACCATTCGGAAACGGGTTTATTTCAATACCAGACAAGACAGAGCCTTGAGCAACCTGATTTCACCTCAGAGCTGCCCCTGTCTGAACAGAAGTCAGGAAAAAGAAGCACAGAAGCATATTAGGAACTTTGTACTACTCTATTTCATTAATTCCAAATGTGGCTGACATCATCAGCTGTTGAAGATTTTAGGCAAATTACTATAGGAAACATGGAAATGTACTTCCCTGTCCTAATTCCCCAAATGAAGAGAGACTAAAGATGAAACAAAACAAACAAATACACAGGATTGGGTTGAAGTATCTTAAGAGCCTCTTCTGTTTGTACCCCAAAGGAACCACAAACTGCAGCCCCAGGTACTGCTAAATTACCATTTTGATTCACCACAGCCTAATTCTAAAATACCAATGTAGTTCTGAGCATCAATATTTACTTTGTAAAACCAGATAAACAATACATCTATACAATGTTTTACATCCACAAGTCTCAAAGCACTTTACAAACTCAGAGGAGCACTACAGATCCTCAGAGGTTACAATTGTTTGCTGAGAGTTATGAGCTCAGGCAAGTGCCTGGATCTTGGGCTTTGTTGCAGAGCACAAATTATCCCACGAAAGTTCAGTTCAGTCGCTTTGGGCTCAACATAATGAACATTTTATGAGATGGCAGAGATGAAGACAGAAGATACAAAGGCAAAAAAGAATTTACCACTCAGGAAATGTTCCCATTCAAAGCCTGTATATAAGTATAAACTCAAGAAATAAAAAGAGTATTTGAGTCATTTCTTACAACGAAACTTTATCACATCATGAACAAGGTATCAAGGCCACAGTAGTCCAAACGCTATCCAAGTACAGCTGTACCCCTTCGTTGCTTATATTTTTAACTGAAGTCAACTGCTTGTCCTTGAATTTATTTTTAGCAACCAGCAGTCATTTCAGCTGAGGGTACAGGGCACTATGAGCACACACTTACATATTCAGCGTGAGTGACTAAAGGAAGAAGACATCCAAATCCTTCTAGATTGTATCCCATTCATAAATTAAATGCAGACCTCATCTTCTGAAGTTATGTAATACAAATTGGGATGGAAATTATGTTGAGTGTTTCCTCTGGCAGAGCTAGGTTTTGCAGCTTCCTCACCTTGCTCTAGTCTGCAGTTTCTGGATCGTGCCCTGACCTTCCATTCCACTGCATTCCCACTGACGAAGCTTCAAGAGCAACTGAGTCACCTAATCCTGTTCCAGTGCAAATATTCTGCACTTCCATTCTTCCAGCCTACTCCTAAAACCATCTGTTTGTCCTTTCAACCATGTCAGGTATTGCACTATGTCTGCCTTGGTTTGTACAATAATTGGAATACTGATTTTCACACGAGTCTTTGAATTCATTAAATTCCTTCAATGGAATTTCTCTCCATATTTTCCATAATGTAAAGACTGGAAAGTTCCCTCTACAGAGTTCTGATAATCCCAAACATGTATGGGTATTTACACAGGCTGCAGATGTCCCCTCCTCTTAAAATTCAAATTCTTGTAAGCACACACTTAAATTACACTAGAACTTTAAGACAGGTTAAAACTATGCACTGACATAGATCTTACTTCTACTCTTTTTAACTGCAAGGAAGAAAATAATTTCTCAGTACCAAAAAGTTATGACTGCACCCAAGAGCAACAGAAATGGGAAGAAATCTCCCTAATGACAAATTATATATAAAATCAACATGGAAATCCAGAGATGGGAGGCAGGGGGGACATGCACATTCTTGGCTCAGCAGAACCCCAATCTTTTTTACTGCAGAGGTTGTTACACTATAATAGAGAACATTTGGCTTGCAGCTGAATGAAAAGGTGGGTTTACAATTTGGTACTAAAGGACAATCAGTGACTGGAGAACACAATGAGCAAGACAGCGCCTGATATGAAATGCTACTTGTCAAGCTTGACATTTTATGTCTCTATTTATATCAGTCTCAAGGAGATGGAGTTTGCTGGCAGTAAATCCCAGCCATTAAAGCAGGATAGAACCTGCTGGAAAAGTTTGTGGCTCAGTTTAATTGGGCTATATTTATCATTAACATTATAGTCTTTAACATCTAACCTACTGACATTATTTTTCTCCTTCAAGCCTTTGTAACTTCTCTAGTGCCATAAAGTCTTGCAAAAGTTTTTTTGTTGTTGCAAATTAAGGGGAAAAAAAAAAAGAAACATTCAGTCATGCCCCATAGCTACCTAGGCCCAGGTAGAATTTTTAATCTGCGCATAACATTAACAGTTTCTCATTTTTATGTTTCCCTGAAATCACAGCAGAAGCAAATGTTAAGCCTAATGTCCCCACCAGCAGCGAGGCTCATTAGGTACAAGTTGCACCATTTCACTAGGAAAAATAATACATTTCTCTGTGATTTATGAAAGCCAAAACTCAGCCAAGTGCTCAGGTCTCTCCCCAGTTGTGTTACAGCTCAAAAATTTGCAAAAGGGACATTTAAAACACATTTCAAAACAATTTGCCTGAGTGTACATCTTGTTTACAAGAACAAACTACTGAAGCTGAATAATAAAACTTGGAGAAATGCATTTTATAGTGGAAACTCTGGCATGGCTTTAATTACTTCAGTGTAACTGGCATCTCTGTGGACAGACTGTTCAGGCACTTCCATTGTATTTTAAACCTACATGAAAAAGTCAAAGGACAAATCCATACAGCAAGAAATAGAAACATAAATCCCTTCCAAATGTGAGATGACTTCAGCTGAGAAAGCTTGCAAGCCATTAAGACACAGTCCTGCGGATGAAAGGAGAGGCAAGCAGTGGGATTTCCCCCCTTGTCTGTGTTGATTCCAGTCTGATCAGAGTCACAGGGAGCTTTACAACAATAAGGAATGAGACCTCAAGCCTATCACAAATTGAGCAAAAATAGTAATTTAGGAAATCGATTGCAGGCTTTGAAGGAAATGCATCTTCAGCTGCTGTATGAGGAGAGACATTCATACCACTGCCCACTCCCTGGAGACAGCAGCAAAACAGAACAGAAACAGGTGGAGTATCAGTAAGGACCAAACCATCAGCAAATTAATGGACTTGTGTTGGGAGCACGGAGCACTGAGAGGGTCACACACCATATCCACCACACTGTTAATCACAGCACCGTTCCTGGAGGTGTACGCACATTAAAGTAAAAATACAGCGTGGTGTAATTTCAGACTGTCAGCCAGAGAATTCAGCAGTACTTTGCAGATTTAATGCACTCTGTGAGCTACAGTGGAACAGTTTCATCGACCGCTGGGGTGCATTGCAGCAGCTGCTTAGCAAGAGGAACAATCCATGGAGGAAAATCTCTCACATCCGAGGGATGTGAGGCACAGATGACCCAAAGGGCTCCAGAGGGCTCTCCTGCCCCTCTCAGCCACATCCATTTACTGGATCTCACAACCACTCATGGTCTGTGACACAGGCACAGTGTGTGAGCACCAGCCTCACCACACCGGCACTGTGGGCACATCTTTTGACACACAGCAGGGGAATTCACTGAGGCCCAGGGAAACTCTCCATGAGCAGAACCCACACAAGGCAAAGGCCAAAGAGATGTCACAGGTTCTTATGGAGCAGAGGATGTCAGGGATTGTTTTATGCTACCATTTGGAATGTTTTCGCTACACCTCTATACGGACTGTCAGTAAACACTTACAGTTATTGAAATTACAGCACAATTCCCTCCTGGTTTGTGGTGTTCCTTAGAGATTTCTTCCTAAAACTAGGCCCCGCCTAGTGTTTGGAAACTGTTTTGAGTTAAATGCAAGGAAAGAGACTATACACAAAAAAACCCACACACTTTTCAGGAACATCCACACTGCACAAAATAATTGCTTCTAATTCATCTAGTTCAACCAAAAAAAAAAAAAAAAAAAAAAAGATACCAAAATAGCACTGAAGTCAGATTATGATGTTTTATGTATACACCAAACTTCTTTCATGTTGTAAATGAAAATGCCATCTTATTACTTTAAGGAAAATAATTAACAGTTAGAATCCTAAAAAAGGCTTTCTACTAAGTAAGTTTCAGAAAATAGCAAAAATCAGCCCAGTGGGGGCTCATAAAGCAATATATCTGTCACAAAAGTTTTTTAAAAATCTATATAGCTTTGTGGGGCTCCCTCGAGCGGCATTAGCTATGACTAATAAGAACAGATGCACTCAATATGAAATTGTCCTGCTGAAGCAGTAGAAATAAAAATAAAATATTTCTTCCACAAAGCACACCAGAAACTGTTCTATGATCAGATAATCAGCTGCACAACAAACACTGCACAGAGACAAGCAGTAAAAGTCCCTGACTAAATATTGTCTTGACAGCTCTAAAGAAAGCTTGAGTAAAAGCTTCTACAAGCAGTGCTTTATTAGAGAGATTTACTAAATATAGCAACATCCTCTTGAAAAGTGTATCATCATATCTTGTAATTTAAACATAGTCATCAAATTTATCTAACTTTCTAACCAACTAGATCTTGTCAACCAAGTGAGAGAGTCAGAGGCCATAATGGTTTAATAATTTCTGTTTTCTTTTCAAATAATGTTACTGCTGGCCCTAGGGGATAAACAGTTTGTTGTAGCTCTTCTGTTCTGCTGTAGAATATTGTACACAATGTATTTGGAATTACTTGGAGTTAACCGTACTGATAGTGTGGCTATAACTCCTAAAATACAGAGGTGAACACAGAAGATTTGGATGCTAAGGAGTGTCCTTTTGACACAAGACAGGGAGTCTGAGCTGCTCAGAGTGAAGCTCAGATGGATGTTAAGATCAGTGATTCTGTTTAGTACAGTCTTGTTAGTAATCTATAGAACGTGTCTGAAATCCATGTGAACTCCTCTTCAACCACCTGCAAAATGGGCAGAATAGAGCTGACCTCTCTGGGGTTGGAGATTTCGCTCAGAGCAGCAACTGCTGCTCTCTGCAACCATGTTATAAATCAAGGAAGGAAAGAACATCTCTTCTAACTTGGCATGGTGACAATTCATCCTTTTCAAGCCCTCTGACAGCAATTTACCTTTCCAGAACCCTGCACTGCTATCCCAAATTCTGGGGAGAATGCAGCCAGAAGTGAAAAGAGAGTGGAATAACAAAGGCCAGAAATGCACGATACTCATGAATTCGTTTTTATCTCTTGAACTGGGAACACGTCATTGGGATAATTTCAGTCATTTGGTTTGAACAGCCTCACAGAGCCAAAGCCAGTCATTATTTTACATTGTTCAGCTGCTGGCACCAGCCTGTTTCTGTTTGGTTTTGTACAATGGAGACAGTAAATTTTTCTCCCATTAAACCACTCTCACTATCTTTAAAATTATCTAAACCCTTATTAATTTCTCCTCTTATTTTGTGGTAAAGCTCCAAACACCTGGTGCACTCCACTCAATCTATTTAAAGGAACAAATCAAACGAGCCAAAGCAGAAATATTTCATTTCCAGTATCAAGCACTTACGTCAGAATGAAAAATCCTGAACTTTAGGGTTGCCTGGTAGCTGCTGTTGGAAACAGTGTTCTTTACATTATATCCCACATTTTACTTGTACAACAGTATTTCCCCCAAGGAGAGTAGCAGCAAACATGGGAAATAGTTCAACAAAAGATTGAAGAGCCAAATCAAGAGGAAAGAAACTGCAGGTAGCTCTGAGTTTTCCAAGGAAGTGGGAAGAAAGAAAATTCCTTAAATTGGAAACAAATTGCTGTTGTTTTCCATATTACTTTTCAATTCAAAGCATCAATTCAGAAGTGAATCTATACTTGGTGTAAAACAGTCTAAGTTCCTGAACTCATTAGAGCACAAGTAAAAATACATGTGTTACTTCATTTTCTCTAAAAGTCAATATTAGAAGACAAAGATGAAGATATTTCAGTCTCAACCAATTATAAACATGAGCATATGCTATGTTCCCAATGAAGCCATTTATATGGCTCATGGAATTGTGAGGGAATTAATCACAGCCAGCGCAAGGTGCCACTGACTTCTGAACTAAAACTTGATTAAGTGAGAATCAGTCTCTGCCGTGAACTACTGAAAGATCTGGTAGAAAGTGAGGATGAATAGATGGTGCATAATGAATTCTAAGGCTGTGAACTGATCTGTGTTGATTAAGAAAGAGAAATCAAGTGAATAAAAGCATGGACAGAAATAGCACAAGGGCTCAGTGAATCACAGCTTTCATCTCTGACCAGCATGTTCCGCTTACGATACGATGAAAAAATTGTATAGTCTTGGCCTCGTTAGCACAACCCTTGGCACAGGCCTTGTGCAAGGGGTGCTGCAGCACCAGGGAGAGACAGGACAAGGGGGAATGGCTTCCCACGAACAGAGGGCAGGGTTGGACGGGATATTGGGAAGAAATTCTTCCCTGTGAGGGTGAGGAGGCCCTGGCACCGGTTGCCCAGAGAAGCTGTGACTGCTCTATCCCTGGAAGTGTTCAAGGCCAGGCTGGATGGGGCTTGGAGCCACCTAGTCCAGTGGTCCATTGATGGGCTTTAAGTTCCCTTCCAACCCAAACCATTCTGGAATTCCACAACAACCAGACAAACAAAGAGGCCACTGGCAGAGCTGTGGGGAATCTGGGGCTGGAGGCACGTGGCTCAGCAGGGCAGGATGGACATAGCAGAGAATGAGGAAGTCAGAAATGTGATGAGTCAGGACTGGAAATGCCCTGAGATGTGCACAGGAAATGCCTACATCCTATGACCAACTCTAAGCAAGAGGTTAACGCTCTCAGACTCAGCAAAAACAATTAAATATTTCAACAACAGCAGCTGAATGGAAACTTACACCCATACGTTGACTGCTGAGCTGCAGCTTCTCTCCAGCAATCTGTCCTAAAAATCTCATCATTAAAGGCAGATTAAGACATGATTAAGACAGAAATGTCACCTTTCATTTATACAGCAGTTTTCATCCTGAAGCACTTCATTAACTATCTTTCCAAAGATCACTTTGCAATACTGATTTTGCTGTATTTCTCCTCTGTCTACCCAATCACAAAAAAGAGGCAGATTGTACCCTTTTTAGAATCCATCAGAGAAAACCTTAAACTGGAGTTTCCATAGAAACACATCATGGGGCTCTCGGTTTCTCTATCAAACCTGTTCTTAAACTTTCAGCTTTACTTAATACTAGATTTTCAAAAACACCAATTAGCTCTTTCATTTTATGTAACAGTTGGACTTGACGATCTTAGAGGTCTTTTCCAACCTAAATGATTCTATGATTCTATAAAAAGGCAAGGGAAGAACAACAGCTGCCATGGACAGGGGAACAACAGGGAAAATTGTGGGGTTTGGGTCATCCAGTAAAATCTCTGTGTGCCAGTCAACTCCCATTTGCACTTAAAATCTCCTCTCAAAGGTTGTTAAGAAATCTGAGCCTCCTAGGAACCCTGACTATGGAAAAAAATAATGTCATGCAAATGATGAACACAGGACTGGGACATTTCAGGAATATTCTGACACGAACATATGACTCACCAGAGTCTACTGCCACTGATCCCTAGCTCAGAGCCAATTTTGTTGTCAATAAACATGAATACAAATGTTTGTCTTCATTTTCTTAACATTTCCTTTAGTTCTTTTTCTGCATCCAGTATAGTTCAATCACTGCTGCCAGAAATGTATTTGCAATAAAATACATTCTTATTATAAAGGCCCCAGAGCTTTGTTACTTTTATCACCAGATTTAGGTTGTATTGTTTGTCCAGAACTGTTTTCAGTGTCTAACACAGTTATTCTGGTTTAAAATATAGAACAATTAAATACACAGACTGAAATGTGCAGCCCTTCAGTATCTTTTTCTTTGTTGTTTTTTCAGTAACATAATCTCTTATTCTGCAACTAAATCTTTCAAGCATGCCAGTGTTCTGGAATGTAGCTCTGCTCCTTAATTCCAGGGATGGAGCAGTTACAAGTGCTAAAACCCCCAGGCTATCTAAGTGTGAGACAAACTTGTAATTTCAGCGACATATGCAAGAGGATTCCTTCTGAGCCTGGGTTTCTGGAATAGCAAAGTGACATTCCACTGCTGCTTTGAGGCACCTTGATGACTTTGACTTGTTCTAGCACATGTGCTGGGTTTGTGTGTGTTACCTCAGGCTTTTTCTGTTTTGTCAGACACAAATTTTCTCTTTTGCCAAACCTACAGAAGTAAAGAAATCATTATATTGAAAAATCAAAAAGAGCCCTGGCTGCCCAGATGGATCCTGGGTAAGCCCAGAAATGACAAGTAAACTGTAAAGTAAAAGCTCTGTGCACACGACCAGCATAGGAAATAGGAGGAAGGCTTCTCCTTCAAGAAACTGACTGGAGGGCTCTGGGAAACTTGGAAATTTACAACTGCAACACCCTTTTTCTTCTCTTCCCCTCCCCCAACCTGGTTCCAGGGCTGGAGGAGCTCTTAGACTGCTATAAGTCTTGGAAACTTAGGCCTCTGCCTCTCTGAACCATAAGAAACACTTCAGAAAAAAAGAATTATTTCCAAAATATTCTCTGTAAGCAAATACCATCAGCAAGGACAGTTTAATTTGACTTTGATTTGTATTTGTGGACCCAACTATCCCTTAACAGGATGTATGGGAGAATTCAAAGGAGTTCATTGTGTAGAATTTCCTAGATTTCTAAAATACATGTAATACTCATAGATTGGCAGTAAAAGTATTTGCTGAAAATTTGACCAGATTTTCTTGATATTTGTAATAATGAAAGTATCCTGAATCAGGAAAAAAATATGTATGCATATGTATGCATAATGATTTGTTTCAAAGCTCAAATGTCCCCAGCAGCAGCACGCCATGGGGGAGGCAGACTGCTGAGACCCTTGGTTTCTCCTGTTAAATACATGTACAAGCAACCACCAAAACTCAGGATTCCCTCAGGACAAGCTTCGCTCCAAATGGTCTTTCATATGTATTCTCTAAGTGTAAACAACATAAAAATAATGAACCTCCCAGACTCAAAGCCATTTTAAACTATGAATCTTTTTATGTGGAAGAAATTACTCTGTTTAAAGAAAACTGATTTTTTTTGATTCCTATTTTGAGATTATTATCCAACATATATATAATCTATTTCCACTGAAAACAAACAGTCCCATGAGATAAAAATAGGCAACTAAATGAAATGCAGGCTTTTATAGCGTGGGAAATGTTTGTGGAACTTGCATTCTGGGTTTGATTACTTTTAGATGTTTTAGGGGAAACTGATTCAAAGCAGCGCTTTTAAGATTAAAGCCAAAATATATGGGGACAGACCTACTGCAAATGTATAAGGGCAAGTGGAAAAGTTCTCCAGAGAATTAAAACTTCAACAAAATATTTAAACACATATATAGCAGGAACCCAGCAGATGTCCCGACACACTTAAATTCACCCTTCAAAACTCGGAATGGCAAGCAGCAATGGAAAACAATTGCAAGAGTTGCTTAAAATGTATTGTAAACTGGGAAAACCACACTAAAACAAGGCACACCACCACACCTCACTACCAAACTGCCATGTCTAATCCCTGTGGGAAGCTGACAGCACACAGCACTTCATGGATTTAGAAGACTGTGAGTAAAACTGAGGTTTCACATAAAATTTAGTGTAGTAAACCAGCTCCAAACAGAATTCTGAAGCTGAACATTTCACACCCAGGATCTTTTTAAGGTAAGAATCAAAGACAGTTTCAAGAATAGCCTTTGCTGTTATTCCATAATCATTAGGGACTACAATTTACTTTACTGTAAGTGTTTTTTAAAAACACTGAGGTGACAAAAATCAGTGCACTCAACACAAGCTTCAAACACGGCTGTCAGGGGAGGCTGTGCTCAATATCCTGCTGACATCTAACGGCAGCTTGGTACACTACAGAAAAACAGCACTGATGAAGCACATCTGGTGAATAAATATCCTGAGTGTAGAGTATTGCCTCCGTTTTCAAGGCTGATACACCTCACACAAATCCTCCTTTTAATTAACTGCCCACCAGACATCTTGGAATTCAAGGAAAGGTTAAATGAACCAGGCTTCACTACAGAGCAGTACCAATGAGTTCCTGCTGCCAGGAACTCCCACATTTGAAATGACACTGACATGGAAATAATAAAGCCAAAATCCAATTAAATTCTCCTCGTCATAAGACCTAGAGATTAATAAATCAATTTGCAGGTCCACTGTTTTTTTCTAGGCTGACAGAAATCAAGTTCTTTATTTCCTTGAGCTATTGAACCAAAAACTAGAAGATATTCTGATGTTATTATTTAGCAAAGAAGGAGAGGAGAAGGGAAGGGGAAAGGGGAGGGGAAGGGAAGCTCTCCCGCTGGTTAAGGTCCTATAAATGCCCTGTGGAAGAGCACCCCAATGGCAGCAGATGGCAGCAATGCCCCACAGGACGGCGGTGTCCTTGCCCACCCCAGCCAGGGGCTTGTCCAACTTCCCTGGAAAACAGCCAAAGAATAAAATTAATGGAATGCAGGCCCATCTAAAATTAGAGAGAAGCTTCCTCTTCTTTAAGCAAAATGCCATCATAAATTTGCACATCAGTACACAGCGTGCTGCTGAGATATTGCTGAAGCAAGGTTCCCCGTTTATGGAGGATAAAGGTCTTAATTGCTTATTTTTTACTTTAGAGAAGGGAAATGAACAGGTGCTTCCTCTTCCTTGCTGGAATAAGGTAAACCCATGCTGCACATCTTTTAATGAGCAATTTGTATAAATTTTCAAAGCACCTATAGAATCATAGAACCATTATTCTATTACTGGCACCAGCTCAGATTTTTCTAGTGCCAAATTTGCTGTGGATGACGGGGGCTCCTCACAGCTTATCTACTCTTTTCACAGAGCCTGTCCCTCCCATTTCCAGCACATCCTTCCTTCCTTATCAATGCTGATACACTCTAAACCAGCCTATTTGCCAGAAGATCCTAAGGTGAACCAGCCCATGGAATCTCACGGGTTCTAATTCAATTACAGCATCATGATATTTACTACTCACGGTCAAATATCACATTGCATTGTAAATTTCTTCATAGCATTTGAGAGCTGTGTGCAGGCAACAACTTGAGTCGGCACAGAATGATTATTTACCATTTGGACAGCTCAAAGGCTCTCCCTTCCTTCCACCTATTTAAAAAATTAGCCCTGTGTCTTGAATACTGAGCATAGGCAAACTCACGAAATTGCAGAGAAAAGGACAAAAAGCTTGAGGAATTACTAATAAGAGAACAGCAGGTGTCAGCACTCATAAACGTATTGATAGCAAACATGCGAGTAAAGATAACAGACAGAAGGAATTTTAAAAGGTCACTCGGGGACCTTGAGACAGATTTAGTCTTTAGTTTCATGTACTGCTCATCCGGATCAGTCTGAAATCAACTGGCACAAGTGTGGCAGAGGAGTTCACAGCGGCAACAGGAAGAGTGTTCATGAGGTGTCTTACACTCACTGGAGAAAGTGCTGGTCGTTCTCCAGTGCTGTTCGTGTCACTTCAACAACTTCAAGAACCAGACATCAAGAACCAGGACTACGTTCAGCACGCAGCTCCATTCCTACCTCATACCTCAGTCAATTGTGCTACCAAACCAAAATCTTTGCTCCTCTGGCACATAATGGACAGCAAGATTCAGGCTGTCCATTTAGGCTCTTCAAAGGAAGAGTTTAACACAGAACAACATCAACACCGAAAATAAATCTATGTTAGAAGTCTAATACCATTTTTGTTCATAGGCTGCAATGTGTTTTATGAAGAAAAAGCAATTACACTCGTCATTACGAAGTGCAACGTGATAGATGTGCATTTGCACATGCCCACTAATTGCCAACATCCCATAGAGAAATAAAGGTTAAAGAATATCCAGGAATCATTTACAGTCCTCACAACTCATACTAATATAGAATTCAACCTTGGAACTCTTATCAAATTTAACAGTCTTTACAATCCGGTATGCAATGCCTGTGTGTGTAATACGTGCTTCTGCATAGACCTTGTCTCTGTGGACGGACCTCGTACGAAAGCAGCAGAGGTCACTACTGTGGCCTCTTCCAAAAGGGATGAAAGATCCAAACTCTCCACACGAGAGGAAGAAAAGTGTGAGGAAGAAAAGCAATGATACCTCATGGAACAGTTGTCCCATCCTCACTTTAAACTACACACGAGGCCGGGGCAGCTGGAACTTTCCTCGCTGCTCCCCTCGGGAGGGGATGCCCGGGGCTCACTCACCTCAGGCGATGGCTGCCTGCCGGGCCGGTCGCACACTCCGTGCCGTCCCCTCCTGCCTTCCCTGCCTTCCCTGCCTTCCCAGCCCTGCCTGCTGCCCGTCCGCCGCCCCCCGAGCCCGGCGCTGCGCTCTCCCTCCACGGCGCTCCCCTCACGCCCTCCGCGGCCGTGGAGCCCCCTGGCGGCGGGGCGGTGGCGCGCGGCCACACCCCGCGCGCGCGGGCGGGGCGGGGGAGGCGCGTGGCGGCGGCGCTGAGGCGGCGCTGAGGGAGGCGCGGGGGGACGGCGGTGGCTGCGGAGGAGCGCGGAGGTGGCTCTGAGGGGACGCGGAACGGGCTCTGAGGCGCCTCTGAGGGGACGCGGGGACCATGGCAGACCACGAAGCGGGGTACCCGGCCAAGTCCCGGCGGGCGCCAGGTAACTGCCGCAGGGGGAGCGGGCAGGGGGCTGTCCCCAAACGGCCCCGCAGCGGCCGCTCCTCGCGGGCTCCGTGTACGGGCGCCTTCGTGTCTCCCTCTCCGCTTTTTTGTTTCGGTTTCAATCATTGCTTTATTTAGTCTCGGAGAAAAGTTTGGCGATGCTTCACCGAAGTTAAGCCCGCGGGAGGAGCGAGGAGCGGTCGTGCCTCGCCCCCCGGGCAGCCTCCGCTTCCCTGAGCCCCGGCTGCCGAGCGGTCACCGGCGGCCCCGGAGCGACCCCAGCCCCGGGGTCGTTCCGAGCCCGCTGCCCCGGCTATCGGGGAGCGCTGAGCCCCCAGCCCCAGTTAACAGGGGATGCCGAGCCCGCTGCCCCGGAAAACGGGGATCTGAGTCCCCAGCCCCGGCTGACGGGGGATGCTGAACCCGCTGCCCCGGTTAACGGGAGATGCTGAGTCCCCAGTCCCGGTTAATGGGGGATGCTGAACCCGCTGCCCCGGTTAACGGGGGATGATGAGCCTCAGCCCTGGCTAACGGGGGCTGACCCTGCTGCCCCTTCGGGTAACGGGGCCGCAGGTGGTGATTCCCGGCAGGTCCTCACACGGGCCTCGGGAACGTGTCAGAGCATCATCACGAGCCGCCCCGGTGGCATAACTCGGGTCGGTTTCTTTGTCGTGTGGTTTCCTTCCCTGTGCGGCAACTCAGATCACTAACGGGAAAACTATGCAAATAATGATAAGCAGAGTTAACAGAAGTAACCCCTGGGGCGCTGCACCAGTAAACGAGAACAAGGAGGACTTAGGGATTGGTTTTTGACGCTACTGTGGCTTTTCACCGCAGCCAAATTCTGTGTAGGTGTGACTGCAGGAAGTGGTAGAAGTCCTCAGGTGGGGCAATGAGTTGTGCTGAATTTTTACTTCTTGGCATCGTTACAGATGTGGGTTTTGGCCTTCCAGTTAGGAGGTGTGAGTGTGTGACGTGGGTCAGGACATTTTAGAGCTGATGCACTGAGATAGCACAACTGACAGTTTCACTCACTGGAAGCTGGAATGTTTTCCTTTTACTTCCATTGTTCAGAAACAACGCAAAAGTCATTATTTATTTTATGCCTTTCTCGTTTGCAACCGGAGAAGGAAATGTATTTATATGTTGCTTTGTGTACGAAGCCTTTGGCTGGGTAATTTGAGTTGTTGTGTAAATAACTGTGGATCTCTTTGGGCCTCATGCCCAATGGCACATGCTGGTTCTGGTATCCTTGGAGAGGATCTGTATTTCATGCTGTAACTCTGTTAGTTATTAATACCTTGCCATGGTCACGTTGGTTCCAATCTTGTCTCTGCGAGCCTTTCCTGAACATGCTGCTGAGGTGGTTTCTCCTGCAGCTCATATGTGATCACAATAAAGGATGGAGTAAATGGCATTAGACGTAGGTTTGGTTATTAGATGTCGTAATTTTGGCTATTTCCCATGTGAAATGCTCTGAGAAGCACCTCTGAAGACATCTAGTTCACATTGAAATTGGCGTTTTGTTTTCAGTCAGGGCACACTTCTGGTGTTTGACAGCAATATGCTTGTTTGGATTGTGGAGTCTTTTCAGAAGAAAATAAATCACAAATGAAGCGTGTGCCACACCTCAAGGGTAATGAAAACTTTACACTTTCACCTTAGCCTCCAGCACTAAGTGTATATTATAAATTATTAATACAGTTTGATGATCCAAGTGATAATTCCTTGCTAAACTAATGGTAACTGTTCCAGTCAGCCTTAAAGGCATTGAAGCCTGATTCAATTACGTTTTTTATTTTTTTAATAGTCTTTCTCCTTGTGGTATACTTCTTAAAGAGGTTGCTCAAGAACTTTTGCTTTTTCTTCATTGCCTGCCTTGATTTGCTCACCACAGCAGGCTATAAATCCAAGTTTTGGGCTAGCCTGCCTTTTCACTCAGGAGAAAATTCCAGTGGGATGTTTAGGGATACTGTCACCATCACTTAGTGTGGGATAAAGTCTTTATTTTCAGCCTCTGGGGTGGGCAGGGATAGGAATCACCTGCAGGAGCTTTAGTGTTACCTCTGTACCACCTCTGTCAGTCCCACTCGAGTGCTTTGAACTGGCTGCTCTCAGGATCCAGTGTCAATGACCCTCACTGAGAAATCGAGCAAGAATTGCCTATTGATGAAGTTGTCCAATGATACCATGTGCCATGATGAGATGGTTCAGAACTAGCTCATTCCACAAATGCCAGGCATGTTTCTTGTATTTCATACAGTTTTCCATGAGACAGCATCTCTCTCCCTTCTTGTATTGTGAAATACACCCCATCGTGGGACACTGGTGCTAAATAAATCCTCTCTGCAGTCTTGAAATTTTACATCATTTGAGGTGTGACTTCTACACGAAATTCAGTTTGTCCAGGGTAGGAATGTGATGTTTGTGAGTGCTGAGTGCCACCCTGGGACATCCCTGCTTGGCAGCAGGCTCCTGGCAACCCATTAAGAGTCTTAGCTGGGAGGATAAGAAACTTCCTGTAGCTCTGTGAATGCCTCCCAATCCACATTTTGTCATGGCTTTAACTGGGTAGCATTTGAAACCACCAGCTCGTTATTTGATCCCAGAGACACCTTCAGCTGCTGTCTTCTGACACAGAAATAAGGCATGAGGAGTTTCTGGCCAAGAAATTCTTTATGGAGGCTTTATTTCACATCCAGCTAATCTTATACCTCATCTTATCCAACTTCCCAGGTCCAACAGGTCTGAGAATTGTGGTTTTCTTAGATCTGCACCTGACGGTTGGAACAGAACCCAAATTCTAATCATGCTGTCCCAGAGCTGGCAGGCTGCGGGGTATTAGCGTTTTACCCCCTAAGGGAGGTTCCTCTGCCTTCTGAGAAAACAAAGGAACAGGATTTCCACTGCAGCCTGTGAGTCCCTCTACTAGAAAAACCTGGGGAAGAGAAAAGTGTTTGAGAATTGAAACTTAAATGTTGGTACACTTCTGCAAAAATGCTACTGGGACAGCATTCTGCCCTCAGCTATCTTGCACAGCTTTGAGAGACTGGTGAAAATCAAAGCAGAATTTGGCTTTTGATTTCTGAACTAAACCTAATGCATTTGGCCGGAGGAGTAGTGCTAACAGAGACTTATTTCAAGGAATAGTCAACATAAATATGCAATTTAGGCACTTTAACAGGCACTCTTGGGGTTAAAATAGTGACAATTTCTGCTCTTTTGTAGATGATGCTGATACTGGCCTTGGTGTGTGTGGATGGATCCTGGTGATCACCTCACTTGTTTTCACTGTTCTTACATTTCCTATCTCGATATGGATGTGCATAAAGGTAAAATTGTTCACTGCTAAGTTGGATTAAAACTTTAAGCAATGCAGAGTGGCTATTATTGTTCTCAATTGGATTTACTTGTTCTAAACACAAATTAATCCAACTCTGTTCTTTCTTGAGCTATAGCAGACAGTAGATAGCAGACCCCAGCACTTCAGTGCATTCATCTTCAAACCAAAAATTAAAGTACTATTACAATATTTGGTCAAAATAATTCCTGCATTAACATCTTTACTACATCTGCCCAGTTGTCATTAGTAAATAAACTCATTTGAAGGATCAGAATAATTGCAAGAACCCATAACTACTCTTAGAGAACTGGTATTTTATTTTTTTAAGGAGATCTCTTTGTGTATATCACGTCTAAATATGAAGTATGTAAGTATGCATCTGTAATTATGTACATAGATGTGATTGCATGTGACACATTTGAAGACACAAACTGTCATCTGTGGTCACTCTGAGGTTGATCTTTGCAGTTTCCAGACAGGAGTTTTTCCTCCTGGCTTGGCTGATGTGTAGCATCAGAATTGGAGCTGGAAAAATCCCTGCTGGGTCATAAATACTGCACTTTGTTGTGGTGTTGCCAGGATATTCCTGATGGCTGCTGCTGGTGCTTGGACCTGCCCAGGTGCCGTCCTGTTGAGAGTCTGAGGAATATTTCTTGTGGACTATTGTCCTGATTTTTCCTTTTGCTCTTTGCTTTTTGACATTAAAGTTTAGCCTAAATTCTCAAAAGCAGCCAGTAGAGAAATGTGTGTTAAATTTGAGAGTCAAGACTGTCTTAGACTGGTGTGTACCTAATTTGGAATCCATCATGTGACTTCTGGAAACCCCTGCATGACATCCAACAATCTGTTACAGATTATCAAGGAATATGAGCGGGCCATCATCTTCAGACTTGGACGCATCCTAAAAGGGGGAGCAAAGGGACCAGGTATGTCCTGCACAGCAATTTGTTCTAATTAGTCATCAGCAAAACAGTAATTGTGTAGAGACATTGCATTAAAGTGGCAAGTGGATTTCTCAAGAATTCTGTAACTTCCAGTAAGAGGATATGTTACAACAGGAATTGGACTTCATGAGCCTCGTGGGTCTCTTCCAGCTCAGAATGTTCTGATTCATACTGTGGACTGAGAGGGCAGCAAACTTAATTTTACCCTCTCAAAGCTCTCCTTTGTTAATGTATGATCTGCAGGCAGAATCAAAAGCACTAAATGCAAAGGGAGGAATAATGGCATTGAATGGGTTATTTGAAAAAAGAAGTTTGAGGTATCAGTTCAACCAAATGAGTCTGGAAGCCCTGATGTCCTTCAAAAGTAACAGAAGCCAGTAGAGTATTTGATAGTTTTGAGAAGTTGTCTGTGTATATTAGAAACTCTGAGATCTGGAAGAATGTTATTTTCAGCTGTTTCTCCTGCTGCTCAGAGTGACAGAAAGGGGCAATAGCTTCTTGCTTCGTTTTCACCCAGGCTTTGCAATATTCCACATTGCTGTAAAGTTGAAGAATCTCAGTGAGCCACCAGAACAGAAGGAAGGGGGTTGATGCTTGCCAGAATTAGGCCCCACAAGTAACTATGTGGGGGACATTTTTAAAAGTAGCTGTTAACAGTTCTGGGGTTGGTTTTTTTCAAATGTTAAAAATCTCTAAGTAAGTGATACCCTGATAAATTGAAGTTTCTCAGCATGTGTTTTTGAAAATCTTACCTTGGTTTGGAAGCCAGTAACAAGTGTTGTGCTGCTGAGCTCCTCACAAAGAGCTGCACAGCCACAACAGTTGGATGTCAGTTTATTGCAGTAACAAGTTTCATCTGCTTTAATGACCCATTTTTACATCTTCTTGAATGGATTTCTTGGCACAGGTTTGTTTTTCGTCCTGCCTTGCACAGACAGCTTCATCAAAGTTGATATGAGAACCATCTCTTTTGATATCCCTCCTCAGGAGGTGAGTTTGCATTTGCCTTTGCATCTACTAAAGTACTTGCAGAATTTAGTGCACTTTGGTTTTCCTTCTCCCCTCTCAGAATTGGGTAACACGCTGTTTAAATACAGATTAGAGGTGCAATGTATTGTGAAGAATACGTGTATCCTTTAGAAATGTCATCCAGTAAGAGAAGAGCACTGAAAGAAAACAGATGATGCTCTGAGGACCAAATGAGATAATTGAATATTGCCTGAGAGCTGGAATGGGAGGGGTTTGGAACAAAAGCTGCTGGGCTTCATACAACATTCCCTAATTGCTTCTGTGAAATCTGGAAGATTTCCAGGCGCAGCAGTGATCTGTCCTGTGCCAATTTATCTACATGTATAAACTGGCTCAAGTAATGGGATGAAATTGGTATATACATCAAATGCTATTTATAGCAGCTGGGGGAATGAGTGGTCAGCTCCCTTTGCTGGGTTTTTGTGCATGTGGCTTCTGTGCCCTGCCCTGCACAGGAACATGAAGAAGGTGGTACCACTCATGGCAGGTCCTAAAGAACAAAAAAATTGCTTTGATTTCTAGTCTGATTTTCCTTGGACATCATAACTTTGTAGCAGAATATCTCCAGAGCATTAGGCCAGCTGAACTCAGTGCTGCCAACTCCATAGATAACAAAAGAAAAAAACCCAACTGTCCCTCTAAAAATAAGTTAGTGAACAATTGTGTCCTGATGGTTATAACTGTATCCCTCATGTATCTGTGTATTTTCCAAGGCAGAGATGCTTCATGCAGCCTGTGTCATGCCTCTGTTTCCTGTCAGATCCGTTCATGGGTTTGTTGCTCATCGTTAGTTGTAGATTGAGACAAATGGCAGCTGTCTTGGTACACTCTAAAGGGTAATTGGGAGAAACCTAATCACTGGCAGGCAGAATGTGCTTGCAGCTGCTGATGTGCCATTAGTGAGGCCATCAGTAATCCGGTTTTTCTTTTGACTTGATTAAATTACGCTTATGGATTTAGGTTTGTTTGTGTTCTGTACATAGAGGCAGAAATCCAGTTTTATTTGTACAATATGATTTCTGTGCATGTTACTCATTCTTGAGCTTTTGTGTTACGAAAAGCCTGCTAAAAGAGGTAGTTTGGGAAGGGTCAGGGCAGGTAAGCCTTGGAGGTTGAGTAACTCACAAGTCCCTCTCTCCTGTCAAGTAACACAACAGTAATTGTGTACCATGGAACGAGGGCAGCTCTGGGCATGGCCCTGGTTCTCTGAGCTCCCCTGTGCAGTGCCACCCTTCTGTCCCAGGAGGCTGCAGTTCTGCAGCACAGTCCCCATGGCCCTGCTGTCAGGCTGCCTCATGCAGCCCTGGTATAACCTCAGTGAAAGGCAGCACGGAGACCTGCCTGGGTGTGATTCCTTGCCAGAATCACTGGTTAAACCTTCCCAGGTGAAGACAAATTTCAGAGTAAAAAATTTCTGCTTTTTTTCCTTTTCCTGTCACTGGTAAGACTTGCAGATCCCTCTGTGAATTCGAGGAAGTGGGTTAAAAATAACATTAGGGCAAAGCTAATGGAATGTATTTTTCACTGAGAAGTTTCTAATTCCATATTTAGTCTCAGCTTTGTAGAGCTGTACTGGGAGGTTAGTGAACACTGGGACACATTCACATGCAGCATATGTGTATGAGGACTTTTGTTTTCAAGACAGTGGAAAACCAGGACTTGGTGTAGTAAAACAAATACGTGATTGTCGTAATAATTAACCTTGTATTTATGGAATATTCTGTACTTTCCCCACTGCTTTTCAGATCCTGACCAAGGACTCGGTGACAGTTAACGTGGATGGAGTGGTTTATTACAGGGTGCAGAATGCCACCCTGGCCGTGGCAAACATCACCAACGCCGACTCAGCCACCCGGCTCCTGGCACAGACCACCCTGAGGAATGTCCTGGGCACCAAAAACCTCTCTGAGATCCTGTCTGATCGTGAGGAAATTGCACACAGCATGCAGGTATGAGCAGTTTGGAGCAATCCATCAAACAGCAGGTTAAGCAGCAATCCCATGGATAACTGAAAGGTGTGGATTTATTTCACCTCTAAGTGATAAGTTGTGATTTGGAGCTGTAGGCAAAGCTAAGATCTCTTGGGAGGCCACTCTGTAAAATAAGAGTGAGGAACTAAAGGAGTAATGGCCAGTGGAGCTAGTAAGTGGCAACAAGGGATACAGGAGAGGAGGGCTTCCCTGGATCCTTGTGTCAGTACTTTGCTGTTGAAGGAATTCTGTGCCACAGAATTCTTTCAATATATTAATCAAGCTCTAGGGGTTTTTGTTAGTTTGAAACAGTTGTGCTCTTACAGCTATCAAATCATGCTAGAAATACGAAAGCCTTGAAAATCTGAGAATTTGAGGATAATTCATTTGGTTTATTGGTCATTGTTCAAATTTGGGCATTAGTTTGAGCCAGGTGCATGGCCTCACCTACCTGTCCTGCCTTCTGCAGGTCACACTTGATGATGCAACAGACGATTGGGGCATTAAGGTGGAACGTGTGGAGATCAAGGATGTGAAGTTACCTGTCCAGCTGCAGAGAGCCATGGCTGCAGAAGCAGAGGCTGCCCGGGAGGCGAGAGCCAAGGTAATGACAGCAGCCCGGGGGCTGGATTCGGGTTTTCCCCAGTAAGAAATACACCATTCCCTCTCAAGCCCTTGTAGATACAAAAAAGTACAGCTTGAAGTGTTTTCAGCTGTGGGGAGTGCCTCTGGTTTTGAGAGGCAGTGCTGGAAGAAGCACAAAAGCTTTTGAAGGTAGAATAAATCCTTGCATTGCATTCTCAAGACCTGATGCCAGATTTTGTGATCCTGCATTCTGGATGGGAGGAAAGCAGGCATTGGGGCCTGGAGAGCAACCAGGAGTGGCTTGTGCTTGGTGAAACCATGTGCCTAGGGCAGGTCACTTACCAGAGCGCTGGGCAGTGGTTTTGGTACCTGCCTTAGCACTGAAATCACCCTGTGGATTCCCTGTCCTTGCTGTGCAGGATGAATTCAGTTCCGCTGGTTTTGCCTCCCCAGGTGATCGCGGCCGAGGGGGAGATGAACGCGTCCAGGGCCCTGAAGGAGGCGTCCATGGTGATCACGGAGTCTCCCGCTGCTCTCCAGCTCCGGTACCTGCAGACCTTGACCACCATCGCTGCCGAGAAGAATTCCACCATCGTCTTCCCCCTGCCCATAAACATCCTGCAGGGCCTCCTAGGTGGGAAAGAGTAGGGAGGGTGGGAGGGGCGAGCTCGGGGTCAGCCCACGTTTGCAGCACTGAATTCCCTGTGTAGTGTAGCTTGTGGTGGTGTTAGCAAAGTGGGTTTGCTGAGGAACCTTTTTGTTTTACTGTGTTATAGAACTTGTATGTAATGTTTGTGAATGTGGACAATTGCAATATTTGAAGTTGAAAACCTCTCAGAAGGAGTACAAGCAGGTTGTGATCTTAAATAAGATTTATCCATACTGCCCTGGATGGGACACCACTAATCCAAAACCTCCTTTTCAAACAGAATAGAAAACCAGGTTGTGGTAGAGATGATCCAACATTTGGAACTATTCCTTCTACAAAATGGGTCTGTAGCCCTGCAAGGGAAGTGGAATAGTGTCCTGGGGACTCCTGAAAATCAGGCTCATGCTCTCTAAACCAGTCCCCATTCATGAGAAGGAGTTATTAGTGGAACTTCCTGTCTGTTCTGCCACCTAGGAATGGCACAACCATGCCGTAGTTATGGATACAACGTGCTTGTGGTCACTGATGGGCTGCTGTTGTTACAGGGCTGTGTCTGCATAGTTATGCTGCTTCAAAGCACTGAAAAGGCTCCACCTGTATCTGTTTCTCTTAAAAATAATTTTTAAAAGCCAAAGTGCTGCATTTTATTCAGGTCTAAAACCTTATTTCTCTAAGAAGTAAGATGTCTGTAACGAGCAGGGAGGGGTGGTGTTAACAGAAGATGCTGCACTGGTGCTTCACCTGTTGGTGCTGCTCTGTGCAGACCTGGAGTGGTTGTTGAGTCAGTAAGGCCTTACACTTCATCCCCAAAGCAGGTGAGCCTCAGCTCACATAACCCAAGCTGTTAAACCTCCTGGTTTGTACCTCTGTAGTAGATGTAATTACAGATTAAAATGAGAAGAATTGGAGTTTGCCTGGGGGGAGGCTCTCCAGGCTGCCACCAACACTGAGTCTAGCATCTTAAAATTCTGGGAGGTGGCAATGAAACAGAACAGCCAAGATCAATGATGTAAGTGCCCTTCTCCCACTGGCCAGCATAAACTCCGTAAGTTGTTTTTTATGCCCTTTCTGCTCCGATCAGCTCTGTATTTACCGGTGGTTTAGGCCTGGTTACCTGTGCCTCGACACGCTGTGCCTTTGTCACTGGCAGGAGATGCCCAGGTGCTGTTGCTTTTCTGCCTGTCTGCTGGGCAGGTTTTCCTCTGCATCACCAAAGCAATATACTCCGTGTTTGTCAGGGTGGCAGCTCATGTAAGCTGAGCTTAACTTCTGGCTGGGAGGGGGGGAATCAGTTAACAAAGCTGGAATAATTAGCTTTGCTGTACTCAGGACCTTGGATTGGGAAACAGAGCAACTGCACAGCTCCAGGTTAATCCTTAGGGAAGATGAGTCTCTGTAACTCCTGCTGTTGCTGCTGCAGGTGCCACCCCAGTGAATTCTTGTTGACACCACAAGATGCTTTTTGCTCTCATCCTGAATAAAAAACATGCTGTTTACTAATGAGTGACTTTCTGAAAGAGTAAAATACTGTTTGTCAGGGTCTCAAATGCGTGTAATCCTGAGGAGAGAAAAGCAAAGCAGTCCCAAACTCCTCAAAATAATTTCTGTAGCCATTTAGTAAAAAGTCCATGTGCAAAAGACGGCACAAAGAAGGTTTTGGTTTCTAAGATGTGTTCAAACGTGGGATCTACAGCTGCTGTTTAATGTTTTCTTCTTTGTAACAAACCCCACCATTTGTGTTCCTCCCATATTACATACAAGCTTTATTGTATTAAATATAATCAAAGCAAGGAGTAGGGTCAATGACTGGTCATGATTGTTTTCGGAAATTATTGCACAACTAATTGGTTATTAACATCATTTCCTCGTTAACATACATCCTGCTGGAGGAAGGAGCTCTTGAAGGCATTGAAGGCACTGAACTTGCTCTGTTTCAGACACATTCCTCACACATCCACGTCTGCCATTGCTCTCTGCAGGGGATCCACAGCCCAGTAGTCATCGTCCCAGCCCAGGAACCATCCCGAGAAGGTGGGAGGCTCGAAGCCCTGTTTGACGATGGTCACTGGGGTCCTCTTGTCCCGCGTGGATGGGTCTGTGTCAATGTAGCGTTTGGCTGGGGACACAGAGAGGGGATCTCACTGAGCACCAGGCCTGCAGAGCAGCAGCTAAACTGGGCCTAAATGGCTGCCAGAGAGGCAGCTTCACACTGGCCATTTAAACAAAAATACCCACTGAAACTTTGTACCCTGTGGTTTTATCTATGCCTGTTAGAATATAAATTGCCTGAGTCATGATCAGACAGTGGGAAAATGAGAAAGGGATAGCTCAGAGAGGAAAATGTGACATTACCAGATTTCAGTGCCTCAGTCTTTTCTTCTTCTTGGGCATCTTTCCCAATCCATACAAAGACCTAAAGATAAAAATACGCATACTAATTACTTCAGCAACAACCAATCTCTTTATGAAGGGATAATTTAGACGAAGCCTCAGTGAACAGAGTGTGACACAAACCAGAAAATTCTCATATTGGTGTGCCTGACCAAAGCTATTGGTCAATAATGAGAATTTTTTTTGCCTGCATTTTATCTCCATGAATTGTAGATCCTTGAACAAATTCTATGCCAGCTTAACATCAGGGGAAAGCAGCAGATGTTTGAACATTTCTCCATAAAATACCAAAATTCATCTCCGAGTTGCCTCGTGGCTGATTTGTGCTGAATCTGTAATACAGCAGCACTTCTGGCTATTGTGGTTCAGGTCTCCACCTAGAGCCAATCTGTGCCTACTCTTTGCTCCTCTTGTTCCCCTGGGAATGTGACGCACCTGATCCCACGTGTCGAGGAGCATCACATCATCTGTGGCAAGGTCATCCTGAGTCAGATCTCCAGGAACTTCTTCAATCTGGAAAACAGAGGGTTAAGATGAGCACGGGCTTCAAGAATCACTACCTTACTGACATGAAGAAAGATCAGGTGTAACCCCTGGTGGGGCGCTCAGAGCAGCTGGGCCTGAGCTTCTCCCAGCCCTGCCAGGTGGATGTTGAACAAATGCCCCCAGACACTCACGGTGAAGCGCCCGCTCTTGTTGGAGCACGCGAAGAGACGCGGGGGGTGAGTGTCCATCTTCTTGTCCTTGAGCCGGGGCGAGGTGCGGTACGGAGCTTTGCCACCCAAGGCTGCCCAGAAATTGTCTGCAAAACAGAAAGAGAGACTGATGAGAAAGAGAACAGAAAGAGAACAGAAACAGAAAGAGAACTTCCTGTTCATGGAACCCACATCGGGGTTGTAGTTTGGGTAGGACTTGAAGCATTCTTCTGGCTCAGAAAGTCCCAAGGGCCTACAGACATGAAAGCACTGTTAAACACCGAGAATACCCTGGAGAAGCCCCTCTGTGCCCATGTCCGTATCTCCTTGTTCTGGGAGACAAAATATCCATGAAATAACTGCTGAGGATGTGCAGCTACACAGAAACGATCCCAGACTCCACCGTGGCCCCCTCACCTGGCTCTCTACCCTCAGCAACCTGTACTGGGCGAGCTCCCAGTATCTTCAGCAGCTCCTGTGCTCCCGATTTCTCAGCATTGCTGGCTCCTTGGCCAACCCACAGGTAGGCAGCAGTGGGAGTTTTCAGGACAAAGGCATCATTGGAGTTCAGCTGGCTGGCTGTAGGATCCAGCTGAAAAGAAGGAACATTGCAGGTGTCAGATGTAACCATCCTCTACACAGAGCCTGTTACTTCAAAATCAAACCAGAGCCTATAGTTGAATAAACAGCAAACAAGATACTCCATGTGAGCACGTCAGGCTGTCAGATGTGTTGTACCTTCCCCGTATCCCAGCAATGAGTTAGACTTTCCACACAGGAAGAGTAAATAACTGTTTCAGTGTGTGATTACAGGTACACACGACCTATGGCAGGAGTGCCTGGCTGTCATTGTGCCAGTCCTGGTGGTTATGGCAGCAGCTTTAGGAGCTCACCAGGGAGCCCATGGCAGAGCAGTCCCTGCTGCCAATGCTGATCAATCATTAACACCAACTCCTCTGTGTCAACAAGGACAGGCCTCTTGAAGCTGGAAACTTGGGAAGTTACTGCAGTCACAAACCACTGCCCTCTCCTCTCTAGGATTTAATCTCCCCCTTGTTGTCACACAGAGAGGTTTGTGTACATTTTCTCTCAGAGCAGTGGGGCTCTGAACCTGTGTCCTGGCCCAAGTTCCACTTCCATAGAGGGAATTGAACTCTTCAACTGGATCATGTTTCCATCATGGGCTGTCCACACATCACCAAGGCTGACTCGCCCTGCACATACCTCCACTGCTCTGGTGGCTCCGGAGGTGCTGGAGCGGACCTGGAACAGCCGCGTTGCTGCAGGGGCTGTCTGGCCTCCTTCCCGCGAGGTTCCACCCTTGTAAACAATCAAGGGCTTTCCACCAAACATGCTCATCAGGTGAGGGGGCTCTTTCCCTTGCACTACTCGTTTCTGGAGAAAAAGAAACTTCCTGTCAGTTTTGAGGAGCACAAGATGTACCAGAAATGGCTTTTACAACCCGCTGTCGAGCTGGAATATTCACAGAGCACCCAGCTGAGCCAGGTGTTAATACATATACATTCTTTATTCCCTGCTGGGTTTTTCTCTTTACCTGCACGGGGCTGCCTCCCAGCTCCTCATCCAGCTGCACTGTGAGGAATGCAGAGGTTGCAATCTCATCCTGTGTGGAGTCGGCACCCTGCCTGGAGAACAAGGTCAAATCCCAGCTTCATTCTAAGCCTTTCTCTCCCCCCCACACACACACCTTACAGAGATCAAGAGGAGGTAAGGAAATCCTGTGTTACCCAATCTCTGCAGCACTTCATTCAATACAAAGGAGAAACTCCTTATCCTCTATTGTAGCACATCGAGTACAGGGGGAGATAAGAACCTTTCCTAGATAAGCAGCACTTTCCTAGATAAGCACAGCTTGATCCAAAGAAGGGAGTAACTACCAGTGGGGGAAAAAGGAAAAACTAAAAAAAGCTCACAGTTATTCCCTCCATTGTTCTACTTCAAATGAAACATCCCAGACCTCTGGTATTGTTTTGTTTGCAAGGGAAAGTTATCCAGGGTGAAATTTTATCTCCCAAGGTTCCTCTGAAAGAGGGAACCAGCAGTGATCGGTTTTCCAAGTGGACTTGCAGCCCCCGGGTTTCCTAACTTGCCCCAGGATAAGTCCCTTACCAGGTGTAAATGATCTGTCCCTGCTTCCCGTCGTGCTGGTAATCATACAGGATGATGTAGCTGTCCCCTCCGTAAAACTGCCCGTACGTGGCGGGGTCCACCGGCACCTTCTCGGAGCCTTCTATTCTCCAAATCTGGCGGGAGAGAAGCAGAGGCGCTGCAGAACGAGCCCATTCCCGGCACGCGTTATCCCCGAATTCCGCATCCCGGAGCTGGCGGTGCTGCCGCGCCCCCTGCCGGAACCTGGCAGGACAATTCCCACCGGCTCCAGCAGCTCGTCCCGAGCGCAGCTTTGAGGATTTCCGGGGCGGGTTTCATCAGGCAAACCTCGGCCGGGACCTCTGCGGGCTTCTGGACAGCCCCCAGCCCGTTCAAGCTCAACTCCAGCCCTGCTTCTGTGCTCAAAGTCATGAACCCAGGTGCTCCAAGACATTCACCCCTCACATACGTGATGGCAACAGGGAGAGTAACCAGGAGGAGGAGGAATAAATCCATGTCCACAGTGTTGGGAAATAGTGGAGTCAGAATCAACCCCTTACCTGCAGGGCTTTCAAGACCCTGATGGTATTTCTGGTGCCAGAAATTCCCCCAGCAGTTACAAGACCTCAGTGTTGATGACTCTCCAGCCCCCTCTTGTCTCGCTGCTCTTGCAGCAATGCCATTAAGTAGCAAAGAAAAGTTTGGAAACCTTCCCAAAGGGATTGTGCCACTGCTGACCTGTTTCTTGCCAGAGCCATCATCCTCCATGCCGTGCTGGGCAGCCATGGCCTTGGAGCTGTGCAGGGTGGCCGCGTCGAAAGGGACCTGCTCGATCTTGGCAACGTGGCCAGAAACGTGAGGCTGCCCCAGCCCTTCTGTCTGGTCCTTGTCTCGCCAGTTCTTGAAGAATTGCTTGAACAAAGGTGTCTCACCACTTTCAGGGAGGACTTGGATCTGAAATGAATGAGCCTTTAGAAGCATCTCCCTAAGAACAGCAGGTTTATCTACTCCTTTTTTCCTCTTTGGAGGGGTCATGGAAAAGGTAAAAGAGCGTCCAAGAGGAAGAAACTTTAACTACCAGCTGTATTGGGGTAAATGCTGGTTTAGGCCAGGAGCACCACGGCAGAATCTCCCAAAACAGAGCAGATCACCCACAACAGGAGCTACTTGAGAGACTGACGGGGACAAGTCACCTGAGCCATCCCTGCTCTGCAGCCCCTGGCCCGTGGGGCAGAAAAGTGACCCCAGTGCTTGGGGCTGCCACAGGTCCTTACCTGGGTGTGTTTGGGATAGCCCATCTTGTCAATGAACTCTGAGGCTGTTTTCAGTGCTGCCTTCTTCTCTTCAGAGTTGGCACCTTTGCCTTTAAAGAAAATAGACAGAAAAGGGGTCCGATTTTTTTTACCCAGAGAAGAAACTGTCCCAAATACCTTCTGCAAAAGTAGAAGGGCCCAGCCTTCCAGATGCCAAATAGCAAATGGCAATTGTTCAATCTCTTTCGTGCCTGTTGTGATGGCTGAGAGAGAACAACTGCCTTTCTACTTATGATATTAATTATCTTCTCCCTGGTTCTCTCTGGTACCTTTCCAAACAAAGATCTTTCCATCTGTGCCATGGTCCAGGATGAAGCAGTCATCAGTACTCAGGGCTGCCTGGGAGAAGGGGTTCTCATCTGCCACCAGGGACACTGCCATGTTCCCAGCCCCATTGGAGACCTGTGACAACACAGCATGGAGGTCACATAAGGCACCCTCTGCTTCCTCCTGCTCCATGGCCATAGCTCAGAACTCAGGGAGGGGAAGGGAAATCCATTTGAATGCACTGGCTGCTGCAGGCACTATTGTTTTCAAACAGGATACCTCTGACACAGCAACAGTATAGCAAAAATATAACACTTACTCCGAAAATTTCAAGTATTTCGAGCAAAGCAGATACTGCTGGGACCAAACAGAGATTGGACCAAAATGGTAAATGTCCTCAGCACAAAAGCAAACCAACTGCACATAGGGACTGGAGGGTAACTGAGAACAGCCTCCCTCTATCAAGTGGGGTTAAAAGTCTGAGTTCCTCTACTGACTAATGCATAAAGTGCCACATAACAAACCATCTTGGCAGATATTCACCCCATGGATATCAGAGGCTGCTTAGAGAAGATTCCTTCCAAAAAGTCTTGGACATTCTTCTCCAACTCACACAGCTGATGTCAAGTGGCACCTTCCAAGTCATTGCTTCATCTGGGTGTTAGAAAGGGGCAGGTCCTGCTTCTCAGGCTCACTGTTTCTGGTTCTTTCCTGTCACCTTCATAACACAATGCCTGACAGCAAAAAAGGAAAACTCCCTTTTTCCCTCATTTGTCTCACACTCCACCTTTCTCTCAAAAATTCCTGAAAGTCCCAGCTGTCTCACTAGTCAAAAGTGGTGACAAACACAACAGAAAGTACATGGACATGTGGTGTAAAGTACATGGACATGTTCATACACAAAACTTGTTAAGAAGCAGAGTGAGGCAAGAGTAGGACTCAGAGCAGCTCAGCTCCTCTCTGCTATTCCACCTCCATCTAATTTCACAAAGATCAGTCCACTCTCCCCAGGGTTATGTCAGGGTTCCTTGTTACCTTGTAGAGCTTCGCCAGCTTCCTGTTGGCTGTGTCGGTTTTGGTCTCATCAGGAGCCCCTGCTGGCAAACTGGGCTTTGGTCCCAGGACCTGTGAGGGAGAGAAAAATCATTACCAGTCAGTCCCAAGAGGATCTTCCTTCCCAGGTGCTCCAGTCAAGAGAATGAGTAGAAGAGAATTCCAAACCAATCATGTAAATACACTCTGATGTCCCAGTGGGGCGGAGGACCAGGTCTGCATTGAGCTGTATTTACACTACAAACACTTCACATGTAAAGACACACCCCCCTTTCCTCCACACACAGCACTTCCCACTCCAGCACTGACAAATGGACAAAGGGAATAACCTGGAGCATTTCCTCCCGCTCGGATCCCTCCTCTGACACGTAGACCTTGGCGCGCCCGTTGCGCTCATTGTCCCGGATTCCCTTGGCCAGCACCGTGGCCTTCAGCCGCTCCTGGCGGTTGCTGTCGGAGCCACACCATTGGAAGATGTTCTGGGGGAAAGAGAAAGTCACCGTCAGAGCTTGACAACTCCTCTCTAGATGAGACAGGGCTCAGCTGGGACTGAACAGTGTCAGCGTTTCAGGATGCTCAGCACTGAGATGGCTTCAACTGAGTGGGGAAAAAACCTTCCGTAAAATGTCAGACACCTCCTGCCCCCGGGATTCTGCCAAACCTGCCTTTGACATGGTACTCACACTGCCCAGGTCCAGGATGAAACAGTCCCCTGTGTTGAAGCTGTCCCAGCTCACAGGGACCTCTGTGGCCCGGACCGTTCGCCTGCCTTTGACCTGCAGCAGCCTCTGCACAGTGACCTCGTTGGGAACCACGTGTCTGAAGCCAGAAGCCACACCACCAGCCTGAGGGGAAACACAGGAGCAAGGATTCACACTAGGACTGGAGGGAAGAGTGTATTCCCATCTGCATAACATGTCCTGCCTACCAGAAATTATCCCAAGCTCAAGATTCACTTTCTCTGCTGATAAAGAGACACTGGGAATTATTTATCAGTGCAGGCAACAGGACCTATGTCAGTTATCCTCAAAAAAAGCACAACTACGCTTAAATGAATGAAAATAACAACAAATGAGTGTGAAATAAAACAGAAAGATCAGGAAAGTCTCAGACGTGAGGCAATGTGAGCACTTTGCAAGCATGTGACCTGATATCACTTTGCTTGTGCCTTTGGATTCCTAACAGATACAATTGCTCGACTGCATGTTTTCACTTCTATCCCACTTTATTGTGATGGCAGGGAGGAGTAACTCCCACTACTGTTCATCTCCTTTACCAAAACATTGCACATGCTGAGAGGGTGGGCTCAGCACAGAGACTGCAAGGTCAAACTGTTATGCAAGTGGGGAGAAATCAAATCTCCTGGGTAGGCGTTTCCCATTAACTTTGCTGCTTCTTAAATTCATTCCAGGTGCCTTGGGACTGTTCTTTCCTCTGCCTCTCAAAGAAAAACAAAACCTTGATTCCTAAAACTTTCTGGGGTTTTTATTGTGTATTATTAATTCAGCCAAATCTCTCCCACTGGGATCTGCTGTTCTCCACCCTGTGCAGTTCTAAGTCATTGAGAACATCTGGCTGAGAATGGGTTTTGAACAACCGGAAAAAAGGCAATTCTCACTCTCCTGGGAATTGGGCAGGATGCCATTTCTTGCAGACTAGGTTCTGTTATCACCCACCTTGTATTTGATGCCAGATTTGAAGTAGCCCAGGAAGGTGGGGGACTCGTGGCCCTGCACCTCACGGTGCTGCACAGCCTTTCCCTGCAGGTGCTCATCCATCTGCACAGTGAAGATGGCAGCAGCCCCACGCTCATCCTGAGAGCTTTCATCACCTGAAACATTGAGAGAGACACTGGGAGGGAATGCAGGGTCTGCCTCTGCATTCAACTGTGCAAACACACAGGGAGAAAGCAGGTTTAACTGTGATACTGTCAAAGAGTCTGGGGTTTGCAGCCTGTGGGGAAAGCCTTGGCATGGTACTCTGTGACATGGACTGCAGAGGGCAGTTAGGAGAGGGAAAAATCCCACTCCCTGATCAGGAGGAACACACCTGACCTCCCTCCTTTCAGGCAGAAAGGATTTCAGCCAGCCCTTTCCCCTGAGATCTTGTCTTCCCTGTGAACCTCTGGAGAACAGGGACTTACCTGTGCTATTGCCCAGGACCAGCTGTTTTTACAAACAGAGGTGGCTGTACTCCCTATTGCAGAGACCATGCAAATATCTGAGGTGAGTAGGGCTATTTACAGCCAGAACTGCATTCTCACTGTTCTGCTTTTTATTTCCTTGGGTAACATTAACTGGCCATGGTGGTGCAGTCAGGCTCAGGGGTCCCTCTGGGCTCCCAGTTCCACAGGGACACTCCCAGCACTCACCCAACCAGAAATGCAGGTCGTACTGGAGGTTCCCGCTGCGCTGCTTGATGGTGTTCAGCACCAGGTAGGAATCTCCAGTGAAGAAGTCTCCATACAGGTTTTTTGGCACTGGGACCAAATCAAATTTCTCGACCCTCCAGATCTGAAGGCCGGGTTCCTTCCCAGCCTTCAAAAACTCTGCGTGTTCCACCATGGTGACAGGCTGGGGGCGAGACAGAGGATGCTGTTCAGCGTGCAGGACACAAGGAAGGATTTAATTTAAGTTACTTCTCATCTCTTAATCTGTTGTGCCAGGCAAAAAGTGGAAAGATTCCTTTTTTCTCGTGCACTGAGTTTTGAAGGGGGAAAAAAAAAGGATGGGTGTGGAAAGAATCGCTCTCTATTGCTCAGCTTATTTTCACTTCCAATCACCTCTAATTCCTGGTTTATTCCTGACTTTTCCTCTTCTAAACTCTATTGTCTCTCTGGATTTTAATCTCTATATTTTCCTTACTAATTTATAACTTTTCAGTATGACACATAAGTGAAGTTTGACATTCCAGGCTGTTGGAAAGAAACCCCTTTTAACTCCACATGTTGTACATCCTGCACAAACATGATTTACAGGTTTTCTAAATCCAAATGGAAAATGCTGTGAGTATCATTGAAGATTTAGGTAATTAACAGGTTTCTCGAAGCTTTTCCATTCTTACCTGTTACTTTGACTGCTCCCTTGCAGGAATTACATTAACTTACACAACATCCTGTCCTAAGGACATTGCAATTTTGGTTTAATATGTTTCTTGCCATACTTATGCAATATATTAACATGGTGCAATATCCTTTTTTTTTAAACAAACATAATGAACACTTTCCTCTCTTGTAAAAGAATTCACTTTGATAATTCTGAAAGGAAATAGAACATTTCTGGTGTATTGGCAATGAAGTCTGTCCATCGATCACACCACACCTTTGACTGCTATCAGGTAGCAGGGAAGAAAACATTGCAATATTATAGCAGAAGCATTCAATACTTTGACAAAGAAGATGGTTCACAGCAGCTGATGGACAAAAGTAAAATATGCTCAGCTTTCAAGGCAGAAACAAAGAATGTTACAAACTAGAAAGCAAAATAGTAAGTTAGGTACCAAAGCAATTCCTAAGCTGAAATCAAGTATCAAAGATGGAAAATAATTAACTTTATCATCAGGATTCCAGTCAGACTGAATCCTCCCAAATTCCCACTAAAACCTGGACAAAACCCTGACAAAGAGTTAAAGGAGAGTGACTCCTGTAAGTAGTTGGAAACCAGAAGTTTTTCAGTGTTTAATTGTGATGTTAATCACTTACCACAGCTGAAAGCACAACAGCTGCTGTAACAACATATCCAAGCCCTGCCACAGACATGGAGCTGACACAGCTCAGCTTCAGAGCCATTGTGCAGAAAATGGTGAGGAAAAGATAATTGAAGTCCTTTCTGCCCATTTCTACGAGCAAATGGGCTTCTCCCTTCTCCCGCAGAGGCTGTGGGGAGTCCCAGCTCCCTGCTCCTCTCGCTGCTGGGGAAGATGAAGGGCAGAAGCCAATCTTTTATCGGGGACAAACACACCCACCCCCTCGGCAGCACAGGGGCGTAACGTGTTTGTGCAAACAATCCTGCTGGAATCCCAGAGCCTCCTCCAGCCCCTCGGAGAGCCTGCAGCCCAGCAGGCACTCACTGCACACAATGTGCTATCCATTACCGACAGCGCAGTGGGGGTCACACAAGGCCAAATATCCACTCACAGGGAGAAATTAAGAGACATCAGCAACAGAGGCAACATTTTGTCAGCTGAGAGCTGGGAAGTTGATGAGACACAGAGGAACAGCACGGCTGCTCCAGCTGGCAGCGGATGCAGGGAAAGAGACTTTGGAGAAGACAAGGATTCAACTGAGCAACCTGAGGATGGGGGAATGCACCCTCAGCTCCCTGAACTTGTCAGAGGAGCAGAGTTCAGCCCCTGCTTTGCACCTGAATGAACCTCCACACACGCCACTGTCAGAGTAGCAGCTCGGGGGAGGTTGGGGATGCACTGATGGATTTCAGCTCCCAGGTTCACAACAGAGCATTCAGAGTCTGGTAGGTGACAGAACAAAAGCTCATTCGGTAATTCAATAATTTCAATAGCAACACCCTGTGACAGGAACACAACAGCCATAAAACCTACTCAGCCCAAAGGAATTACAACAGGGCTGACTGTAGCATCCCAGTGATCTGGCACCAATAAAGAGATTATTCTCCCAGCCGTCTCACACTTCAGCAAGTTCATCTATCACATTTCCCAAGTGTTTGCAGTGAGTGAGCCGTGCAGGAAGCTTTCCCTGTGGCCCTCAGGAACAGAGCAGCCACACAATGTGGGGTTGTGCTCCTGGGCACTTTTGCTCTCAACACACCCAGGGGAGAATTACTGACAGGCTGAGCTTCCCACTGCCAGAATCTCTCAAAAGATGCTTAAATAAGGGGCCAAACCCTCCACCCACAGAAGTCCACAACAAAACTTCCACGAAGGAAAGAGCAGACGCTGCTTTGTGCTTTCTCCACTCTCCATGAGGATATTTTCTTTCCCTCTCTCCTGAGAACACTCTGCTGCTCTCTTATCCAAGCTGATGCATTTTAATTTGAAATGTCACCTTGGCAATGTACCTTTGAAAATTTCACTGGAAATTCTCAAACTGAAATAGACAATAAAAGCAATGTGCTAGTCCTGCTGGTATTTCTGATCTCTGTGAAGGAAGTTCAGAGTGTCAGAGGTCTAAGTCAGTGGAAAACATGTTGGAACCTTGACTCCAAGGAAGGCAGCTGGGAAAGGCTTTGGCAGCTGCAGCAAACCCAAACCAAAATAACTGGGTTGCATAACATTAGAAAGAGATGGGTCCTTTCCAAATGGAAAAATACTCTGGACTTTTTATTACTAAATTAAATACCTGTATAGTGCCACACCTGGGCAAACCTCACAGACTGAAGGCAAAAAGACCTGGGATAATCTTCTTTGTTAACATCCCACTGTAGGAGATAATGTAATCTGCAGATATATGCAGATACAATATTTTTGAAAAGCAATTTATTTAGTCTTCTAATTGATTTGGTATTTTGTAAGTCCAAGCTTGCATTGCCAATGAGCTGCAGTACGTAAATACAGGCAAAAAATGGAAAGAGGGCTACAGTGCATAAATTGTATATTATAGTGCTCTTTCGTAAAATTAATTAATCTGAGCCATTCCCGGAGGGAATAGGTGTAAATCTACCCCAACAGCTGGTTTGGGTTATTACTGCTGGCAGCAAGTGTTGCATTGTTAAATCAAGCCCCAGAAATGTTTGCTCTGGACATGGTTCTGAGGCATTTGCCAGCTGAGATCGCCAGGGCCCTACTGAAAAGGGTGTCTCCTGATGGAGACATGGCAAATAGGCACTCTTCAAGCTGCTGATAATAAAAGTGTCCAGTTCAGTCCCAGAAAGGGTGCTACGCACAGCCAACATCTTGTGCAAAGGAAAGTTGTTTAAGGAAAACAAGGAAAGGGGTTGGAATACAAGATTTCAGTGCAGATGGATCAGCTAAATGACACTTGGCTGCATAGTGATAAAAACGAGAACTTAGGAAAATTGGTCCAACGATTTGAGCAACCATTGGAAGACAACAAGTTCATTATGGTCTCCAGATGTGCAGTCACACCACCAGGACAGGCCAGCCTGGGAATGCCCTGGGATGGAGTCTGGCCTACAGGAACAATTCCAGGGATTTGCTCCTGGGCACCCAACACGAAAGGCGCCACTCGGTACGCGAGGGAAGCGCACGCTGATCAAAGTCACAGACCAATGGCAGCCTGGAGCTGCTGCTCCAGGGAAGTGTGAAACGATCTCCTCGAAGCTGGAAGCTGTTTGCTTCAGGGCAAAGGCCAGAAAAGGCAGAGAGGCCCCCAGTCCCCCTGCTCAGCAATCCTGATACTGCTGTGCACCCTCCCAGTGCTGTGCTGTGCAAGCCCTGGCTGCTGCTGCTGCTTCCACCACCTCTGATCTGGGCCTCAGCTCTTGTCTCTCCTGGTATCCAACCCAAACCACCTTTCCTATTTTCATCCTGCAACTTGTAACAAACAGCTCTCTTTGCCTCCCTCCCTGAATTCTTCATTTCTGCTCTGCTTATTCATCCCTGTCGCTGTGCCTCCCCCTCATCTGTCACAGTCACCTATGCCCCCACAGACTGACACCAGCAGCACTTTGGCCATTTGTCTTTACCCTCCTCCGAATTTCTGCCCAGGAGCTGCCCAGTTCTGCACCACCCAGCACAACCATACTGAGAGGAATGTCCTGCTCCCTTCAGGAGTAACCTGTGGACATTGAGCCTGGAATCTCTTACTCTACCTCATCACGCTGCAAAATCCATTGCAGGGAATAATTAATGTGTGGTTCCTCCACATCAAATACACTCTCACATCTTCACATCTACCACCATCTAAAGCTTAATGATGTATCTAAAGTAACTTTCTACAAGATAATATCATCCAACACTCACAGCAGGGAAAGAAGGAAAATCTTTATTTCATTCAGTAACTAGCCACTAACAAGAGAAAAATGAGCACAGCATTTTTTGGGAGGCCCAGTTAACTTGTAATAATTTGTGGCAATTCACACCTGAATATACCCACAAATATAGTCAGGGCTTACCTGCACAGGGCTGCTCAGGAAAGCTTGGCTGAATTAAATGAGACAGAAACAAGGCTAGGCCACATCCCCATGTGGTTGTGCTCATTTGCAGCTCTGGTGTCGACTCATGATGGGTTCAGATAATTTGTCTAAATTTGCTGCATAAACAAACCCCACACAGGAAGGGCTGCAGCCAACATGACATTTCACCACAGAGCATCCAAACCACCTGCTGCTCACTGCTGGACCAATTCATGCCTTTCTACATGGCAAAGGATGTATTTTTTATTTTAACAGATGACACTTGCAGAATATCAAAATAACTTGCAAATACAGACTGAATTTCTTAAATATGAGGAGAACAGTAAATCTGAGTAGAGTCTGTATCCACATTACAGTCATGCTGCAAAAATGCCCCTTGTGCACCAATCCTTCTAGTACCTTGGGGGCAAACATTTGCATTTCCACCCAACTAACTCTCTCTTTCCTTTTATTTATTTGCCAAACATTGTCTGGAGAATATGAACTGCTCCAAATAAATAACAATATATGTCCTCAAAAGAAGAAAGCCTCCCTTATCTCACAGCATTCCAGACCTCCTATACCAAGTGCCAGAAGAGGTAAATCACCACTTTATTTCTGCTGCAACAACAGGAAAACCCTAAATCCTTGTTTTGCAAGAGGCAAAGGAGTATAATCGTCCTGGCATGATCAATCCCAGGAAATCTACACGTTGTACTTGCCACAGTAACACCCCAGAGCAAGGGCTGCATTCTCCAGGTCTGAAATAGTGACACTGAAGAGATCACATAAACAAGAACCCCAGTAAAGTTATTTGCTTGCTTCAGGTTCAGCTCTTTATGCACGTTGAACACAATCCACACTGTCTGATTACCCACGTAGCCATTTCTTTATTCTCTGATCTGCTGCTGACTCGTAAAAACTCTGATGAATTAACAAAGATTGTGAGAATGAACAGCACAGGATCACTCAAGTTCTGACAATCCAAAACTCAGGACATGATGCTGCTGAACACAGAGAAAGTTTAGCACAGGATCCACAGCGATGACAGCACACCCTGAAAATGGAAATACTTGTTTATTCCTTCCGCTTCCCTGCCAAACCAGTATAGAATATCAGTAATTCTTCAGTAAACCATTGAAAATAACTCTGCCAGGACTTCAGCTTTGTTACCAAGGGGACAGGCACTGGAAAATATCTAAAGTGATGGATTAGCTCAGTTTTCAGTCTCCAGACAGCCCTAAATTCATATATACACAAAACTAAACCCATCTCCTTTCTTTCCATCCCTTGAAGAAGCCAGCAAACAAAGGTTATTTGGGATAAGAAAAAATTGGCATGGGAGAGCCTCCCCTGCCCCAGCCATGGTGACTCCATGAACTATTTCAGCTCCCTGTATGAGGAGCAGCACAGTTAATGGCATTCCCAGCAGCTACATCTTAACAGAAAAGCCACAAATCCAAAAAAATTCGAACTGAGTTGCCTAACTCAGATCAAGAGTCCAGGACACAAAGTCCAGCATTAGCTGTACAACTGGCAAGTAGGTTTTTTTGCATGTTAAGATTCCTACTAAACCACTTTAGCAAATTAGAAGGCCCAGAAGATTTGAGTATTGTTCACTTTTTCCAGCTGTTTGTTTGCACTATGAGTCACATCAGTTCTATTCTGGTCTCTGTACCTTTTGAATACAACCCATTTAGTAAACACAGAGCTTTCAGCCCGATGCACCCAGGCTGAAAACTTCAACACAAAAACCTGAGTTTCTTCTCAGTTGCAGTGATGTAAACCGGGGAGAATATTACTTCCATGGGAGAAAGCTTTGGAGATTAGGCAGGTTTGCCATCTGAAACACACCCAGGGAAAATCTGCTGATACAATCAGCTGGTTAAGAGTCCTGCCTTGAGCATAAGTGAGAGCTGAATCATGCACTTAAACACACACAGCACAGGGAAGGCTGGATCAGTGGAAACCACCGACCACTGTCATTCACTGGGGAGCAAAAATAAATCCAGAATTATACTCCAACACAGATCATTGTTCAGTGCTGAAAAAATATTTAAGGAGTGCTTATGTAACACATAAGACATAAACCAGCACATTAAAATATGGCTACCTCCCCAAATTATGTTCCAGAGAGAGAGCTGCTGGTCACAGCCAGAACACATTAAGGGAGGCAGTGAAGACATGCCTGTGGTCAGCTGCAGGGAAATGACACAGATGTTCTTCCTCCAGTCTCCAGGTCCTGCCTGTTCAGGGGAAATCATCTGCAACTTTATGCAAACTCTTTTTCCCCAGAGAACAAGCTGAGACATTCCTCTGCAGCACAGAAGTTGTTCAATCCGTGATCCATAACCCAAAGAGGAACGGAGTAATACATTATTGCCAGAGAAAGGCTGGAAACCAGGAGAGATGGCCTAAACCAAGTCCAAAAAGGAAGCACAGAGTGTGGCCTTGCACTCCTCGTGCAGTATCGGGCCCGGGCAATGGGGTGAAAGGACTTGGAGTCATTGCTACACATAGGACAAGGGCAGGAGAGGTACAGGCAGGTGTTAGGGTTGAGTATAAGTAAGTAAAAAGCACATAAATGAATTTTGCTATTGCCACAGTGACATGGCACAGCAGGTCTGGTGTCACCACGGGGCCAGCGGGAGTCCTTCAGCTCCTGCCTTCCACATCAGCTCCACGCAGAATTCAACTTTCCGCATCAAAAACCCACACGGGACACAAAGCAACTCAGGATTAATAAAAATCAGTTCACTTAATAGACATTCAAAATCAATCCTTCTAGCTCAGAAAAGGTTCCAGGCTCCCGTGCTCACCTGCTGGCAGGGAACAGCCACAGACCTGTGTGACCCAAAGCTTCCTCCAGTCCTGCCCCAGCACACACAAGTGCTGGCAGCTTCTGCACATCTCCACCACCCTCCTCTTCAGGGGGAGACAGGACTCCTCCATTTCCCCATTTCCCATGATGTGGCTTCCTTCACAAACACCAACTTCCAAGTATACCAGTGTGGAAACGGAGTTATCAGTTCCCCTCTCCATCCTGTCCCAGTTCTCCTGACACATGCAGGTGTGGCCAGGTGTTAATGACTGTGGCTGAAGATGCAGATCTTCTCACTCAGGCTGTTCCCAGCTCCAGACCCAGGGAACGCAACCCGTGGGAGCAGCACAGCCCTGGCAGCAGGAATGCCCGGAGCACTCGGCTCCCATCCCGCCGGCACAGCCACAAGAGGGCAATGCTATAAACACACACGCCAGAACCATCCCTTCTTCCTCGGAGCTAAGTGATTAACAGAAGAGGGTTTAATTTTATCTCATTTCAAGCAGGATTCAGGCTTTGGTGTGGAGGAACCACAAGCATTGTCAGAGCAGAGAGCCCGAGAGAAGGAAAAGTCCTCACGGTGTCGGTGCCCACTGCAGCAGCCTCCGTCCATCTTGAGAGATCCCAGGATGATTCATTTCTTCCAGTGTTTTAAAGATGCTGTTTTGAATTGTAGCTGTACTTTTACTGCATGTGGAAACACTGAATAAATAACATATGTTTAAACTTTGGGTTTGGACGGTGTCCCACTGCCTGACTGCCCTAATACAGACAAACAGTTGTTTCTCCCACTCCAGTTGTGCTGGGACCTCAGCTGAGATCGGTTCCAGCTCTCCAGGTTCTCAGTGGGAGGTGAATGAGGAACAAAAAAGGGCAAAGGAAAGACCAAAACCACAGTCTATAGTCAGACAAGAACACTCTGAAACAGGCAAAAGGAAAAAAAATATATAAATCTTCAGAGTCCATACCATCTAAACCTTCCATCCAGACACCAGCACATCCCAAATTTTGATCACAAAAACCTGACAACCTGGAATATCCTGACTGAGAACACAACTGCTCACCAAGTCCCAAAGCTGGGAAAACTGAACCAAGTAAAATAAAGGTCGTTCTCCGGAGGGCAGTGGGAGATCGCCAGAATACCAACCAAATCAACCACTCCCAACGCCAGCGGCACCTCCAGGCTCCCTGCGCGTCCTGATCCAGCACGGCCATTCCACACTGGCATTTCCAGACAGCCCAGCAGTGCAAAGCACCCCAGAGCTCTGTTTAACTCCACTAATGTCAGAGCTCTATTTAACCTTGCAAATGCATCATTAGTGGATAATCAGAGATAAATACCTGGCCATCCTGCTGAGACAGGCTGTTACTGCCTTTCCTAACTTCTCCGACCACACTTTCCTTCCCTGAGCAGGTGGGAAGTACTGGGCTGACATTGAATGGACACTGTCTGGCCTGATTTCGTCTGTGATGGGATTTATCAGTGTCACATTAACAGGCAGCTCCGTTCCAGTGCCCTGGATACACCCCTGGATCAACAGGGTGCACACACCGATGGACACAGCCGGCCCTGGGCTGTCCAAGGGAAGCATTCCCAGCATTTCCCTGTGCCATGGGCACGTTCCAGCAGTGCAGCTGGCTCTGGAGGGTAGGAACACACTGCTGCAGGGGCAGACAGAGGCACCCAGCAGTGTCTGACAGCTGATAAGCGGCCTGATGAATCTGCTCTGGCAGTTGGTGCAGTTTGCTATCAGGGTGTAGGACACAGTGTAAATATTGAAAATCTGCCAACGTCTGCGACTTCCTGGGAAGCAGAGATGAGGCAGAGGCAAAACCTCTGAAATCCAGACCTGGGGCACACACAGCGCCCAGACACTCCCACCACCGGTTCATTTACCTTTGTCCTCCTCACTGAAATATCCGAACGAACCTTCAAGTCAGAAATCCCTGATCACGACACTTCCCGACTGCCAAAGTCACAAGGACAGGCCTGAGGAAAACTGCCTGAGCACTTTTCCATTCTCTTTGTGCAAACATCTGCTGTGAGACAGTGCTGAACCAGCGTGACAGCTCTGCTGTGGCCCGGGGCTGTCTCCGGCTGCATTCCCTTCTCCCACTGCTTTGTGGAGCCTCCTGCAGTAAAACACTTCCCGAACTGCCAAACCCCAGTGTTCAGCTCAATAGCTGTGCACTATCCCCACCTAGGGAGCTTGTGTCTGACACAGAAAAAATAGTTCCGGCATGGCTCAGAGCTGAGAACTCCAGCAAGTTTAGTGCTTTTAAGGGAAAAGGATTAATCATCCAGAGCATTTCTTTCCGATTCCCTCAGGCTTCTTAGTGTCTAAAGTGATTAATTAATGATTAAGAGACTGAAAAGACACACACTTGAACTAATGCTGTGAGAAGCAGAACAAATGAAGTGACAGAGGTACACAAAGAGCTGCACAAAAGCTTCACAAAAAAACTTGAGGTTTTCTTCCTAATGCAAAACCTCAGTGACCTCTGAAAGCCACTGCACAAGACATCTTTTGAGTCTTGAGTTTAAAAGGATCCAAAAGAGATTAGAAGTAAACATATGAAATATCAATATATACAATTTTCTTTTCAGCTGAAATTGTTAGAAGAGATATCAAATACCCGGCCCGGAGTACCAGACAATCACTAACCAACACAAATAATACACATCTCGTTACAGACAAATTGTCTGTATCAGACTCTTCCGCCTTTTCGGGAAAAACATTTGATAATAATCAGGCAGAGGCAGAGACATACTCAGAACTTGATTATTCACATGATAATTCCCGAGTGCTGTGGAAGGGAACAGAAATCAAGAGCTTCTCTCTAGGCAGTAGTTACTGTGCCCAAGCTACTTCGTATCTGTGTTTAACCATGTTCTGCTTTACTGCAACCAAGCTGCAACACTTGATCACCTCAGCTTAAAGAACAAAAAAAAGTTTCTTTAGGTCTCCAGATTCCAAAGTAAAACAGGGCAATAGTTGTTTTGTGAAGTGGCACATTTCTGCCCAAAATCCTCTTTCCCATACATGCCACTCGGTAGCAACACTAATGTCTGGGACTGGGATTAAAATGGAAGCTTGTATTTGTAAGTGAGCTGAAAGCAGATAGCAATCCTGAGCACTACATACGTCACAGGGCTATTTTAAAAATGGTTTGGTTCCCACCAGAATTCTGTAAAACATCCAAGCTACAACAAAAAGTTGTTTTATCTGAATTTGGGATGGGGGAAAGCATTGGCTCAGTCTGGGTCAGCAGTTGAACCTGCTGCTCCTTGCTCCAGAGGAAGGTCCCTACCCCTTCCCTGGCACAGAGGCTCAGTGACACTGCTGCCCACACCACCACCTCAGGACGTGGCTGCAGCACTCCCAAAATTATATAAAGCATTACAAAAACAGCCCTGTACTGGAACAGATCAGGCAGCCTTTTAGCCAGAGCTGGCAGCAATCCCCCTGGTAACATTATCAGAGCCATGAACCTGGATTGCAGAGTGCTCCCATCGCTGCTTTGGTGATGAAAGGAACAAATTCACAAACGTGTTGGATTTGTGCCTGTAAAATCAAAGTTAAACTAGCAGCACCAGTAGCATTTTTGCTTTGTCACCCTTTCGACATTCAGAAGCAGCCAAAGATTTATGGCTGGTTCAATTTCCCCACTGTTTTCCCCATAGTACTGGAATTTCATCCAGCCAGAGAAAACCTCCACTCTGCCAAGAGCCGGAGTCATTCCTCTGGGGACACTGCAGGTACTCAGCTCTCACTAAAACTCATCTAAACTCTCAAATAACCACTGGAAAAATCTCTTCCTGTCTTAAAACATTTAACATTTCAGACGCTCACCATCCACCCTTGTCACCAACGAGGTGTGACTAAAATTCCCACCCTGTCTTCATGCTGAATTCCAGTGAAACCCTCAGAGCTGGAATTCCCACCACTCCAGCAAGTCTGGTGATGGTACAGATGAGCACTGACACCCTGGGATGGTGCCTGAGCATGGGCCAGCATTCCCATTATCCGCTCTGGAGATGGACAGAGTTCAACCAGAGCCTGAAACCACACCAAGCCCAGGCAGTGGGGTGGGCAGGGAGGCGGTGGCGATGCCAGCAGCACCCATCCCATGGAGCAGATATTAAACAGGGCTGACTTCTGCTTCTCTCTGCTCCTGCACAGGCTAAGCTTCCATCTCCCACCTCTCTGTGGCAGAAACTATGGAATAAACTGTCTCGTGGACAAAATAAACCAGTTGCAATAGCCTGTGAGAGACTCATTTCTCAGCACTCAGGTTTCGCTTCATTTTTCCAGATGGATGTTATAAGGTATTCCGTAAAACAGTTTGAGAAACCCAAAGGAGGAGAGGCATTTAAGGAACCCCCACCCCCTCTGACTCCAGAGCAGGACACCCTGAGCTGAGCCATGCTCTACTCCCACAAAGGAAATAAAGGAAAATTTTTTTTTTGCCGATAAACTTGCATCATGCAGAGTTGGTAGTGGAAAATGGAAATTGTAATGATCAGTAAGAAAAATAAGAGACTTAAGGGGAAACAATGCTAGTATCATCCTTGTTAGCAAAGTCGGATTTTTTACATCCAAAAGCAAATAACATTCAAAGCAGTTTTATTCCAAGAGGGATCTACTTACTAATGAGGCCTCCTTGAAACAAGTCATCCCCATAACTTTTTTTTTTAACACTCTTCCTAGGAAACATTTTAAATATGTTTTCAGTGTCTACATTTTTTGAATTTCTGTTCAAACAGAGCTTTCAAACATTCTTCCCCCAGGCAAAGAACAAAACAAACAAGCCCCCACTGTTCCCATCACCACTCGCACTGCTTTCACCGGCGTTCACAGGCGCACCGGACTTGGGGGGGGGCTCCTCCGCTCCCCGGCCCCGCCGGTGCCCGCCGGACGGGAACTGCTCCTCGGCGGCAGCGCTCCCGCGGAGCCCGGCACAGCCCGGCACAGCCCGGCAGATCCTCGCAGATGCCGCAGGAAACGCCCCGGGACGGGACCCGGGACCCCGGCCCCCTCCCTCCGTCCCTCCGAGCCCAGTTCCCTCCGCCCGGCCATGCGGCGAGGAGCCGGGGAAACGCCGGCAGCCGCTCCCGGCCCTACCTGGTGCTGGCACTCGCGGGCAGAGGCAGCTGCGGGGCCGGGCCGGGCAGGGCAGGGCAGGGCCGGGCAGGGCCGGGCAGAGCCGGGCAGCCCCAGGGGCGGGACCCGGAGCTCCCCCGCCTCCGCCCCGCCGCCCGCCTCCCTGGGCGCGGCTGCGGGACCGCCGGGACACGGGCACCGGGACCCCGGCATGGTTCACCTGGGCACGGGTGCCCTGGGCTCAGCTAACCTGGCACCACCAGTTAACCAGCGGTGAGGCCAGACATGATGCTGGTACCGCCCGTGCCCCCCCCGGACCTGCCCATCCCCTCAGCCACCCGAGTGTCCCCCCAGTCCTGCCATGGCCAGGTCCCTCCTGCCCTTCCGCTGCCACCATGGAGCCGCCGCTGCCTGCGGTCTCCCCACTGGAGCCAAGGTACATCATCCCGGGAAATGCTCACCAGCAAATCCAGGGAACGCCCGGAGCTCCCGTACCCCTGCTGTCCTCTCCCTGCTGCTCCCAAGGGAACAAGGCGGGTGTTGAGGCTCCGAACAAAGACGCCCTTCTCTCCCGTGCCGTGGGAGGCTCGGGCCGTGTCCCCTGCGCCGAGGCAGCAGGGCCGGGGGACTCGACCCTCAGAACCGGGCAATAGCAGGAGGTGAAGGCAAAGCAAGCACGGCGAGGGCACAGCTTCCACGTGCTGAGCGCACACAGGGTCATTGTCTCTGCCCAGGGCACTTGGGGGTGATAAGTATCTCTTCTCTGAGCTGGTTCGCCCATTTCCAGCTCTGCGTGGCCACAGCCTCTCTTCCCAACTTGTCCTTTTCCACTTTTCTTCCAAATCTTTAACTCGAGTGTCTGTATGCTGAGGTTTGTTCTCATCTCTGGATGTTACTAACTTTTTCCTGACTTTATCCCTGGCAGATTGACTTTCTGTTGAGATTTTCCTTGTGGTATGGAAGACCTTGCACTAACTGGCAAATATTTCCCTGTTTCTTGACATATTGCTCTCAGCTGTTGGGATAAGTTTGCTTCTGCCACATCTTCCCACCTCTTCAATTCCAGATACTGTTTTAACGATTTGTTATATGAATTTCATTGCTTGTTTTTGTAATTTTCATACAGGTATTGGCATGTCCACACAAAAGCACATCTACAGGGGCCTGTAGTACAGTCTCCTATGGACAACAGTCACTAACCAAACACCATTCTAGGATACAGTGTGGGATGTCCCAATAACCCGTCCATGCGGTCTGGGAGGTGTCAGTGTCCACGCACAGCCCCTGATCCCGAGGGAGGGAGGATGAGCAGCACTGCTGGGGCCAGCGCTGGCAGTGCCCTGGAGACCAGTGACCTCTTCCTTCCCGTCACCTATTTATAGACACCCTGTCCCTGCAGCCAGTGCTCCGGGATATGAGCGTGCGGATGCACAGATAAGTGTGCACAGATGGCTTGTTGGCCCTGAGCCACGCAAAGCCCATTTTTGATGCTCACCAGCTACAGTGTACCTCAGAACATCTTCCTTGCAACACCGAGCGCCCCTGGGCACTGTGAGTGTAGGGATCTGGGGAACAAACTGGCATGACATAGGGAACAAGTTATAATTGTTGGTTAGATAACCCATTTAAGCTCCTAAGAAGTTTAGTGTAACATTAAATTACATGAATATTGTTAAGTACACCCACAAAGACATGGACCTTATGGCTCATGCACTTGGGAATATCCCACAGAACACACTCATCCCGCCCGTGGTTATTGTGTTTGAAGTTTGAGAAAGGAACATGATCCTTAAAAGCAATTTACCAGGAAGCACTTTCTGTGAAACATCATATGTAATAACACATCTGACAGTGAGTCGGACATCTCCAACAGCACTCACAAACAACAGAAATGTCTAACTTCCTGCATTTTTTATGTAGTTTTTCCTTGACACTACAAGTGAGTTGTGGTAAATCTAAGACAGGCAGGCACAGCCACAGACAGCTGTTGTTTTTCTTTCCCTCTCTCCATCATGTAATCAGAGAACTGTCTTGTGTTCTTGAGAGGAGCACTGTACCGAGACAGTGCCACCCTGGAATGGGTTCTTACAAAAACGGTTTCTATGCCACCAACAATGCCTCCAGTTGCTGCTGGAATTGTATGGAACAATGACATGGTTATTGATAAAGCCAGCAGTGGGTATTTCTCCTCTGTCATGGCTGTAACTGAAGAAGTTTGTTGTTATGCTTTTGTGTATGAGAACATTATTAACCAGAATGTTTTAGGTGGGCTAAAAACCATCTGCCATTTTGATTCTGCAGTCTGGGAGAATTGTGCATAGCCAGGGCAGTAGCAAACCTTTCATTAAATCAGGAACATCCTTTACAAAGAGGTACTGACACTGTGCCACAGTCACACGGATTCTGTTTTCATAACTTATCTACTTGATGTTCTGCATCATGTTCGTATCATATCATGCATCTGTAACATCACCACACAGCTAACCAAAAATCCTTCACCTGTCCATCAAATATGATTAATGCAAAATGATTTAGCCTTTTAAAAACACTGTGCTCAATTGCTTTAAGTACTGTTAATGTTTCCATGGAAATTTTAGGTCCCTGTTTCCACTATTCAGCAGGAAACACAGCTCCAGTTGTGCTGTTGAGGGTAGAAAAGTGATCTTGGCACGCTGAACCAGCTGAGGGAGTTGCTTTTCAGGAAGCAGAGAGTGAGATGTAGAAGCACACATGTATTTAGAGCAGAACCAAGAGAGTCTCTTGATGTCAGGAAGAGCCTCAGAAACCGCTGTGATTGATGAGAAGGCCGGAAAGTTTTTCAGGGAGACTTGTGCTGTGGCAGTTTTATGCTCTGCATTTGCAAAGCCTTTCAGCAGGGAAACACCCTGAAGTGGGGCACAAAGTGAAGCTGTTGTCAGCTCCAGAGGTTGCTTTCTGTCCAGGAGCAGCTCTGTGTGGATCAAATCTTGCCTTGTGCAAGACGATTGACTCACGAAGTCTTTCACCACTGTCAGGATCTGGTCTCTGGGCATGTTGTCATGTCAGCCAGGAAAACCACAGTACCTGCATGTCTTTGAAAAGCAGATGCTGGTATTTTGCAGGCATTTCTATTGCTACAATTTGGTTTTGTGCTACAATAGAAGCTACTTGCTAAGGACATGTAGAAGTTTGAATGCTTGAGGATTACGTTCAAGGAGAAGTGAACCAGGCATCAGAGCTGAAAGGTGATCTTCAAAATAAGTCAATTAAAGTCAGTAAAGCTCAGATTTATCTTTATCAGGACAAAAGGAGTCATGGTGAGCACTGACCCTGTCAAGTGGGCTCACTGCTGTTATGTATTTGGAAGTATTTCTCAATATTAATGCTGAAATCCATGTGGAAAGGGGCACACTTCCATTCCATAGTGCCATTCCCATGAAATACTGACAGAGAGAATCCAGCTGAGCTGCATCTACTGGCACCAGAATTACCACTGGCCCAAATGTTTTTCTATCATTTATAAGTTTAATTTGAAGCTTTGAGACTGTAGAAGTGCCAGTGGGCTTGGGCTGCCTATTTTACATGAGATGAAGGAACTAAAAAAGATAAAGAAGGAACTAAAAAAAAAAAATGACCACAGGAACATTTCTACAGACACCACAAAACTGAAATGGTAAGAGATGAAAGGAGAACTGGGCAACTCAAAAATAAGATACAAGTAAAGACCAGTTAGTCATCTGTGACCAATCCAGTGTTACGTGATCAACTCCCACAGAAGTGTATTTCAAACTAGTTCCTGAAAAATCCCATGTTTCTCCCTTCTGTCTCTGTCTAGAGAAACTTGAGCAAAGCCAGAAGATGAAGTTGGGGTTCAGGGGAAGAAGACAGACAGACAAACCTGACTTTAGCTACCTTTTACTGACTGTTTGCGGCCTGACAGTTTAAATTCTGACAGTTTGGCCTCCTTACTGCTGTCCTCAGGGAAAACAGAGTGTTGCAGATAAAAAAATCCATTCGATTTCACGTTCTTCATGAATGCTGATGTGTAATTTAATCATATTTAGATTTTTAGATATTTTCATATTTAGATACTATAGATCACTCTATGTAATTTATTTGAAAAGAAGAAAATCCTCAAACCTTCTATCAACTGCATCAACTCGGAGTCTTTACTTTTCCTGGGGTTTGTGGTACAAAAATAAACCCAAGAGCAAGGCTCACGTGACCAGAAAATTTGGATGCTGTTCTCTCTTGACAGAGACCTCAGAAAGAGACACGTAGAAAAGGCTTTTCATGAGTGAACTGACCCAGCAGAAATCCACAGGGAAGGGTGGGACGATAGAGCAGGATTTCATCCCAGGCAATTTGGTATTGTTACCAATTTAGTGGGTTTTCATTACTGTTGTTAGGTTCTGTCCAGATGTTCACAATGAACGGGCTGAAGTCAGCCTTTTCTCAATAACTGTTGTTGAAAAACTGCTGCAGGCTTTCAAGCACTCACAAGAATAAAGAATCAAAGAAATGCAGATGCTGTTACTCGATCCTTCTCACTCATCTCTTTTGTGAACTATAAACTTTATAGGAATATTTGAGCAGAGCATATAAAGCTATTCAAAACCAGGAGTTTTGAAGCAACTGTATTGCCTTTTACATCATCTCAGAAAGGAAGGCAGTTTTACATAAAATATATTTGGGAATTTCAGTTTAAAAACTGAATCTTACTCATATTTAGGTAATGACTTTTACTTTTGTTGCAGGTAAGAAACAAAAAGTAATTCTATTCCAAAACTGCTTCTCGTTTCTGTTCACAATTAAAATTCCTTACAAGCCAGACTCCAGATAAAAATGATTTTCAGAGCTGTTGAGTAATCCTGGAGATGTCTCCATGGCCACTGGAGGGGGAAATGCCACCCTGTGAGTGTGACTGGAGAGGTGCAATGTTCTGCTTCACTTTTATGGCAGCGGGGTGAGCAAACCCCACGGGGAGCTAGAGGAGCCTGCCTGGGGGAAAGGGCTGCTTGGAATTTCCACTGGAAAAGAAGCTGCTGGTCCAGTCAGCCGCTCCCACCCTTGGCAGGCTGTGCAGCCCGTTGCCCTTTCCATAGATAACAGCAATAATTACCTGCCCTGAATTCCACCTTGTACAAACAGGGAAGCTCACCCCGCCTGCCTGGCTCTACCAACACTGGATCATAGATAGAAGAGTACTCAATGGATTTTTGTGTGTGATATTTGAGCAACTCTGCATTTTAAAACCTCTCATTACAGTGTCTGTGTTAGTATTAATATTTGAGGCAATACCAAGGAAGTGTATTTTTTTCAAGTCAGTAAACCAGACTGCAACTGTGTCACAACAGTCAGGTCATTTTCCGTGTAAAGACTCCCTCTCGTGGAAATCATTCTCACTGGCTTGTTTTGACCTATTTTTCTAGTAAAAGTCACTCCATATAAGGTCTTGCAAAACTTGAAAAGGATTCTGTTGCACAGTGTTATCCGTTTTGAAGTTAGAACCCTGACAATAACTGACAGGAGTCCTACACCTGTACTACATCACCAGCAGATTTTGTATTTTTCTATTAAATCTTACCTTTTTATTACTCAAGAGATTCCATTATTTATTTATTTACTATGTAGATAAAGGGGAAAAAAATTCTAATTGTTTTTCATCAGTGCTTTTCACTCTGTGTGAGGTTTCTGCCCAGATAACGTGGAGTGTTATCTACCATGCAGTGTTTCCCTGGTAGAGGTTGAGCAATTATTAGGGGGTGGCTGATTCATGGAAAGCAGAGGATTCCCTGGATGTTGATGCACTAAGAAAATTGAATTAGTAATGTTACAGTAATGGAGATGGAAAATGCCCATACCGGGAAAATATTGCCACAGAAACTGTTATAGCAGGGGGGAAGCTGCAATTTGAATCTTGGACACTGATACACAACAGAATTCGATGCTTTTCAAAATGTGTGGGACTGAAAATCCTTATTGGGGAAATTTTTTGATACAGTTTTTCATCTCCTGAACCACCGATTTATATTTTGAATCCCTTGAGCTGTGAGATTTGGGCAGTATATGGTGGTTTTAGGTTTTTAGTATCGCCTGCCACAAGTGTTTAAAAAGCCTACTCAAAATAATCAAAGCCCAAATTAATAACTCAGAGAATTTCACGGGACAGGGCAAAGCACCCGATGATGTTACTGGAGACAGACGCCGAGCTCTGCAGCCCCTCAGAGATGTTGGACACTGTTCTACAGCCCCGTACCTGCACCGTGCCGGGCTGTTCCCGTTCGCACCATTTCCGGGCGAGTTGGAGCTTCCGGGCGGGTCACTCCCACTTTTCCACGAAGCAAAGCGCGGAAATCCGGGATTTTCCGCGGTGCCCGAGGCCCCGCTCCGCCCTGAGGCGCCGCCGCGCCTCCTCCTCCGCCTGAGGGCGCGCGCGCTCCCGCCGCGCCCCGCCCCGCCCC
>NW_024582065.1:8463183-8555792 GCF_017639235.1 Corvus kubaryi | reverse complement strand
GCGAGGGGCGCCGCCATCTTGGCTGCGGGGGTGATGGGGGCGCAGCGGAGCCGCGTCTGAGGCAGCGGAGCGAGCCCGGACCGAGCCGAGCCACAGAGCCCGCGGGGCACCGCCCGCACAGCCGCGCTGCACCGCCCCCCTGAGCCCCGAGCCACAGGTACGGGGGTCCGGAGGGGCGCCCGCCCGGCCGGGCCTGCCGCGCCAGGCCCCGTGCCGAGGCTCCACCGGGCCGGGCGGACCGGGGCGGGTCCCGGTCGGCGGCGCTTCGTCCCGGTGCTTCCCCGAGCCGCGGCCCGGCGGGCCCGCGGGGCGCCGTGCGGCCCCGAGGACGCTGCGGGCGGGCTCCGGGGCCGGCAGGGAGGGGAGGGGGCGGCCGGGCCGAGAGGGGTGAGGCTGCCGGGCAGGACTAGGCCGCTTTGCTCTGTGTCACCGCCGCCTCCCACTGCTCCTCTGCACTGCACAGTCGGCAACGCCACCAGCAAACACAGGCGGTATTTATATATATATGTTTCTGTATCTCCCCCTTACGAGCTGTTGCAGTTGCACGTAGGGTGTGTATGTGTATATTGTAGCGTATATGTGGCTGATGTGCAGCCTTATCTCTGCTTTTAGTTGTTATATTGACGTGTGCCGTCATGAACTTTGACAGAAAAATGGCTTTGAGGGTTGAAGGAAAAGCCACTTCCTATTTGAGAAAGCAGTGAAAGTATTCTAGGCTGTTTTTTTTGTCAAAGCTTATTTAAGCTAAACAGAGTGAAATTCTGTTCTTTCTCCTGACTGTTCATTGCCTGCTTGCAGCACATTTTAAGTATCTACAACATCTGTTGGGAGCTTTCTCTTGGAGTTGTACTGAATTATCCTTGTACTAAAGCCAGGAAGAGGTGGGTGACTGCACTGGGGTGTCTCTGGCAGTGTCTCTGGAGGTTACTTGGTGTGGCCTTTGCTTTGAAACGGGGTAGATCTGTGTTGTTGGGACGTCTTTCAGAGGTAACAGAACCCCTTAGCGAACAAGATTTACTCAGGTTGACTGTATCCTAAATGATATCAAACCCCAAGTCACCACATCCTTTTCAGGAGCCAGATGTTATCCTATGGAAAGTATTGGCCGGGATTGATTCCTGTCGTGGTTTGGACTGAGGGGCCCTTGTGCTTGGGCATTGCTCGGGAATGGGAAGAAAATACAAACCTTGGGGAATTTAATTACTAAATGTCACAATTTAATACGGTTTAGAAAGGAATTTGCTAGCTTCCTGTAGGGATTTGAAAATGTTATAAATCTGAGTGGAAGGAAGAAGTTCCTCTTTTCCTTTCCCATTTTATGAATAACAAAAAAAAAAAAAAAAGAGGAGTCCTTATGAAGGACAGCAGTTTGGAAACAAACCTGTTCTACTGGAGGTACTGGGATGTAAAATGTAAATAACATTTTAAAATTACCTGCTCACTCCTGGGCATCTAATGAAACCTGCTTGTGATTGGTTCTCATTTTGCTGTATCTTCCTGAAACAGGAGGTAGATCTTAGTTAATTTTTACCTAAAATGTCTGTGACTTTTGTTTTCCAAGGTGATGACGCAGAGTGTTGTTCTGATTTGTTGGAATGACAGAAAACTCTTCTGGTTTTGTATATACTGTCCCAAATTTACCTGATGTCTCTGGACCTCTGTTGTCCTGCTGTGAACAGACATGTGCTACAGGTTGGAGTGTTCTGTAGGAAGAGGAGAGTGGGATAAGTGAGAAAATACAAGTAGATGAAGGATGGCTGAGAGGAGGGACATGGCAGAAGGTGCTCGAGCTGAGGAGGACAGGTATGCAGTGATTAGGTCAGCCCTGCTGCTGGGGTGTGGTTAGGGAGAATTGAGGTGTGCACATATAAATGCAGGAAGTTTAGGAAGCAAAATGGAGTAAGTTAATGAAGCAGTATGTGAAACCAGTAGAAGGATAACCAGCACAACATGGGTGTGACTGTAGAGCTGGTGAGGAAAGTCAGAAAGTGAAGGTAGTGTGATATGTAGCTTTGATTTAAAAATAAAGACGAAGTTCCTCCTATAGGAAGGAGAAGTGAAGGCCTGTGAAGCCTTTAGAAAAACCTTCTAGGCTTCAGGCTGGGTTAAGGTGTTCCATATGATTGAGGAGTGTATCAAATGCATTTTTTCAAGAACAGCCTGGAAAGGGCTCTGCAGGGCTGCAGCTGGTGGGTCTGAGCCCCAGAGCCTGCAGGCCTCGTGTGCTGTCAGGGAAAGAGTACTGGGTGTGGGAATAATACGGAAATGCAAAGTGATCCTGGACAGCAGCTCACAGAGGCTGCTGGGTGTCAAAGATCAGCTCAGCCAAATTTACTGTCTTGTGCTAATTTGATGCTTTGGTGAAATCCAAGTGGGGGAAGCCAGGGAGGATGACTCTGGAAGAGCTGAGGGATGAGTAAGGAACTGGCCAGCAACAAGTGATGTTGTCAGACAGGTGTGAAGGCTGCAGCAGGCTCTGACACTTCTCAGGGATCAGACACAGCAGGGCTTTGTAAAGCCAAGCCTGCAAAAACAAATAAATAAGTAGAGCAGGGTGGCTGCAGAGCATCATCTTAAAGAAGGCCAAGATGTTGATGTGGTTTAGGAAGACGTGAATGTCTTTGGTGTGTGAAAGTGAGAGAACCACAGTGGAATTTAATTGTAGCAGACCTCATAGCTTGTTGTGGACACAGACCTATGGGAATTCAGTGCTTGGCTGAATGAATTGATAACAGAACTGTTACTACCTCCCAGTGTGCTGTGATCTTACAGATGACCACAATTGAAGCACTCACAGACTGCTTCTGGTAGCCTGCTGAAGTAAGGTACAAGTTGAACCACGTTGTTTTGTGTGCTTGACAAAAGCCTTTATCAGGGGAAAAGTGCAATTATGAAATGAAGCAATTCTACCTCTCTCCAGCTCATCCCCCTTATCAATCTTAATGTTGTCTGTTAATTAATATCGAAATAAGTCTGCAGCTTCAACTGTGAGAGCCTTTCCTGCTGCACACCATTGAAGAATGGTGCACAGAACACCTGGCTGGCCAGATGGACTACAAAATGCCTTTTGCTTCAGAGTAACTAACCAGTGGTTCCCTGCTGCAGAGTGCTGTGCTTTGCAGGGAACCAGTAAAAACTGGGCAGTGCTGAGTTTGAAGGTTGTAGTTTTTTTTCCCCAGGCCTCATCCCTGCACATGGACCATCCATCAGCTGATGGTGTGAACCACAGCAGTGTCTAATAAACCCTCTGCATGCAGGTTCTGGTCTCATAACACATCTGCTTCTTGTTGGGCATACAGATACTACATTTCTCAATGCAAATTATATCCAGTGAAGAGTTAAAACCGTGTCCTTGAGCTGGAAGGAACTGCACAAGTCTCACAAAGGCTGGTATGAATCTGATATTTACAGTTATGTTATTGTGATAAAGAATGTTACAGCAGTGTGCCCAGAACAATCTTATCTCAGGGTGTACAGATGTAGCTGATACTTGAAATAAGGCTTCAGTGAGATTTCTAAATATCTGTGTAGTGCTTGTTGATTAGAGGAGGTAGATGTACTGGTATCTTCATTAAGGTCATCTTCAACTTTTTATTTAAAAATAAAGAAGTTGTCGGTATGTGGAAAATGGATTTGACGACACTGCTCACTGTAAAATTGCCAGTCTTAATGTAATGCAGAAATGAATTGTACAGGCTTTGAAATGAGCATAAATCTGTGCACAGTGAGGCACGATCCTCTGGCCAGGGGCCATCCTGCAATAATGCTCTGGGCTCCAGGGCAGCCTTACCTGGGAGAAGGGAGCCAAAGCTTGCTCCGAGCTGGCAGACTTTCCCGGAAGAAGGATGGCAGGTAGGCCAAGCTCCCAGACTAAACTTCTGCTTTCTTTTAACAGTAAATTCATGGCTGGTTAACTTTGATGTCATAGTGCACAATGCCAGCAGTGGCCGAGGCTGAGCTGTGGATATTTATGTGCAACTTCCTCAGCCCTGCAGTTCTTGCCCTCGCAGCTCTCCCAAGAGGAAAGCCCCATCCCCCCATATTGGAACTACTGAGATTCACATGTCTGGAACAGAGAGGGTGGAGGCAGAACTCGAGTTTTTACAGATGGGTGATGGTTATCAACATATCAATGCCTTGCATTGACATGTAGCTGATAGTTTAGAATTTACTGACCCCTGTTGTGCCCTGTTCTTGTCTGGACTTCCTTCTTTCGTCTGCAGCAAATGCTGAGGTGGTCAGTTTTCCAAGGCTGAATTCTCAGCAGGGTTTCTGTGTTTAGTTTGTTGCATTTTTTTTTGTCTCCTTCAGCACAGAGTCCTTGTGGAATATCACTTTTATTCCAAGATCTGAGTGCAGCTTGAATTCCTGCTAATCCTTACTGGAATTTGAGCATTTAAAAGTTTCTTATTTGGTTGTTTTAGTATTGTTTGGGTGTTTATTTTATTTTTTATTTAAAGGAGTCATCTGTTCTCCAGAAAAAAATCCTGACCTTTACTAATGGTTTGGAGTATTTCAGAATCTTTTCTGTAATGTGACCCTTGGAATAAATGCAATATCAATGGTTTTTTGCATTGAAATAGCATAGTTAGACTTTCTAACTTAAAGGGCATAATGGAAATAGACATATCTCAGCAAACAGAAACAGTCTGACAAATAAACAGAGCTGTATATTTAGCAATGAATGTCTAGTTGAGACTCGCTTCAAATTCAGTTTGTTATAGACTGCACTGAGTTTGCAGTTTCTCCGTGCTTTATTAAAGTCCTCCTCACTTTCCAGTGATGCCACTTACACACTTGGATAGCAGGATGCATTTCCCCCCTGGTTGGAACAGCACAGCACCACAATGTTGTTTACCATATGGTGATATCCTAGAGTCATGTGCTCAGAAACATGAAACTTCCCTGTGTTTGTGAGTACTTGGCATTCCTTGGCCTCCCTGGTCTTGGGAAGAAGAGAGGGGACCCAGCCTTCTGCAGCTTTCATAGCCCCACGAGTGGTTGGTTCCCTGTCTTGGAGTTCATGATGCTGGTTGGTTGGTTTGGGGTTTTTAACAGCATAGGTTACTGGATATTTCCATCCTCAGAATGCACAAATCTTTGGTCCATACTGGTGCTCTTGGTGTCTTGTGGCTGTAACACCCAGCTGTTTTCTGTGGAACATGGTGCAGTTCCTGCTCTCCTCCTGAAGTACTTGCATGTATAAATCAGCTTTTTCAAGCTCTTTTTTATACTTCCAGTTACCTTGTAAACCCCCAGTTTAGCCCTGTGTGCCATCAAATGGAGCTGAGCTATGAGCATGCTGGTCCTGCCTCTGCTCAGAAGGCAAGTGGCAGGTGAAGTGTCCTGCAAGAACACATGCTTTGCATGCCCAGTTTACTGTGCTGGGACATGCTGGAGAAGAAGAAAAACATAATGTGTGAAGATGTTCAGGAAACTTGAAGGACTGGTTGTTTCCACAGTGATACATTCATTTAGAACTCAATATGGAGCAGTGACTTGTCTTTATTTACTGCTGTTGAAAATAACCAGTGCACGTGTTGAAGCTGGTACTGTAACTCTGGACTCTTCCAAGAAATAAGGCAGTAAAGCTGCTGCCTTGCTTGCTGAATTACTGTCCAAAATTGCCACTTTATTTCCTATCTTGGAATAAGCTTGGTTTAGTAGAACAGCGTGTGTCTATATAGGCCTTAGCAGAGGTGCTTTACATACTGCTTGGGATAGAAGGACTGAGTGTTTCCATCTCCTGAGCCAGGCACGGAGGGAAGACAAGGTGCAGAGCAGCGCCTGGCACTCAGTAAACCCTTCTTAACTTCTCTGGGAGTTGTTCCCCCTCCGAGGTCTAGATAAGCGTGTTTGCCTCAAATCTCTGCGCTGGGAAGCGGAGGCTGCTGGCTCTGTGCTGGGAATGAGATTTGTTCACCTTTCTTACTGCTGCAGTTCACTGAGAGGGATTAATCGTGGTTCAAGGAACAGTACTTTGCTTTTGAGAAAGTCCCAGGCCTGTAAGCTTTCCTCTGTATTTCTTTCCAGTACTGGTTTCATTTGTCATGTGAATGACACATGACCTAATGAAAATCTTTCTAGGCTCCAGCAATGTTCCTTGTAAGGAGTACCATGTGTTTGTAAGGGCTGGCTATCTGCCATGCAGGAGCAGGAAGGGAAGCGCTGAATTCCTGCTAGAAATTTTCCACTTGCTTAACTGATCACAGTGTATCCAGTTTAACTTAAAACCGGGGACAAAAGCAGGCATTTCCCATCTTTTATGTTAACTGGCAACATCTGGCCCGTACAGATGTGTAATCCTGGCTAACTGATGTGTTAGTTGGTAAGTCAGCTTTTACTCCTTGCAGATTTAAACAGCTGAAGCCAGTTCTAATTCCCTCAACATTTAGGAAAGCACAGGAAAATTCTGGAATATTAGAGGTACTTTGGCTGCTTTTTAAAAAAGAGAAACTGCTCAGCAGCCTTGCTGTAACACTGCCATGCTGACAAAGCCACAGAGATGTTAACTAACTTCCTGAACATCTGATTTGTGGCTTGCACTGCTTTTCCGACATGGACAAGCATCGCCCCAGACCCCGGTCAACGCTGCTACAGCATTCTTCTAAATCTTAGCTGTTTGCTGCAAGCTGCACTGTTTCCTTTTTTGCTGTTGCAAGTCTCAAAAGTGTGAGGTAATAGCTCCAACTTGCTGGTTTTGTTAAATCTCTTCAGATTTTGTGCTGGAGTCAGATTTTATTTTCAGTTCATACATCAGCTCTTTGGCGGGTGAGCGCTGGTCTGGCCGTGACTGTGCAGAGCAAGGAGGGACTGAGCTTTTCAACAGCTTTAAGTCTTTCTTATCTAATCAGTCTACTGATTGTCAGTACTACCTCAGAGCATGTTTCTGCTTGGAGGCTTTACTGACAGGGGCTCAGAGCAAACGGTGTGGGAACTTTGCTGGCTGTCTGTGCCACTAATTCAGTGACTGTGGGGAACTACACAAATTTGAACTGTGAATGAAAGGGTTGTTGTGGGGGGAGAGGAAGAGGGAATTTTTTTGCTTAGATGAACTAAACTGGATGAATTGGCTTGAATTTGGTGAACAAGTATCAGTTCTGATGCGTTCTATTTTTTATTTTAGTGCCACAATGGCAACTGCACCTTACAACTATTCTTACATCTTTAAGTACATCATTATTGGTAAGTACCAGTGGGCACACACCTGTTCATGTTGCTGTGTGGATACCTGAGACGCCTGTGGCTGTGCCATGCTGCTTTCAGTAGGTGCTTGTCCCACCTCAGTCCCCACAGGTCACCACATTTCTCTACAGCTTTAGCATTTACTGGAGCATTTTGCATCATTAATCTCAAAGGTTTTGGAGTTTATGTTGAAGGCACAAGTGCTGATCGGAAACGGTTGCATGAGGCTTATAAATCTCTGTCAGGCTATATTTTTGTGTTTAAATGTTGCTTTTAGCTGCACCTTCCTTGGCTGCTTAGTCAGGGACTCTCAGGGATTGCATTTATTGCTATCCTGGAAAAACTGGTCTTGCTGTTAATTGTTTAATTGTTAATGACCTTGTGTAGGTGTAAATGATCTGCAGTGTTATTGTACAGGTTTGTAGTCAGGCTGCTGTGACAGGCTCAGCCTCTGGAAAAGTTGGTTCTTAAAAGATCTTGCTGTGTCTCACTCTTGGCATTGCGCAAGAGGATCAGTGGAAATGGAGCAATTTCTTGGGGTGTTCTGGATGGTTGTCAGTATTTTTGATGTTCTTACTGGTAATTGCAAGTAAGGAAGGAGCAAGAACCAAGTGTATTTTACATTTTAGTTTCTTCAGATGTCCTTTTTATAACCTTGTGAGATCCAGTTGTAAAATCAGTAATACAAATTAACTTATTTCTTGAGTGTTCTGCTCCACTCTCACTTGCAGGCCTGTTCCTGTGACCAGAGCTTTAGTGCCAAAGTTGATAAATGTGAGGATGTAGCCAGGGATAGAACGCTGCCCATCTGACCTGAGAAATGAATGTCTCTGTGCCATTTGTTGTGTGGGATGAAGAAGATGTGCTTGTTGCAACAATGATTTAACTGTTCTTTCTGTAACAGGGGACATGGGTGTAGGAAAGTCCTGTTTGCTTCATCAATTCACAGAAAAGAAGTGTGAGTATTGCAGTTCATGATAGTTATTCTACCTGACACCTTCATCCCTTTTTCCTGCCTGTTTCCATCGTGCATGAGCTCGATTTGGTGTCTTACTCTGTATGAGTTTGGATTGTACTGGGTCACAGTTTTGGTTTGACTTCAGCAGATGCAGAAACAAATGTTGATGTAGTAATGGCAAAACCTGCTCCAGCCAGTCTTGCCTGTGAGGAGTGGGAGGACTGGATCTGATTTAACAGCTTTTCTGTGGATTTTGATATGAACAAAGAGAAATTTCTTGACTGAACTTCACATGTCTTCAGTATTGGTGTAGCTTGATCACAAGCAGTTGGAGTTTTTAGTGCTGTTAAGGAGTTCAAAAGGAGAACAATGATTTTTCTTTGAGTCCTTGTTTGCAGCCTTAAGCAGCCCTGCAGGACACTTGGCCTGCTCTGGGTGATGGTGTTTAGGGCTTACTGCAGTCTCTCCCAGCTGAAACATTTTCTCATGTATGGTATCATCACTAATTAAGAATTAGCTTCACTTCTTCCTCGTGTGTGTTGCATTGGGGTTTGCAGCAGCTGTGACCTCACTCAGTGAGTAAGTCTGTAGGTATTTATCAGTACAGGCATCACCATGTGCTACTTGTGAGGGGGTAACAACTGGGTAGAAGCTGCAGTTAAAATACTTGTTTTCTAGTAGAAATAGGGATTTCTGATTGTTGTTTTTAATGAAAATGTAGTATCAGCCAATTATTTAAATGCCATTTTGCACATGGTCAGTTTCTCCATGAGGAGAATGTTCTTACTCTGTGAGCACCAAGCCAAAGCAGTACAACCAAACTAACGTGCCAAACACCTCTGCTGTGAGACTGCCACTAACTCTAGGTAGCCTGAGTAGATCCTCATCCTGTCTGTATTTTCTTGATCTTTCTCAAAGATGAGCTTATTAACATGAGTTTATCATAACTAGAAAGATGCCTTTTTGGACTTGATTTGGTGTGTTTGTAGCTACTTATGAAACTGGCATTTTCCTGTGGACAGTCATGCTGTTGCCCTGTCTGAACCAACTTTGGCATTTGTTTTTGAAGATGTGACACACTTTTTAACTGTATCTTTCTTGGTAATTCCCTAAAAATTATCTTTTCCTACTGCATTAAAATAGTTAACCGTTTCTGCAAGGATAGACTGGGAATCGGCTGACTTGGTGCCTTCTGCTATGTATGGCCAAAGAGCAGCAGAGAAGGCAAGGAATTTTATAACTGTTTTCAAAACTAACAACAGCTCAGGAAATACAGCATTTTATTTCTGGTTAAGTGATGCAGTTTGGGAACTGTAGCTGTAAAAATGCTTTTTTAGAGACTGAAAAACTAGTAAAGATAACTGAAAACTTGTGGTAGTCATATCTTTGCAGCAAGGAAACATTGTCTTAGGAAGATCTGATCTTTGCTCTTATTTTTCATGACAGTTATGGCAGACTGTCCCCACACAATTGGTGTTGAATTTGGCACAAGAATAATTGAAGTTAGTGGCCAAAAAATTAAACTACAGATTTGGGATACAGCAGGACAAGAGAGATTCAGGGCTGTCACACGAAGCTACTACAGAGGAGCAGCAGGAGCTCTCATGGTCTACGACATCACCAGGTAAGGGCAGCAGAGCTCTGGGTGTGCTTGGTGAGGTTGGGATGCACAGCCCTGTGAGTTCTGTCTGTCTGTCTTTCCCTGTGGCTCAAAGGCTCTGTGTGTGCCTGGATGAGCAGCATCCTGGTGTGTGATGCCTGCTACACCTTATCTAAATACCCCACTACTTAAAGAGCTGCACATGAGACACAGGGAATGATGTGAGCTGCTTTTCTTGGAAGGTCTCGCTGCTGCTGAGCCTGAGGAGTTTGCCATTTCAAGCTGTGCCTGCCTGTGTTGAAGCTGTTTTAAAGAACTGGCTTTGTCCTTAGAATCTGCTCTTCAGCACATGGATTTTGCTGCTGTGGAGGCAGTGGCAGCGCTGCTCACCTGGCAGGGGTGTCCTCAGTGGGCCCAGCCCAGAGCACGGCTGTGCCGCAGTGAACGCGTGGAACTGCCCGGGGTGTGGTGGGGAGAGAGCCTGGCCTCAGCCTGACCCTGGGCCTCTTCCCCAGCAGCCTGCTCCTGCACAGGAGCCATCCTGGCTTCCTCTAGAGGTGAAAACTAAAGATGCTGCTGAAAAAATAATGCATCAGATGCACTGAGATACTTTTGCTTTCACACGTCTCTCATCTTCCACTGGGGCTGTTCTTGATATTCTTCAGGCACTTCTTTGTTTTTCCTGCATATGTAGGTGTATTTCCTGTTTGTGCAAATCTTGAGTAAAATATGAGCTTCTGCAGTTTGTTACCGAAGTGCTGTTCTGCTGCACTGTGTTCTGTAAGAGTATTTGACAGGAAACCCTTCAATGTGTTCTGTACAGAACAGCATCAGCATTGTCTGTGTGCAGAGCTGTGTGCTAGCAGTGGGAATTGGGCTGGCTTTCCACTGGTGGTGTAAGAGCTGCTCCAGGGGTTTAAACTTGACTTGAGTTTGAGAGTCCACACTGCTGCTTCTTTGTCTGTCTTGACGTGGGGAGAAGAACAGGGATGATGGATGTTGCTGTGTTTGGATGCTGACTCTGCTGTTGGCACCTAAATATTTTATAAAAGGCTAAAACTGTCCTCTCTTGATTCTTTGCAGAAGAAGTACATATAATCACTTAAGCAGCTGGCTGACAGATGCAAGGAACCTCACCAATCCAAATACTGTAAGTTGGACTTCATTTAGCTTAAAAGCAAGATTGCTTCTCCCTGAGCAAGAGGTGGGAGGCTCAGGCCAAAGCACTGCAGTGGTCTCTGCAAGAGCTGCCTGTGTTCTCTCTGCTGCTCCTGTTCCCACTTGCAGAGTGCAGTGATTCACTTCCCTTACTGCAGCTGGAGCAAAATGGCTTCTTCTAAAAGTCTTCTTGTACCACTCACCTTTCAGGGTCTATTTGAAGCAGTTGGAGACAAAATTGGGATGAAATCTGGACCAACCTTGACTTGTGTTACTCCTTGCTTTGTCAGTAATGAGGTGAATGCTGTCCTTAGGTTGGAATGTAAATTGGATCTCCAGCAAAAGCTGACCAGGTTTTGTGGAGGAAGATTCTTCTGGGTCTCTCTGCCCATATCACAGAGCTGTCGTTCTTCAGCCTGTTCCTGAATGCCTCTAAAATACCTTAGCACCAAACTGATGAGAAATCTATACTGTGATGAGAGAAAACTTCAAAGATTGTCTGGATTAGCAGCTGTTTAAACAAACACAAGAAGTGGCTCAGGGTATGGCTCTCATGAATAAAGAGCAGCACCACTGCTTTTTAGGACCTCATCTCATGAGAACATCCTAAAGCCTTGGAAAGTGACAGCTGGAGATGCTGCTCCTGCTTTCCCAAAGTGGGGAATGCTAGAGCAGAGTTCTCCAGAAGGAGCATGGCTTCTGTAGATAATCTGCTCTGCATATTTCCCTTTGTTTTTTTAAAAAGTCTCATTAATAATGAAGGTGGCAGTGAAAAGGCTCATAATCTTTTTCCCAGACTAACTTTGTCTCTCCTGACCCAGGTGATAATCCTCATAGGAAACAAAGCAGACCTGGAAGCACAGAGGGATGTTACATATGAAGAAGCCAAACAATTTGCTGAAGAAAATGGTGTGTTTTTTTCTCTTGAGCTGGTACATTTCCTACAAGATAGTGATGTTAAAGTGATTCCTCAGCATTGATAGCTGCAAGCTTACACTTCAGAGTCATGGAATTGTATGTACAAACTCCTGCTGTGCCTCAGGCAGTCTGGCATAGTGCTAATTGTGCTTAGTTCTAGAAATGCTGGCGTTGATGCCTTAACATAGTCACAAAACCTTGTTCAGTACTAAAATAGTGTCTTGCATGTAATGGGAAGGTCATGATGTGTCTGACTTTGGGTTGTTTGAGGTGTGTTGTGCACTGACTTAAACCTCTGTCTCTGAACAGGTTTATTGTTCCTTGAAGCAAGTGCAAAAACGTAAGTGACTGAACTGCTCGCATTGGTCTGTTTGCTTTGACTTGAAAGTAACTTGGAACTGAGACCTCTGGCTGCATTTCAGGCAAAGACTGGTTGAATTCAAATGAACTGATTGGGATTTCAGGCCTTATTTGAGTGTGGAATGTGTTCATGTGGGTAAAGGGTTCCTTCCCCCGGGTGTTCAGAGCTGAAAGTTTGGTTTGAAGGCAACGACCAGTCCCTCCACTAAGTGAAGAATTGCTGTGCCATGCTTGGGGCCGGCTGTGTCACTGTGTTTCCAGGGCCACCAGGAAATGTGGCTCCCACTGCCACCTGTCAGAGCAGAACTTTGTAACAAAAAGAGATTTTGATCCATAGTGGCTCCCTTGTCTAAGCCTCTGTCAGAACTGCCCTGTGCATGTAGCTCAATGCCTTGGCTTATTTTTGCTCCTCAGTGCTTTGGCACATATTCCATATTCCGGGCTGGTGCTGATGGCTGTAGTGACCAGGGAGGGCATTGCCCTGTCCCGGGACTGGGTTGTTGGGCTGGAAGAGGACGGGGCAGTGCCCGTCAGGTCCCAGGGCAGTGTTTGCCCAGCTCCCTCCAGAAGCAGCACTCAGCCCCAGTAACTTCTGCTGCTCTCTTGCAGTGGAGAGAACGTGGAGGACGCGTTCCTGGAGGCTGCCAAGAAAATCTACCAGAACATCCAAGACGGAAGCCTGGACCTGAACGCGGCCGAGTCGGGCGTACAGCACAAACCGTCAGCCCCGCAGGGGGGGCGGCTAACGAGCGAACCCCAGCCCCAGAGAGAAGGCTGTGGCTGCTAGTGACCCCTCCGTGGCTCCTCCTGACCCCTCACCTCTGGCTAGGGAGTGGTGCTTTTGACCGCTTCCCCATCTTCTGTACATCTTACTGGGTTTAATTAAAACTCTGAGACAAGTTTAACACAGTACTAAACTGCTAAACAACTTTAGATGTAATCAGGTTATCAAAGGCAAGTAGAGTAATAAAACCTCTCCTGCATGGTAAATCTAGAAGTTTTTTTTTTCCTTGATTGTCCTTGTGATAGTGTCACCGATACATAATTTAAACTGAGCACTGATGCCGGACTCCTGATTTTACACTTTCGCAGGGCTTTGTCTTGTATGGTTTATTTTATGGTTCTTTGGCCTTTCTTCCCCACCTCTAACTGTTCGAGCTGTCCGTAGTAAAGGATAAGTTTTTGCTGTGAAATGACTTCCGATGGTAGCGAGGGGCTCTGTAATGATGTGCTTTTGTTGGAAGAATTCCCTGTGGGATGTGCTGGGGTCGGGGTGGCGCAGGGAAGTGATCTCTTCATTCTTGTGCTCAATTGCTTTACGTCATTTTTTTTGCCACTTTTATCCTTTACCTTTGTTAACAGAACGTAAATATGTATAAAATTTGAAGGAACTGAGCTAACAGTTAAATACATCCTGTGTATATGATTTTAATGAAGAAAATGATGCCTGGCATTAGAGCAGTGTGTAAGAACCCCCCGTTTTGTACAGTCTGAGCTCTCTGTGCCCCCCTGGCAGCACAGCCCAGCTGTGGCTGCAGCTGCTGGGCATCACTCACAGGGTCCCCACGGTGCTGGGGGACACAGACGTTAACACTAGTGGGGCTCTCATCTCTGCACTGTGCAATCCTCCCCTCGGCACTCAGCAGTGCTCTACCTGCTTCTCTTTGGCATTCTCGGGCTTCAGCCGTGGCCGGGCTCTCGCACACCTCCTGCTTTTACACCTGTAACTTTGGGAATGGGCAGAGGCTGAACTGGACAGTTGGAACAACATGTGCTCTCTAGGGATTTTTAACTACTCTTGTATTTTTTTAACAGTGCTGTGTGAGGGGTTTCTTTAAAGGGTTTTGCTTCAAGCCTTCAGGTACATCCTTCCTGGAGTGCCACAGCCTGGCTTGTGTGTGAGGGGGTGTCACATGGTTGCTGCACTAACGTGGGGTTTTACTGTGGCTCCTTACGCAGCTTCACCTGGAAAACCTCACATGGTTTAAAAATGGAAGGGGGTAAGTGCTTAACCACAATCCAATGTCCCACATCAGGCTTATTGCAGCATTTCAAATACAAAGTAGTCTGAAAATCCCTCTCTAGACACTAAAACTGTACAATGTTCAGACTTGTAAGTAACCAGTGGTACCAGAGTATTGTACAGTCAATGTTAAATAAAAGCCAAAACTGGAATGTGCAGACAATAGGATTTGGGTAACTTGTGTGCTGTCCCTTTGTTTTGTCTGGTTAGTCCTTTTTTAACTCCTGTTCCTCAGTAGATGGGTATGTTCAAGATCTCCAGCTCCTGCATCCTGCTTAACCCAAGGCTGCACCAGGGTTTGCCCAGGGACCACGACCTGCTGCTGATGTGAAGTCAGTGTTGTAATGACTACAGCTTGTTGAGGTGCAATACCTGTACTCCCAGAGTAAGTTACAGTAGGTCTTATTGTTTCTGTCACAGAAAGGATCTGTTTGGACTGCTGTACTCCTCATTTGATGTAACAATGCTATTAATCTAAATATTTGTAAATAAAGTACCTGTATCTAGATAAACCTCCCTGCTGTGTGTTACTCTGTGCTGACAGTGGGACCTCTAAGGGGGGAGAGCTCCTTGGAGTGCTGGGATTTGTGCTCAACCTTTACCCTGGGCCTTACTTGGCACAAACTTCAGAGGGGTTCCCAGAGCCCAAAGCCGTTCTCTAAGGGAAGCAGGGCAGGGTGGTGTTTGTTCCCAGTGAACTTGGACAATGGCTTGGTGATGCTGCATAGAAAAATGTTATCTCTAATGAGGATGAGAAAGGGCAAGACTGAGAGTGATGCCAAAGCCTGTCCCCAGGAAAGGGTGGGGAGGGCTGGGACAGTCACTGCACAGCCCCTGGCCTGTGTTGTCCTGCTGCCTGAAGGATTTACAAAGTGGCTTGTCCTCCACGAAGTAGGAGTAAGTTGATTGTAATTTTGTTAAGAAGCCATTATCTGTATCCACCTGCTTCAGACAAGTGATGCAGCCAACAAGTGATGCAGCCAAGCCTCAGGAGAGCAAGAGCTGCTCACCCAGCAGCCATGAAGAGGTACAAGGACAGAAATGCCAGTGTTGGACATGGTCCTGCAAAGAGGAGCCCCAGCACTCGGAGCATTGCCACTGTCCAGGGCTGTGCCAGGATCAGTGTCCTGGAGAAGAGCTTTAAAGGAGAAGAATCCACAACCCTCCCCAGTTAAAAGCATCAGTCACCAAAGTTTATTTTAAGGAAGTATCCAAAATAATTGTATTTTAAACCTCCGTGCATTTGGCAACAAGATCAGGCCTTGTAACAAGGTCTCGTTGAAGTGGAAACTGGCCACTAGCTGAACACTTAAATAGGAGGTTAGTTTGGACTTAAATACACATTTAAAATAGCTTTTTTTAAAAAACCAACATATATATAAACCTGTTCTCAGTTGTACAAAACCTTCACAGTACAGGCCCTGCAGCAGCTGTTTGTGAGTGGTGGCAAAGGCCTTTTCAGACAAGGCTCACCTAGTGAGGTAGGAGAACTCTTCAGAGGTGGCACCTGAGGGCCCCTGTCTAAGCTGTGGATGTGCTTTGGGCTTTTCTTTTGAAGTGAAGCCACTCTTCAAGTAACATTTTTACCTTAAACCATTACAAAAGAACACTTTTGTACCCTGCTGGTGCTGAACCAGCTGTACCAGAGGTTCAGCCACAGGGCTGAACAGTTAAACCAGGAAAGTTCCCGGGAGACGACGGATGGCAACAACTTATGCAGCAGTTAACTCCATGTCCCAGGAGAGCGCCCAGCAGCTCTCACCCAGACTCTACTGCACAACACACAAACCTAAAGCAGAACAGACACCAGCCATGGGAATGCTGTCACTGGGAAGGGGACAGCATAGTCTGTGAAGCTACAGCTGCCCCATGGTCCCTCAGCCTTCCAGCCACTCTTGTCTCTGGGAGGTTGGAACTGGCCTGAAGCCACATCTCACCTCTGGCCTTCACCGGGAGATTCCTTGGGAGCTGGAATGCAGCATTGGTGATCCCAACACACTTCCTGGGCTGCTGGGGACCTGTAAAAAACCCCCAAACCACTGTGAGGAAAGCTCAGCCTTTCCAAAGACATCAGCTACTGCCAGAGCAGGGGTAGGGTGTGATCACCACCTTCAGAAACCCCTGCCCAACCTCAGAGAGAGACAGCACATGGCTGTAACAATTCCCAGTGAGAGGAAAAAAAAAACCCATTAAAACCCCCAAATCAGAATTCTGCTCTGCAGCAGAACATTACCTGAGCTTTTGTTATATTCAGAGCACTGTGAAGAGATGCCAGGCTGGGGCTGCTGGGCAGGAAGAGGGAATCTGAAGCAGTGCTGCTGACCAGGTCATCCAGCACCTGGAGCTGGCGCTGGAGGCTGTGCAGGCTCCCGGCCGTCTGGCGCTTCCCCCAGAGCAGCACCTCGGCCTGCTTGGCCAGGCAGCGCCGCAGCTGCGCCTGCAACACACCAGGGCTGGTCACACCAGGCACGGGCATGGCAACGCTAGTAAACACCAATCCTAAAGGCTGGAAGGTTGAGTCTCACACCACAAGCAGGGCACGGTGGGTTTGGGAGTTATTTTCAAATAAACTCCATTTTGATGGCCATGTTCTAACTGAACCTGGACCCTAAAGTGATTGTGGGTGGTGCTGAACTCCTCTGGCCTGCTGCTGATACACCACAGGATGATATAAACGAGGGAATCTTGTTGGAATACTCCAACATCCAATTGACTGCCAATTAAAATTACTCATCTTGCTACAGCCAGGCTTTTACGGTTCCCACCCAAAGCTCCTCTCTCTGGTCATTACACAGTGGATTTGCCTGAGCTGGAGGAGGATTCCCACTGCCCCAGGTTGTTTAGATCATGTTTTGAAGGGGCCCAAGAGATGTGAGGGGCACAGATGTGGCACCTTCAGCCGGTCCTCGTGCTGCTGCAGCTTCTCCCGGAGCGCCTCTCCCCGCCACTGCTCATCCTTTGGGAAAAGAAAAGCACATTCAGCCAGAGGGACCAGCACAGCACCAGCAGCAGCTGCTTGTCCAAAGCATTTTACCATTAAGAAGAGTCTGGAAATATTGAACTTTTCTTCCAAGGAGAGGAGTTGTCTGTCAGCAGCAGCAAAGGGAGCAGTCTCTGACTCACACTGCAGACTTCCCCTTCCTTCAGGAAAAGCTTCCAAATCTTCCAGGGGGTCTGGAGAAGATGAGCTTGGAGATTTAAACCCTGTCCTTATCTCATTTTCAACCTCCAGGTTAAGCAACGTTGCTGCACTCTCCATTTCCCTTTGTCTCTCCTCCAGGTCTTGGGTTTTAACCTGCAGCACAGAACACTTGGGTTACGAACATCAGTCCTGAGGGCTGTTCCTGCATAACTGAACAAGGCTGTTCTGGACATGGGAACAATTGGACCACTGCAGTCAGAAATCCCAAAGCCTCTGACCTGCTGCAGCCCCTGGTCCCAATGTTAACTCTGCCAGGGAAGCAACTCCAGTTAACAGGACACCACTTGTTAACCTAAACCTGCCACACTCTGACCTTGCAGGGCCTTCCCAAATGCTTTCCAATTGCCAACAACATTCTTCTCTCTTTTTAAAGGGCTTCAAAACAATTTATAAAGAACTTACTGAAGGACTAGAAGGAGTCAGACAAGGTCAATCACTTTTTAAGTGAGTATCTAAAGAAGAAAAAGCTGGCCCAGGCTGGCACTGGCAAGTTGTTAAATGCCTACTGAGTAGCTCTAAACATTGGTAACATTTAGTGATTTGCATAAATTACAACTCTGGGTGTATTTTCAGTTATGAGACCACAGGAAGAGACTCAAAACCAACACAAAATGAGCTTGTCTGAAGCCACAAACCCTCAGCCCCCCTGGATTTGGTATCCAGCTGTACCTGGCTCTGGGGGTCGCTGCATTCCCGCTGGCCCAGGTGCCCCACGAGGCGCTTGGCTCGCGGGCAGTTACTGTGGGTGCCGTGCTCAGCCACGGCTCTGGCACTCTGCAAGCTGCCATTTCCACACCTCTGTTCCTAGGAAAGTGCAGGAAGACGTCTTTTACTGGGAGCATCCACTACAGAACATGGACTAAGAGAAACCACAACTTCTTCAAGGCAGAAACAGGAGCAACTTGAGTGTTGTGCAGCACCGAGAATTATAGAGGTTGTTGCCTCAAGTCTGGTCAGGAAATTGATGCATTACTTTGTTCCTCCAATGACAAAAAGGGGTGTGCCATCATTTTGCTGTTTAAAATAACCCAAACCCCCAGACTTTCTGCCCTCAGCCAGGACTTACTTGCAGTTTGCTTTCAAGCTCCATCCTTTGCATTTTCTGTGTTTCTCTCAGACTCAAGATTTGTTTTTCTGCTTCTCTCCTCTCTGACACTATCTGACCCTGAAGTTGCTTTAGCTCAGACTTGGAGACTTCCAGTTCTTTCTGAAGACACTGTATTTCTCTGTCTTTTTGTTGCAACTGTAATTCTTTTTCTGAGAGCTGATGTTCTGTAATGAACATTAAAAAAAAAAATCCCGATTAGCAAAAACTTAACTATCTTGGCCCACTTCATACCCAGCAGATATTTTTCAAACACCAAGAACCCAAGCAAGATGAACAGAAATATTTGCTGTGCCATTAACCTCAGCCCCCAGAGATGGTGACAATTCATTTGTGCAATGCCTCTTACTGCTTTTTCTGATGGTTTCTTCAAGAGCTGCACACCGGGACTCCTCCTTTTCCAGCTTCCCAAGGTTTTCTTCTGCCAGCCTGACTTTAGCTATTGCCTGCTCCAGTTTCTTGTGTTGATCTGCTAGTTCCTTCTCCAATAGGATTTTCTGATCCTTCACTTTAGCTGTACATTCTTCAAGTTTGTTCCCTTCACGCTCTGAGTTTTGCTTGAGGCGATGAAGAACCTGCCAGAAACCCCCCCACTCTGAGCTTGAACCAGCACCAACTCAGGGACAACAAAAACCATCACTAAGAGTCATTAGAGAAATAAAAGCAGCATAAATTGGAAAGAACTGCAGTCTAACAGTCCCCACTGACAAATAATGTTTGTCAATTTTTCTTGCCTCTCTCATTTTCAGAAGAGCTCCCTCAGTTTTTCTTTTGGGTAACACTTTGCTGAAACTCCTCACCCAACCCGCGCTGGTTTGGCCAAACCAGCCTGTGTCTCTGTGACTACTTGTAAATTCACACCCCAAACTTTTTGGCCTGAATTATTTTTAAGGTCAGGAGGAAGTGAGGCAAGTCAGGGGGCTCGTTACCACTTCCTGTTGGGCCAGTTCTGTTTCCTTCTCTTCAATCTTTTTCTGGAGCTGCTGAAGTTGCTTCTCCCTCTTCTTGTGCCTCTCCTGGCACTCCTTACGTTTCCTTAAATACCCTTGGATCTCTTCCCTCAGGGCTGCCTGCTCTCTGAGTAGCTCCTCCTGCTGCCTTGAGTTGTTCTCCAAATCCTGCAATGTAAAACAAAAGCACATGGCAGGAGGAGCTGGGAAGAGGAACCGGCCCAAAAGGTTTGGGTTTGAGAGAACAGAACTGATCACTGTCACACTCAGGCTTCCTTCCACTCAAACCAGCCACGGAGTGAATTAACACAGAAGGAGCCACCAGATAAAAAGCCAGAAGGTGCTGGTTGGCTGTTGCTTTTAAATTATTTTCTTCCTAAAAAACAATAAACCCACTCCACGCTCAGCAATAGAAGGCAATAAAGCAGTCCCTGTTCTCAGCTCTGCAGGGCTCTGATGTTGAGCTGTGCCCACATGAACAGGTCAGGAGCAACAACAGACTCCCAGGGTGACAATATGGACGTGTTCCACTAAAACCAACCTGTTCCACAAGGTGAAGCTGCTGCCTCGAGTCATTCAGTTCTCCTTTCAGTGTTTCCAGTTCTTCCTTTTTCCCTAGAAAAGTGTATTTGGTGACAAGAGATTTTCAATCAGCATTTTGAAATACCAATACACAGAAATTCTCTCTTTTCATGAGCAAAGAGTGAATAACACCAACAACAGTTTCTAAAATTTCCATCTTTTCAACATGTTAAATACTTTCTGCCTAGGGACATCTGAGCATGCTGAATATTAATATCACACAGTTCAGTTAAAGTGTGTATTTTAACAGAATTTCTATTAAAATGTATCTCTGCTTAAACACAAAAGTTGGTCTTTACCTTGAAGATCCTCCTGGACTGCAACAATCTCTGCATTCAGAGATTTCTTCTGCTTGTTCAGTAGCTCCACCTCCTGCTGCAGGATCTTAACATTCAATTCCATTTTTTCCATGTTGGACAGTGCAGTTCTGCTGCTGTCTTCAGCAGCAGTTAAGTCTCTGTAAAATGTGAATCATTCTTGGTTAGTTGGAAATCCTTGGTGAGGACTTAAAAAATGTCAGCAAAGCCCTCTGAGCCCAAGGGGAGGGTACCAGCAGTCAGAGCAAGGCAAATGTCCTGTTCCAAGATGCAACACTTTACTTTTTGTAACATTTCTCATGGCATTACCAGGATATAACAAATGCTGCTGATTTATCAGCTCCATTCCTGAATATTTTTTAAGTCTGCTGCAGAGAGGCTTAGAGCAAAAACTCCACAGAACATAAGAAACTGCCTATTCTGTATCATTGGGCACCTCCAAGTTAGAGCTGTACTTTTAATTACAACAAACAGACATTCAAACACTTCCCCATCCCTCCTGATCTTTGCAAGGAAAAAGACATTCCCTGACCTTTTGGTTTGTGACAACTTCTTCTCCAAACTCCTGGAGTCTTCCTCCAGCTTCTCCTTCTCTTTGGTCAGAGCCTCGATGTTGTTTTGCAGAGCTCTCATTTGAGAGCCCAGCTGCTCGTTTTCCTCACGGTCCTTCCTGAGGAGCTGCTCCTGCCAATCCACTTCCCCTTGCTGACACTGAAATAACCTCTGAATATTCTCCAGTTTTAACTTCTCCTAGGAAAAACAGGCATGGTGAGCACCACATTTACATGGTCCAGAAGCAGAACAAGTGTTGACATCCTTAGCTGCAGCCAGAGTAATGTGAGTGCATTTAGTGGAGGAAGGTGACAATAGAAGGGTACCAAGTACCTTGGCGACCTTTTTAATGCTAGAGAAGATCATCCAGCTGACTTAAACTCTCTTCCAGACTCACTCTTTGCAAGTGAGGACACAGAATCCAGATAAAGAGACTTCGGAAGCTTCAAAAAAAACCCCAGCATCCATCATTCTACAGCCACAGAAGAGCTCCTGTGCTCCCTCTCTCTCACATGCACCTAAAAATCCCATTATTTTAAAGGGCCTAAGCAGACTTAAGACTTTTCTGTGACAAGCTGAAATCAGATTAGAAACTGATTGATTTAAAAGCATCAGGACTCTGTTACCCAAAGCTTAAGAGAACCACAGTTCTCCCAGCTTCTGCATCAGCCACAGAAGCATTTCTTACCTCTAGAATGGCCACCTGGGTCTTTTCCAGCTCATTGACCTTCTGGTCATGTTGTAGTTTCAAACCTTCAAGTTCATTCTTCTCAAGCTCCAGCATTTCCAGCACATGTTTCAGTTCTAGTGAGGTGAAATAAACAGCAGTTATTGGATTAGGATGAGGATGAACTAAAGAGCTCTGTGTATTCCTTCCCAATCTGCACAAAACCCAGTAAATCCCAGCACATACCCATCTTATGCTTGGTGATTTGCCCAAGTATTCCTTGAAGATTTTCCTCCTCCTTTCTAGTATCCTTCTTTAGGACCAAAAGCTGTGCTCTTTTCTCATTAATCTGGACATCCAGTTCTTTCCTCTCATCACTAAGCTCTCCCAGAAGTACTTTTATTTCCTGTGAGAGAATGTGTTATAAGGAATACCATTATTTGCAATTTTAAATGAAGTTTTCCTTTAAACTGAAGTTCCAAATATCTATAAAATTATTTAACACTCTATCATCCCTATTCTGGTTTAACAAACAAAAAATACAGAATATTTAGGTTAATGTCTTGCTTGCTGATGATTTAGGGTAGTAATTCTGCAAAGATTTTGATCTCCATGTCTTACCACAACACTGTCATTCAAGTGACTAATAGGCCTTAAAGTGAGACAAGAAGCCCTCACAAAAGAAAATAAACCACAAAATATAATTAGCCCTGATACTTTGTTTTGATTTCAGCAGGGAACTACAGAATCCTTTCTGTGCAAATGGGGATGGGGACAGACTGTGGCAGCTCTGTTGTGTTTTACACACACTGATCACACTGATTTCCTTCAGCAGCTGCTCCTCAGCAACAGGAAGTCATTCAGAGACTTATACTTAATGTAATTTAGCACTCAAGGGACCAATTCTGTAAGAATTACTGGAACTGGGGAGTTCTTCTTTGTGCATCTGGACCAAGCTTTAGTCACACAGAACATAAACTTGCATGTTCTATTTCTCAGTGGGTTTGGGGAGGGTGCAAAAAAAAACATTCCTCCTGGGATGTTTGTAGTACTTCAAGGCTTTTGCTATAATGAGTTGAAAACTCGTTTGGGAAACTTACCCTTATCTGGCGAAGTTTTTCATGTGCTTCAGTCTCTCCATCTCGAAGAGCTTCTTTGAGGTCACCTTTCCTTTGGGAAATGCAGTCCTGAAGGCCACGGAGCTCTTCTGTTCTTTGAGCCACCTGTTGCTCCAGGAACAAGAGCTCTTGCTGCTGACCAGAAATCTGCAGTGGAGAAGTTTAACAGAAGAATCAGTGGAAGCTTTTGTTTTTGTAGCTAAACACACACATGAACTAGTGTGTCAGAGACTGGGATCATAATTATGAGATAAAGGTCAATTCCAACAAAATGGATAGCCCAAGGTTAGTAGGCCAAGCCTCACCTGATCTTTCAGTGTTTCCAGTTCAGTTTTCTTGCCCTGAACAAGGTTTTCTGCTTCTCTGATGATTTGGAGATGCTGGCCTTCGTTACCTTCTGCAAGTCGAATATCTCCTTGGAGCTTCTGAAGACTGAGAGTGAAGTTGAAAACAGGAGTCAGAAGAAGTGAGAATATCCTAGGCAGTGACTTACTGGAGGAGGAGATGTTTAATTTAATGCAGTTTATGATAAGTGAAAAGTACTCGCCTTTCAGTGAGCATTTCTATCTTCTGGTTTAATGCCTGGAACTCAGACTCTCTTGCAGCCACCATTTTGTTGATTTCCTTTAAAATACCTTCTTGTTCCCTCTTGTGCTGTTCCAAATCCCTTGTATCTCTCTGTAATAACCTAGAAGAGCATTTATATCTTTTCATATTAACATTTTAACAGCTCTCCCCCTCCAAAAGCAGTGTCTTGATACTGGGAAGAGCCCAGTCCTTGTCCTCACCCCGTGTGACACAAACCCACGAGAGCACTCAGGGTACCTGAGCTGCTGAGCTGCTTTCACAAGTTTAGTGGCTGTTTCCTGAGCCCTCTGCTCCAGCTCCTCTGCCTCCATTTCAGTGGAGGACAAATGGTGTTTGGCATGACTGTACTTCTGCAGAGTCTCTTTAGTCTAGAACAAAAATCGAAGACTGAGACAACACATTCCCTTATGCTGCATTTGCTGTTTAAAGGTGAGCTCCTGGCTTGAACATTCTACCTGAGCCTTCTCCCTCTTTCTACCATGAACAACTTTTTCTCCTCTCTTGTCCAGAGCAGAAAACCTTCCTCCTCTTCAACAAGGACTAAACCAATTTCTTCTAGCACAGTTTCTCTCACAACTTATTCTCATATAGAACCATTTAAAGAGGCTTCAGGCTACCCATGTGAAAATAAACTGCCTAGACAAACAAAACACCACTCAAATCCTTCTGCCCTCAGGGTTTTGCCTTTTCTCACCTTGCCCCGGGTGCTCTCAAGTTCTACTTGAGCCTCTGTGAGGAGCCTGTCGGCCTCCCTAAGCTCGGCCCGGCGTTTCAGGAGAGTCTTCTCTGCACATTCAATCTCCCCTGCAACATCTTCCTGCTGCTGAAGGGACTTTTCCAGCTGCAGCTCTGCAGGGAGGCTGTCAGTGTAGCCATCAATAAAGTCCCTAAGAGGTCAGGATGAAAAACATGGAATTAAAATACAAAGATGCCAAAGACCCGGAGCCTCTTGAAGTTCTAGAATTGTAAGTGAGTCAAAAAGCTGACTTCTGCTGGGAAAAGTTTAGGTATTTCCCCAGGCTTCCTTTCAGTGCATTCCATGCACTGTTCCCACCTGCGAGTGCTCCATGCCCTAGCTGCTTGGCGCAGCTCTGCCACTTCACATTCCAGCTCTTCTCTTTCGTGCTCAAGTTCTTCAACATTTCTATGCAATCTTTCCACCTCTTTTCTGTATTTATGCTCAGCTGCCTCTGAGCATTTCTCTTTGTATTTCTGAGACTTTAAATAGCACACAGTGTCTTCCAGCCTTGAGACTTCACTCTCCTGCATACAGGGAACAGAACAGAATCAGGATCTATTTTCCAATTGATGCCTCCTGACACCCAGGAGCAGCTACAGATGGCAAAGACTGTAACCAGATGCAGCTCCTTCCTAGCAGGGACCTTTTTCTAACCCATTTGTCAGTCAGTTCCCAAAGGTTCCACCTGCAGTTGCAGCTCTGGTTCTTACCAGATCACGATGTTCAGGCACATTGCAGTGGAGCACTCCAAGGGGAATGAGTGGCACTGTGAAATTTGGAGGCAGAGGGCCATAAACCACCTGGGATCCCACAGGAGGTGGGCCATGGATAATGGATCCAGGAGCAACTGGAGCTCCAGTGGCTGCTGCAGGAGGAGGGGCATAAACCCCCGTGCCCTGAGGTGCAGGGGCCCCATCTGGAAGGACTGTGTAAATAACTGTGCCTGGGGGTGGGACAAAGGGAGAGCCTTCAGGGACAGGTGATCCTGCACTTCCTTCACCATCTTCTTTTTCTCTTCTCTCTTTAAAAAAACCAAAACCAAACATGTTATTTTTCATAATTTTTTCAGTAGAGATAGTCTTCAAATGCACATTTTAAATTCTATGTAATCTACGAATATGTAACAAACATTGCTTAAACTAAGTTATTCAACAGTAATAAGCATTTATATTCATTCATGCCGATCAAAAGAACTCTGTGAGCTCTAAGCGAGCCCATCTTTAGGCTGCTCCTGAACAGTCTGAGACTGACACTGACTTACCTTTGCCACAATTTGCTTTGTACAACCTATTTCTGACTGGTGAATAAACCCAACATCCTTGGCAGGGCAAGTCTTCCCTCCCACAGGGCCTGTCCTGAGCACCCCCTCTTCTGGCTGGGGATGTGCCAGAGCACCCCAAACACACTCCAGAGTCTTTGGTGCTGTGGGAAGCAGGAGTTGAAGCCTAGAGAAAAAATGCAGTATGTGTTAATCAAGAAATGACAAATCATGTCAAATAAAGGATTTGTTGTAGACATTCCAATGATTTCTCAGAACAGGCTATAGAACTGAGAGACAGCAGAGTATCTAAGCATGACGCTGCTTTAAAAGCACTAAATATATTTTAGCAATATTGGTTTTAAATTAAGACAAATGTTCTTTTGAAAGAAATGTTTGTCTGCAACTTCCCCTTTTAACCCTTACCTAAATGGATCCACAGTACTGCCCACTGAATAGTTGCCTCCCAATGTTATGTACCCTGGATTCCCACCAGCACAGTGAAGGGCTTTACCAGGGAACATTTGTGTGTGCTTGTTTCCGTATTTCTCCTACATGCCAGTCAATATTTGTTCTTCAGTTTCTCCCAAACCCACTAGATTTATAATGCACTTTCCCCCATCAACAAACCATAACAGGATTTTTATTCCTGACCTGTGATGATGGCATGTAGTACCAGTATCCCCTTCTTTTCAGTGGCTCTGCTGTACTGGTGGTGTGATCATTCTGCTGCGAGAGCACATTTCTGAGGGCTGCAATTTCATCTTGTAAGGTCTCAATTTCATCTTTGTTTCCTGGAAATTAATCACAGTTTTAGAGTCATCTAAGGCAAATAACTAAATAAATACTGCATTCAACTTTCCCCTCAATGTTATCCAGTTAAACTGGAACTATATTTAAAAAAATTAATTGCTGAGGGAAACAAACTAAATGTTATCTATATTGACAGGCATACACTAGGAGTTTGGTGGTTTAAGATTGTGGAAATACAAGTTCACATCCAGGTAACTGCTGCTTCTTTTCCTTACACAGACCTCTGACAGTGTCCTAGAGCAGTTTAAATGGGATGCTCAGCACAATCAGTGTTTTCTAAACGTCTGTGAAAAGTGCAAACTGGTGAAAATTGCCACATATCCTGTATAAACCTGTACAGAAGGATATTCTCAACACTTTATTCTCCAGATTCTCAGGTCAAACAGTGAGAAATGGGCAATAACAATCTTCTGTATCCCTACCTATCTGCAAGAAGCAGAGAGAAAAGAGAAATTACCTGTCCCAAAATTATCCAACCACCATTTCAAACGGTCAATCTCTGCTTTTTGCTGTTCCACAGCTTCACTTAATTTATTAATTTCAAACTTCTGGGTGTTTGATGCAACAGTTTTCTCACCAGCTTTCTCCATTTCCTGCAGAACCTATTTGAAATAGAAGTTTAAAATCACAAAAAGCTCCCACTCAATGCCACAGAGCTGTTCTTCCCATCCCCTCATATCACTGAAGCTCAGCCATGGCCAGAGAGGTGTATAAGTGAACAGGTGACGATTTTCCTTAAAACTCAGCTGCTCCAGGCAGTGAGGTTTTCAGTTTGTTCTTGGGCAGGTGTCAGGGGAGGGAAGACCATTGTGATTTCGGAAAACTTGAGGGGAAGAGGGCACAGCAAGAACCTCTGAACATGACATTTTCAGAAACTCACTGGTATTTTATCATATAACACAGAGCAAACAACCTACTTGCTCTTCCTTCTCCTTCAGGAGTTGTTGTAGCAATTCTATTTCTGCTTCTGCTCTGGCAAGAGCCTGGGAAGCACGAGCTGCCTCAGCACAGAACCCTTGGGCTTCTTCAATCTCCTGAAATTGAGATTTTCATTTGAGCTGTAGTTTGCAGGAACATTTCTCAGGCTTGAGATGTGCCATTGTGAAAAGCTGACCATTGAGAAGCATCAGCACCTGACTGTTCTGGCACTCTAGATATATGTAAAATACAGTTTCTCCTTTAACTTTACAGTATTGGTACAGAGGAGATGTTATTATGTAGCCAAAAGTGCTTCCCAGTCTGAAAAAGTGTTTCCAGTTTGTGCAAGCACAAACTTCCAGTCCTTTCGTTTTTCTGTCTTACAGCACAATGTATTATCTATTGTTTGCCTCTCAGTTAATAAGAGATTAAAGTGCCTCTCCCTCCTCTTCCCTCCCACAGCAGGAACACCTGTCCATACCCCAATTTACTCACTTCCTCTGAGTGAAACTCACTTACTGCTTCTCAAACTCTGCCCAAAGCAAGAGCTCCTGTGCAGCAGCACAACTCAGAAGAAAACTCTGAAGCTCATTTAAAGGATACCAGGACTGCTCCCACTGCAATGGCATTAACAAGCAATTAATTAATTCTCCATGCTGCTTTACCTCAGCTCTCTCCTGGTTAATCCTGAGCACAGTCCCCTGCAGAGCCTTGAGCTGGTTTGCAGCGACGGAGAGCTCCGTGGCTGCCAGCTTGTCTGAGGTGACAACTGCTCTCTGCAGCTCCTTCAGCTCCTTATCCAGACTCAGAACCTGCATTTGTGCCCTGGCATCTTCTATTTTCTTCTGAAAGCAGAAGAACAGACTTTTACAATGTACCTTCTTCCACACTGCTTTTCTCTTGGTATGACACCCTCCATCCATCCCCACCCCATTTTGTATTAGTTAGAAAAAAAAATCTAAAGCAAGGAAAGCAGTAAAATTTAAGGAAAAGAAAGATGTTATATTTAACATTTGTGTTCCTACATGTGTTGTTTTACCTTAGAAAGCAAAAATTCACAAGTTTTTGTTTCTTCTTTCCTGAGCAATCAAACAGTGCACAGACCTGCCCTCACCCATTCTTACCCTTTTCTCTAAATCCTCCAGCTGAGCAAGAATAGCCTCTTTTTCTTCATCTGCCTCCTGGAGCTGCTGATCAGCAAGGCCCTGAATCTCTTTCATGCTCTTTATTTTTTCATGTAAACATTGAATTTCATTCTCTAACTGATGGACCTTGTTCTTATTTCGCCTGTTTTCAGCTTTAACCTGTAAGTAAAATATGTTAGAATAAGTAGCCAGAAATTTTTTTCCAAATTTTTTTCCAAAAAGCCACCCTGTTTTAATTATTTAATTAAAGACATTTCTGGCAAATGCAGGTACCAGCATACTTTGCATCAAAACAGAAAGGAAAGATAACTACCTATCCACTGTTACTCTAAGATTTTAAGAGTGCCCCAGTTATTTTATTAGAGATATGTATAATGATCTTTCAAGAAGGTTCAGAGCTGTATTTTTTCTAGTGGTCATTGAAGTCTTTGTTGCCTCTGAGACAGATCATTGACTAAATTCCAATTCACCCCATAACCAGGTAAAAATCAGAAAGACTATTAATAAAAAAATCAATTCACCCCATAACCAGGTAAAAATCAGAAAGACTATTAACAAAAAATCAAATCAGACTCCACTGTTGCACAGAGTGTAGCAAAGCTTCATCAAGTGAAACTTGATCCTTCAGCTGCAAGTGACATTTTTTAGACTAAACTGAAATTGTCTTGCTCTTGCTTCAGCTGTTTGATACATACCTGTCTGTATTTCTCCTGTATTTCTTCCAGTTTTTCCTGCTGGGATATAATTTCTTCCTGCAACTGTCTCTGTCCAGCCCATGCTTTCTCTTTTTCCTTCTGAGCATCAGCAAGAATGTCACTGAATTCTTTCTGCAGGTTTGCAACACTTTTCCCTAGAACATCAGCTGAATTTGGACACCTGAAAGAGAAACGATGCAGGTTCCAAAACAGAAAATAGGGACTTAAAGTTGTGATACCAGATACTGAAATCATGAAGCCTAAGACAATAGTGCAAGTTTAAGATGTGCTGTGTAAATTAATTCAGGTTATGTTGGAAAAACCCACTGAGTTCATCAAATCCAACCATTCCCCCAGGACTGCCAAGACCACCACTAACCCATGTCCCCAAGTGCCACATCTAAATGTTTCTGAAATCCCTCCAGTGCTGACGACTCCACCACTGCCCTGGGCAGCCTGTTCCAATGCTTGGCAACACTTTCAGTGAGGAAAATTTCCCAGATATCCAACCTGAACCTCCCATGGCACAGCTTGTGGCCCTTTCCTCTTGTCCTGCCCCTTCCACATGCTCAAATCTCACACTGTTTGTACTTTTATTTTACTCACTTCATCTCTCCAGCTCCTGTCTGAAGGTTTTGCCTGAGTTCATTTATACAAGCCATGACATCCTCAGGATGAATTAAGTTACCAACTGCATGGTTTAGCTGATTCTGGAGCTCTTTAAGCTGCTCTTTTAAGAAATTATTGTCTCCCTAAAGAAAGACAAAAAAGAAAAATCCACACAAATGTAAGTAAACAAATCCATAAGTGATAAAAGCTAGAATTTTTAATACAACAAATACTTCACCTGCAATTGCTTGAACTGTAAAAGCAGCTTGTAATTTTGTTGTTCCTTCTCTTCTGCCAGTTGTGCTTTGGTCTGAGCATTCTCCAACAGTTGTCTTTCCTTTTCAAGTTCATCCTGCAGGGCTGACAGCTCCCTCTACAAAAACAGAAAACCTCCAGATTAATACCCCACTCCCAACCCCAACCTGTCACCCAAATACACAACAGATGTATTTCTTAAAACAGTAACAATATGACAGCACCTAAAAAAGATTCAACAAAACAACCCCAAGCAAACCATGTGGACCTTGCTTCAAAGCAAGGTTCTAAATCCCAGCAAACTGATATTGCCTTCTGTGTGGGGGCACACCTAACCAGCAGTTGTTTGTGATGTGATGTCATGTTGGAGACGAGGTGTCCTGGGGTAGGGTAACACCCCTGGCAGCACTAAAGCTCTGGTCTTACCTGGCTAAGCTGTTTCAGTCTTTCAAGTTCTTCTTTTTGCTGCTTGGCTTCAGCATCCCTCTCTTTTAATTGGGCTTCCAGCTCAGCCTCATAGGCGCTGACCTTCCCCTGGGCATCTTGAAGGGACTCACTTATTTCTCTCTGCTCCTGGAGTGCACTCTCCAGCACTGCAATTTCCTGGAATTTTATATCCATTTTAGAAGGAGGTACATGGGAGAGCCAGAATTTAAGAGTACATTGCTTCCCTTCCCTTTAACTCAGGAACTCCATTAAAACTTGAAGGTGGGTGTCACTTCCACCTGCAGGTCAATGATGCCAGTCTGACTGTCCAAAATCTACACTCAGGTCAGAAAGGTGGAGCTGGAAGCGATACACAATTGTCCCAGGGATTCAGGTTTACATAACACTCACCAGGATGCCCAGACAGCTCCCTGTCACTGGCTGACAGGACAGATCCCAGCTGCTAACAAACACCCTTGGCCAATATCAGAGGTGTCAGTGATGCCATTCCCCTCGGTGTCACCTGCAAATCCATTGGCAGTGATGTCTGCAAGGTAAAACCTGCATTTCTGAGGCATCTCCCATACAGCACATGTTTACTGGATGTCTCTTGCAACTGGTTTTAAAGGCCAGATTCTATTCTTGAGGTGTATGAGCACATCTAATCATGCTACCGTATCAGAAATTATTTTGTCCAAGGAATTGTGCTTCCTTAGTCTCAATCTGATCACCAGCTTATTTTTTTCAAGTTTATTCTTAGATACCTGAACTTGGGAAAAGAGGTATTAAGCCTTACTTTTCTCATATTTTCTGCATCCATGGCAACCACTTCCAGGTTGTTTTTTTCCTCCTCCAGATCTGCCAATCTTCCCAGCAAAGATTCTTTTTCCTTCTGCAACTTCTTACACTCCTCATTGGCCTGTTTTGCCTGATGCTTCACACTTTGCAGGTATTCCTGTAACCCAATGATAATACTTTCCAAATCCCTTTTCAGTGCTTCATTTGTTGCTATTTGTCCTGCAGAAATGCAAAGTGAATTCGAGATAGTTAAGAAGCCACATTTATTTACCAAACAAACCAAACTGTCATTCTTCATCAGTTAAAATGTTTGCCATTGGAGTAAGTAAAAACAAGTACCTAGAACTCAACCAGAAAATACATGTTTTTAAAGTTAGGATTCCCAATATTACTGTGTTAACCTGGCCACTGGAAGACTTAAAAAGAAACTGCAGCTCTTTGTGTATTCCTGCCCCCCTTTCCCAACCGGGTACCAGTGAGGTGAACACACACAGTTTCCTTTTACATCAGTTAAGAACAGTTTTTTAACACTTTTGTACCTGTTCTGTATTTCATTTAAGCAAAGATAAACAAAACAATCCTCAATTCAACTGTCATGTTGCCCTAAGTACAAGAAATACTTTAAGACAAAAATTAAAGTTTACCATCAGTGAGCTGCTGCTCCAAATCCTTGATTTCCTCAGTTTCCTTTGCAATCCTGGAGAGCATCTCATCCAGGCGAGTCTCCAGCTGCTGGCAATGTTTGTTCATTATATCAAGGTGCTGTTCTTTACTTGCTTTTTGAGCTTTCATGTGAGCCTGTCATGTAACAGTTAAAAAGGTAAAGCAGGACATCAATACAGATTTTAAAAAATCAAATCAGGAGTTTGCCTCAGTTCTGCAGTGTCTCACTATCAGCAAGAAAAGCCACAAGCTCAGCACATATTGTGGTGCTTTGGGGTTTGTTATTTGTTGTTATTTTTCCTCACTCCTGCCCCACAGAGGACCCCAGATAAGCAGCAATCTGTGACTAACAGCATTGTCTGCAGGCTCCCCCCTGCCCAGGCTGAATAAAGCCTGCCTTTATAAATTATTACTCATGGCTACTATCTTTCTTCCTGCCTTTACATTTTGTTCTACCACTTCCTCTCTCAGTCATGAACAAACATGATTTCTTCCAGAACCTTTAATCCTGTCATCCTGCATTGCCTTCACAGAAGATGATGCTTTAGAACATGTCAGGTCAGCACTTGAAGAAAAATACTCTGAACAAACAGCAAGCTGGGCCAACTTTACAGTTACTAAGTAAATATTCTTAAATCTTATTTTATTAAAGTATTTCTGGGAGATACACCACAAAGCTCTCACAGATTTTGGCAAGGACTTAATGCATTTAGTATGAATTAGCTGATTGTTTCAGCTGTTTGCAAATCTTGATTATCAACAGAATAAAGTGTTGTTTCTCACTGGTATGAAATTGCTCAGAAACAACCCAAATGCCAGAAACCTGAATTATACTGCCATGATTAACTGCACGTTTTTCTTACTACTCAAAAAAAATAAATCGAGCTAGCACTAGAAAATTTAAATATGAGTTCTCAGAAAAAAGAACACTTCTAAAGTTGCTTCCATAACAAGAGTAAATGGGTAAAACCAAAGCTTCTTGTATTTTTAATGGATTAAACCGGAAGTTAACTTAAACATCCATATCAGCACAGTTCAACCTGTCACCTTGCTAAACACAAACTGCGCTGCAGCTTTCAAAACCGAAATTACAACAAGCAAAACCTGAGCCGCTCCCACCGAGCCATTTTGCTGCAGCGGCTGAATGGCACCAAAAATGCAGTTTTAAAAAGAAACAAAAAGCCTTAAGTCCCCGACCACTTACAGCTTTGCCTTTGTCTTTTCTTCCCGACACAGCACTTGCAGAACGCCCCACCCCTGAGCGCGAATTCATTTGAATAAAGCACCGGGAGCTTCAGCGCGGGCAGGAATTGAGCGGAGTCTCCACGCGGTCCGGGGCGGGGGCCGGAGATGGCGCCCTGGCTCCGCTGCCCGTTCCCACTGCCGTTCCCAGCTCGGCTCCCGGCCCCGTTCCCGTTCCCGGCCCCGTTCCCGTTCCCGGCCGTTGGCCGCACGGCGCTTCCTGTGTTGTGATTCGAAGCGAGGGGCGGCCGCGGGAAGGGCTGGGCTCGCTCCGGCCCCCGGCCCGGCCATTCCCCTGGGAACCTTCCCGGAACGCGCCCGGCGCTTCTGCCACCCAACAGCCGAGGAAATTAAGTTTAAAAACACAAAAGGAGCTTTTTAAAGAAGTGTTCGCGCGCCTCTGCTGAAAACGGAGCCAAGCAGAAAAACTCTTTCATTGCTTACTTAAAAGCATCCAGCTGGCCTGAAAAACTTTAATTTAGAGAGATGAGCTTTTAAAAAACACTATTAAAAATAATTCCGTTTCATTTTAGTTTAATTTCTGTAAGTGTTTGCTGTACCTGAACACAGTTAATAACGCAGAAAAAGTCCTGCATCCCTGGAGATCAACAAGTTAGGTGGAAGCTCGAGCTCTCCTTGGCACCCCAGCCCTGGGAGATGTGACCTCTGAGGCCTTGCTGATTCTCTCAGGACTGACAGGACTGCATGTGACAGCAGAGAAAGGCCATCAATCCCCACCAAACAGGCTCTATAAGCACTGCCAGACACAGATCTCTAAAAACCTTTAAGGCCAGACTCTACAAAAAGCTGCGTGAAGGATTTCTTGCACAGGAATTGTCTGCAAGGCTCTGCCCAGCGTGTTTGTGCAAAGCATAAAGATTTAGCGCTTAACATGCTCTACAGCACCTGCTGGGAAAATGAGTTGTTCAAGTGTTTTACCAAAGCGGGTTGGTTTGGTGGGATTTTTTAACGGTAAAGATTTTTTAACTTTCAAATTTTAAGTTAATGACTTTGATAAACAGCAAAAGAATATATAACTCATGAAACAAGCTCAAGTGAACGGTCACCTGTTAAAGCTGCCTTTAGTCCATTGCACGGTACATAAAAAATTTAAGATTCTGGTTTTACTTACATGTCTTGGATCCTCAGGATTTACAGAACCAAGAGAACTCTGCAAATCTTCAAGCTCTTTCTGATTTTTCCCTATTTCTCTTTTCTGTTTCTCTATTTGTTTCTCCAGTTCTAGGGTTTCCTTACGTAGCTCCTGCAGGATTTGTAACTTTTCACTCAATTGCTGTTCAATTGCATCCTTGCTGGCCTGGGACATCTGGAGACAGCATTAGGGGGTTGAGTGAGTTGGAAAAACACAGCTGATCAAGAATATATTTAACATTTAAATAAAGAAGATCCTGGTCATGGATTTTCAGGCAAGTTAAAAACTAAAAATAGCAATAATTGATGACAGTTAAAGAAGTGGAAGATGCTGTTTTAGTTTAATGCTGATAAATTAATTTTTGCTGCCAATTCTGTAGCCACATTGCTTATCAGCTGCACAACTAAACCTACACAGCAGGTTCTTCCAAAGGGTTCTGGGGAAAGGCAGCAATAAATCAACACATGGAACAGATGCCATTAACTGCACTACAGGTCTAACAGCTGCTTTATGAACAAGCTATCTAAAACCTGTAAAATTTTTCTGATGTTTGACAAATGGATTTATGCCGGTACAGCGGTTTCTTTATAAGAATGGGGAGAAGAAGTTGTATTTTCTTACATCAACACTGCTTCAAACACCTTCCCTTGCTATTCGTGGAACAACTTACTTTTTTCTGGGCCAGAGCATCCTCCAGTAGTTGCAGTTCCCCTGTTACTTTCAACACTTGTTGCTCTGCATCTCCAATTTCACTTTGCAGTTCTTCTAATCTTCTTTGTGCTGCAGACAAAAAAAGTCCAACACAAAACCCCCAACCCCACAGAATACATTATAATATTGTGTATAACACTGATACACAGCTGCTGTGAACATATTAATCAGCATAGCATTAACACACTGATAATCACAGCTAATACATTCTGGTTTCTTGAAAAGTACGTCCAAAGGTTTTTTAAGTATTACACAATTAAATTCATGCATCAAATATGAAACCTCCCTAGAGCTGTGTTTTCAGTAACATGTAATGCTTTCATCCTGAGTTATCTTAAAGTAATAGCAGTAAGAAACTGTAGCAGTTTTGACACCAAAAGAGTGTCAGTGTTTAACAATCACAGCACTTCCAGCCTTTGAAACACTGTTTCTATTCTTAGGTCAAGCATGTAACCAGTGGAATAAACCACACTGACATACGTATTTTTATTTGATAAAAGATAAGGTTTTACCCGAATTAATCTTTTCTTCCTTATCTTCCAGTATTTTATCTAGACTTTGGAGATGCAATTCCAGCTGGGGTTTCCTACAGGAGTCATCTTCCTCCCGTTGCATTTTCCCAACCTGCAGCTGCTGAGCTTTGTCAGTGATGTAGCCTTCCCTTATAAACATATTTCTTTTGTACCTGGCCTTACCAATGTAGGGACTTTCATCAGGTACATGATCAAGTTCAACCTCCTGAAATGTAAGAAGCAGAGTATCTATCTCAGAACTATGGCTGCAGTCAACTCCTAACACACATTTAACTTTCCTATCAAGCATAAAAAGGAAAACCAATTTGAAATTAGAAGAATTAGAAGAAAATAGATAATACTTGGCTATTTTGGCCTTAAAGATCATTGTTTTATAATGGAACTAAAACCAAACAAACCCAATTTGGGTGTGACCAGTTTGTTGCAAATATCTGGAGGAACTTTTTCTCAGTATATTGAGCTTACTTAGATTATATTTAGTCCATTACATTGTTGCACTTAAGTTTTACTCAGACATAAGTTAATTGTAGTAAATGATTACTGATCTTTACTTTTCTTATGGATTTCATTCTGGCATCTCCACATTTCTGTTTGCAAGTATGACAGAGGTTGGGCTTTTCATAAAGCAGCATCATTAGTTCATAGAAAAACTATTATCTTCTAAGTTGAAAAATCAAGGGAAACAGCAATGAGAAGACCCATTATTTTAAAATTATTACCTCTGAGGGAAAATAATTTAAGGGCTCAAATTTGGCATCGATCTTGTAAAAGGCCAGCTCCTGCTCCAGCTCATACTGCTTCTGGCAAGCCCGGGTGAGCTCCACAGTCTTCTGCTTCAGCTAAGAAACCACAAACCCAAGTGAGTCTCATTCACTGGAGTGTCAGCATTGTCACACACACTGCAGCTCTACAGAGAGCAGGGCACAGCCCTTAATGTGGGAACAAAGCTCACAGCACAATTTTGGATCAAGAATATCACAAAGTAATTGTGATATTCTTACCATTTTATTACAAGGTACAATGGTGACTAAGAGGAGACAAAAGCCCCAAAATTAATAGAATACAAATGATCACATGAAAGACCTTAAAGTTCATGTACATCAAAGTGACAAGTTTATTTTTAAACCTAATTTTGGATAAAACAATAATTTGGGTACAATCCTTTAGCAAAATCTAGGCCAAAATAACAAATATATTTGCTGCAACTAGTGAGCACGAGGACTATTGACCCTCATGGTCTGTAAAAGAAACAAAATCTCTCAATTGTCAGGAGTACAAAATCTATGTGTTTTATTTTAGCTTAAACATGTGCTAGGTTGGTTTTGAGGTTATTTTTAAGTAAAGGTCCATCATGTGATTTCCTTTTAAATCAACTTTTCACACTGAATACCTGAAGGAGAACATGCAGCACAATTCCAATAGAGAGTGGAAAGCAGGACTAATGGAGGAAAAGAAATAGAACAGGAAAGGCTTAAAGAAAGATTTAAAAACCTGATAAATGTCATGCAGAAATTAACTCTGTTTCAGAGAAAAGGGGAAAAAAATAACAAGAAAATTGCATCCCAAACCACTGTGAATATAAAGTCTCACTGGGACACTTCATAATAATGGTGCTACTTCAGGGAACACGCAAATACAACCTAGAAACAAAACCAACCATGCAACCCAGGGGCACAGTGGGGCTACCTTGAGTGAGGAACAAAGGCTCTGCAGGAAGGGGACTGTGACAAACCCAGACACCAGCTAAAGGGAGACAGAAGCGAGCCAAGTTTGTCATCCAAAGGAGAAGAGCGGGTTCAAGCTGCGAAGTATTTGCTGCTAAATCTCATTATACTGAAAATTTCATTTTAGAAGCAGATTGCTGGTTAGTGCGTGTGTGTGTGTTCAGAGAAGCAGCTATACAAGTACCAGGTATAGAGAGTCTGAAGGCTAAAATTTTAGAGGACAAGTCTAACAAGAAAAAATCCAAATATTAAGCTCCCATCAGGTCATTCACAACCCAGCACTCTCAAGTCAATAGGACTTTCCTTGCATTTTATGGCTGCCAATGAAAGAGACTCAAACATAAGACTTTAGGATGATGTGAATAAAATACAATTAAACTGGTGTGCATTACCCAAAATAATAATCAAGGGCTATTAATGACATACAACTTGTATGCACATCTTGTTTCTGTAAAAGTAGCAACTTTCTCCCTTATTGCAGCAGCACTTTAGAGTCTGACCAGTGCAGCATATTCAGTACATCAGCAATTTAGCAGCTTAACCTTCCATCAATTGACAAGATTTTAAACATAATTTCATAAATAATAACTAGAAACAAAGAAGTTACTATAAATCACAAGAGTGATACTGAGTTCAATATACTTACTTTTTCCACAGAAAAAATACTGAAGGTCAGTAATCACTCTCTAAAGAGTTGGAAGTCTCTCAGTTTTAAAATTAAACCTTCAGTCATTGGAACTCCCACATTACAACTCTGTGCCCAAAGATTCCCTTAGTGCCAGGGATTATCTTACCAGCTCATTTTTGGTGCCCAGGTCCCTCTGCAGCTCTTCAAAGCTTTGTCTCTGTTGCGAAGCCTTTTCCTTTAGTGACTTGTTGAGCTCATCTTGCTGGTGAAGTTGCTCAAGCACTTTGGACTGGTTAAGTTTCAGGTTCTCCATCTCCTTTGCTGTGTTTTCCAACTGTCTTTCTAATTTTTCTATCTCTTCTGAAGAAATCAGAGAAACATTCAAATAGAAAAATCTTTTCCTTCTAAACTTAAATTTTGTGTCATTCACTTTAGATTTAACATATTATTACCTAAATTGAACCTCTCCAGAGCTTCTTGCCTGTCATGATTTGTCACTGGCTGTCCATCCAAGTTTTCCAGTGCTCTCAGGTGGAATATGGTGTACAAGCAGTAGTGAGGCAGACTTGCAACTGGATTTTCAGCAAGGAACAGAGAGGTCAGATCTTGCAGAGGCTTTAGTTTAGCTATATCATGGAGCTAAGCCAAAGAAAAAGAAAACAATGATTAGACATCCTTCTGGAAAGAATGAAAACCCCAGGAGTGAATTTCTGATTATGTAGAATGTTCTACGTTAGGTCTGTACCAAAGGATTTATTTTAACCTTAATGCTAAAGAATAAGCTCTAAAAACCTACCAAAATACACAGTATTATGACTAAAGTCACTTCCTAAAAATCAAATTATTTCCTCTATTTAAAAATGCCACTGCAAAGGGGATAAATGCAATCAAGCTTTATCTTGTAAATTCCAGGATACCAAGGCATGTTGATAGATATAACCTTCCAGAAACTTATGCTTTCCCAAACAATATAGATTTATATCTTCAATACCTGCACAAAAGGAGTTTTTCTGATCAATAATTTTATTAGGCTCCCAACCACTGCGTTTCACAGCAAACTTTGTGGAAAGACACTCAGCAATTACTCAGAATAAGTCAATCAATGTAAATACACAGCTCACTTAATGAAAAGACTCTGAACAATTCCTGTTTCTAACTGTCATCACTTACTGAGGACACTTTATTCTGTTTCATGTTAAGTCTGCGCAGGGATTTCAGTTTCTTCCCTACCCACACAGGAATGTGCTCAATCTCATTCCCTGCCAGGTTCAGCTTCTGTAGGTTCTGCAAATGTTCTATGCCTTCAATTTTGCTGAAAATGAGAAGCAAAACATAATTTGTCATGAACCACAGCAAATTTAAAGTGAAACTGAGGCATTATGGATAAGCTACAACAAAATCTCTCACAATTAATTAAGCAAGAGATCAGCAAAACCATTATCTACTGTCACGGACAATTCAAATGAAATTATACCAGTTTACTTGTAAGTACTAAATTAAGACCAAGAATCACAGCATGATTTTCTGTCATTGTAGCAAAACCATTACTTTTGCATACCTTCATTTCAATATTAACATTATTTTAATGCATGGTAATTCCATTTTAATATGCAAAATATCTTCTTTTTTTTTCCCCTGAGAATGCAATGGGACAAAGATGAATCAAAATAAAGTTGTTTTGTGAGGGTTTTTTTCCCCCCATAAAAAAGAAGGATCAACTGTAAACTGACACCATGAAGAGCTACATCTTTAGTGTTTTCATTAAAACTAATCAAGGAAACCATGCTAGGTTTTAATTTACTTGGGCATTTTCTATGAGTAGGTGTGAGAATTAAGTATTAAGTAAACCATGAGTATTATAACTAAGTACAGCAGGATGTGCTCCTGTGACTGCACTATTTCTTGGGTATATATGAACTGCACATGACTAAAGCCTGAAAACAGAGCAGTAGCTAAAAGCTACTGTGCCCTTTTCAATTCCTGCTGAGAGAGGAAGTTGTGTGAATGCAATGTGCAGAAACTCTGGGGTTTTACTCACTTCCCATTGTAAATGTCTCTACTGAAACAGCAGCTTCACTGCTGTAAAGGCAGTTTCATAATAGTAAAGATCATAATTAATTGACAGAAAAATTAAAAGGAATTAAGAGTTTTGCTACTGCATGAACCATTACCATTCAACACTTTTAAACCACTCAGACAAGACACCAGGCTCTCAGAAGAGTTCAAAAGCAATTTAGTGAGTTTATGGCCTGCTTGATCAAGCCCATTCAGCTTCCTCTCCAAAAAAAAACCCCAAACCCCTATTATATTACCTGCAATAATAAACTGTAAAAGTTTAATTAATTTTTTAATGCGTTTAATTGGGTTACTGCCCACTCTTCATTGTGGTATCTGGAAACTTGCACTGCTGGCTTGGTTTCCAAAGAAAACAAATTAAACCACAGCCACAGTACACTGACAGCACTTCCCAGAACTATTTATACTTCTAATACCTCAGAGCTTGTGCTTTTTAAAAAGACCTCAAAGCCTGTTAGTCTTGACATACAACTGGGAAATCCACATCAAGTGTTGACTCCTGTGAGACAACTCACTTAAGCAGTAAAAGAAAATCAGCTTTATTGATCCCAGGCTGTCCAAACCCTTTGGTGTTTCCTCTTACCTGATTTTGTTGCCAGACAAGTTGAGTTCACGCAGCTTCAGCAGTTTATCCAACTTCTCAATCTTCTCTATTTGGTTGTTACTAAGGTTTAGTACCTCTAGCTTAGAGCACTTTTCCAAATTTTCTATGTACTAAAGAACAGAAAATTAATCCCTTAGCATTGCAGGGTTTGGGTTTTTTTAAGAGAAAGGCAGATTTCTATTAATTAAAAATACCAAGTATTCAAACATTTTATTAATCACAGTTCCACTGTGGTATTCTAAAACCCCAGCTTAGGTATAGTCTTCTACACTGTTGGAAAGCTGGATTTTAAATTTACAGTGGGCCAGTCTTCATCTACATAAAAAGGAACATGTTATTAAAAAAAAAAAACCACCAAACCCCCACCTGAAACCAACGAAACCAGCACAATCCAAGACCTAAAAAATTACATGAATTAATCTCTTTTAAACATCACTCTAATGAATTTAATTTTTTTTTTGCTCAAGTCTCCACTGCCTTTTTTTTTTAGCAGAAGGCAGTTGCAGAACTAGGCTAACAGAATTAGACTATGCTGTTTACACTCACTTAAAAATAAGCCAGCATTAAACAATAAATTGTAATTATTTTAAACTTAGTTTAATTTCCAGCTATTTCCAATAACTTACCTTAAATTTCTTGTCCCCATCCTTTGGGGAAGAAAGATTCAGTGAGATTATATATGCCAAATTTTGCTGGTTTGACAGACGCTTTATAAGGGGTTCAGTTACATACTTAACGCCTGGGCTAAAACCATTTTCACCTGAAATTAAACAGAAAGGATTGATGATTTTTTATTTGTCATTCTCTTCACACTGAACACTGGAAAAACATTGAAAATTATCCCACCAGAAGCACTTAGAGGAAGCAGTAAAAGTCTCATTATTCTCCCCAGCCTTCATTACTCCTATTTCCACATTTGTGTTCCAAAATAAAAAAAAGATGAAAGCAATTTTTTCAGGCTTCTTTCCAACACATCATACATCTTTAATCACACAATTCACAGAACACCGGCTTTTAATGCTTGTGGTATGCACTTTGATACCAGTATTATTTATTATACAATACCTTTCTGAAATTTGAAAGCAGGTCCAACATTTCCTGCTGGAATATCCAGTTGCTGGGGCCTCTGCTCCATGGTTTTGTGAGCAGCTGGAGATGTCTGTTGGCCAAGATGTGGAGATGTGGCACCTGAACTGACAGGTGACATTGGCTGAGGTGTCTGGGATGCTGATGCCTGTGGTTTTCTACCTGCAGCTTTCCTTACAGAACCTTTCTTCATTGCCAAAAATGCTGGGTATCACATGGCAGTATCTGGAAGAACAGAAACAAATATCAGTCAGTGTAAAAAGCTGAATCTTAAAGGTTTGCACGACAACCAAGGTGCTACAGAAGCATGCTGTGCCAAAACCCACATCTCTGCCAAAAACCACATCTATGCCAAACCTCCAGCAGGTGCCAGCTTCCAGTTTTCCTGGCATTGGGAAGAATGGTTACACCTTTATACTCCCACCCTTCTACAGCAAGGCCCCAGGGACTGACTGAGCTGCCCTGTGTTTGCAGCTCTTCTTCCTCCTGTCCTGCAGGCTCCCGTTTACACATAGTCTGGCAGGTCTGGAGATACTCTCAGCTAAGACCAACAGAGCTGGCAGGGACACAAACAGAGGATTGGATCCCAGCTGTTTTTGCCAAAGGTAGAAATCACCCACTTTGCAGCTGGAACAAATACAAGCCAAAAAAAAGAAGAAAAAAAAATGCAACTGAGGAAAAAAAAAAAAATAAGATCAGTCTAGCACTGGCATCAGTTCCCCGCTCTGCAAACAAATTATCCTGTGACTGCCTGGGAAATTCCAGAGAATGTTAACAGAAACTTCCCTCAGTGATGAACATATTTCCCCAGGGATAAGAGTAGGAAAAGTCATGTACTTTGTGCGACAAAGCCCTTGTAGCAACCATCTCCAAGAGACAGAGCTTTACTAACACCTCCACCCAGTGACCAAAGGGCACATTTTAAGACATTCCTTAAGATAGAAAAGTCTTCTGTTAGGGGAACTTTGAGCTTTGTGAGTGATTACATTGTGTCTTGAGAATACGTTCTTCATTGAGATGGTTTATTTTTTCTCCGAAATTGGAAAGGAAATAAGGAAAAGGGAAGGGGAGCAAGAATAAAGGCCACTGTTTTCTATCCGTTACTTGGAAACACAATTCATACAAAATCAGGAAAGTAAGAATGGAAGGGGCAGGAGAGGGAGAAGGATGCTAGCGCGCTAACGAAAAGCCACATTGGGGCGTTCCTTCACGTTTCAGGGAGCGCAGCTCGTGGTTTTAACGCCGCTTCCTGAGGACAGGCTGTGGTTTCGCAGCGACACCCACGGCAGAGCCGGCGCGGGGCTGACCGGGGATCGGGGCCCTGTGTGCTCCCAGTCCCCCCATCCCCTCCCGGTTACCGCCGCAGGGCGATCCCGCCGCGGCCTCGGGCCGCCCCCTCAGGCCTCCGCTTTGATTACCTGCGTTGACATGGTAACGCCGTCTCACCGCTCGCCGCCGCGGCATGGGCGAGCAGCGCGGCCTCGGGGCGCTCCGGAAGGATGGCACCGGCTCTCAACGCGCCTCTCCGCCGCCTCTTCCCCCTCACCGAGCGATCGCCGCCCGCACCGCTGAGCCCCGGGAGCTGCGGCTCCTTTAAGGGCGCTCCCTGAGGGGCCGCCCCGCCGCCATTTTGTCCGGTCGGCGCCCGCGGCGGGTGTGGCGGAGGGGCGGGGCTTTAGCGAGACCACGCCCCCCATTTCCCGCCGCTGAGGCCCCGCCCCCGGCTCGCCATTTCCCGCCGCGTCCCCTCAGCGCCTCAGGGCTCCTCCTCAGGGGTTTGTGGTAACTGAGGCCCAAATCTCTGTACAAACAATTAAACCTTGAGGGATTTTGGTCTATTTAAAGCCCGAGTCGTTGTATAAACAATAAAACCTGGTCTGCTGATAGATATTTTTTCCTTATCTGCACTCTGTGTATGTCACGTTAGCGTGTCAATGCAAAATTGTGAACAAATGGGCTTTATTCTGTAATATTGGAAATACACCGTTCATTTACAATTGTAAACTCTGTGTGTCCGGTCTAAATCGCAGTAATTTTCACAGGGGCGTGTAAATAAATCTCTTTTTAACACTTCAACTGCATTAGTTCAGCATCCGTATAACTCGGTATGAAATGCAGGTGATGCCCGAAAGATAGGCTGGAAATAAATCCCCACAGACCGATGTCTATAGAGCAAGTATTTGTTTATTGCAGCGCTGGTGGTGAGGGGGATTTTTTCCTCCTAACTCGCCCGCCTTTGTCAAGTGCTGTGGTAAATTTATACAGTAAATTCTGTGTAATGTTGCTCTGTCATTACAGCATCATCACATATGCACCGAAACTAATTTACATAGCATGATCTCATGGTTATTAGATCATTCTTTGCACTGCTCATGCCCTTCCCCAATTCGGGGGTCTTTGATGAAGGCTTCTAAAGTCTTCTTCGCACTTGAACTTTTCAACTTTGTCTTTGGGGCATGTATAGGTATGGTGCTCCTTGGTCCATCTGGTTTTAACCAGCCTAAATTCTTTGTTTTGTGGCTAATTGGTTTTGGCTTGCCAACTTCTCAATAGTACTACACTTATCTATCTCTAAAATTATACACCTGGTAAGTTTTGGTTTTTTGGTTTTTTGTTTGGTTTTTTCCCCCTCTTTTTCCCTATTCTGCATATAAGCAACTAGTTAACTATATACTAGCCATTACAGTTGTAAAAAAAGTCATTCATATCAGATTATATGGGTATAAAAAGCTATGATTCGGGTTATATAAACATCAGGTTATAGGTATAGAAGTTATAATTCAGGCTGCATTGATATTCTTCCGGTTATATTGATAAAAAGTCATTAATTAGGTTATATTGATATTAGGTTAGATAGATGTCTTATAACCCAAGCTATACAAGCCCTTTGTTACTTTGACCTAGGTTATACAGACATCACAGGGTTGAAAAACCAGTAGGCTGTGTCTGTGAAAGATGTAGGGAAGGAGCATAATTAGATTTAAAAAACATTATTTCAGAGTACTGTTGGACATTTAAAACATTCCCTTGTGTTCTTCACTATTTGTGCCTTATCATTTACGTACCACCCCTATTATTATTTAATAATAGGTATTTTGGCCATGCATTTTAATAATATTAAGCATCTTACATTTTCTAAGATTTTCTTCTATTATTGCTTCCCTTCTAGTTCATTACATTTGGTGAGAAGCTGACCTTACTGTAATTTCATTTTATATTGATCAGAAACAGTTTTGTAAATGCTTTTCCCGTAAGGGTTGACACTGGTATTTGTTTAAACTTCAGCATTCTTGCACAACTTTATTTAACTTTACATAAACTTATTTGTTGAGGTGCTATCCTAGATATCAGGCCTGCAAAGGTTTTGTCACCAATGACTGTAGGGTTTTTTTTTGCAAATGTTTTCAAATTTTTTTTGCAAAATGCTGTTTAAAGTAGTGCATGTTGATATATTGTGCCCTAATATTTCCATATTGCAGTTCTATTTGTAATGGAAGTGCTCAGAAAGTTAACATAATCTGGAATACAAATGGCTAAAAGAAATATGTAAAGGAAATATTATTTCAAAACAACAGAAAAACAACACTGGTCTAAACATATCCACACATTGTTTGATACAACTGAAATGCTTTTTTCCTTCAGACACAAATTTAAAGTCACTTTGATTTTGAAAAACTATTTTATTAAGGACAAACTGAATCTATTTTTTTGTTTGTTGGGGTTTTTTCTACCTCTGAAAATTATTTTATTAATGCAGTTGGCAGAAGGAAAGTGAAGACTGACACAAGGTTGAAATCCTATATTAAAAAATTCCTAAGTTTAGCAGTTCTGGCTTCCTCAGGAGGGGGCAATAACGTTTCAGTAAAGAATGACCTGCAATTAATTATTAACTGTGAGTGAAATGTATTGGTGGCATTTCAGCTCACCCACAGCAGAGGCTGTTTAACCCACCCTCATTAACATCTATGGTTTGCTGTTGTCCCAGACACAATGACTCTTTTAATATATTTTATTCTTTTGCTATTTTCTGGAACGACTTTTAGCCAAGAGAAAACGTAAGTAAAGCAAATACGGAATTTACTGGAAATGTTACTTGATTGTTGTCCTCTCTGTTGGGTAAATAAATCCAGAATTTAAGTAGAGCCAATACAAAGGGCACTTTCCAAATAGGATTTTAATTAGTGTCTTACAATAACCTGATTATCCTGTTTGCTTTAACGCTGTGTATGGAACTGAATTACAAAGGGAAGTAAGAAATCCGAAAGAAATATAGTTATTATTATCCTGTTATTGTTTTATATTGCATGTACAGATATGTCCTTACAGCACCAAAGATCTTCCGAGCTGGGGCCTCTGAGAAAGTTGTAGTTCAAGCTTTTGGTTATGAGGAGGAATTTCCAGTCAATATTGCCCTAAAAAGCTTTCCAGATAAACTCGCTGTGTATTCGTCTGCTCGGATTTCCTTAACTCCAGCCAACAAATTCCAAGATGCTGTAACTTTAACAGTAAGGAATTCAGACTTTTCTTACAGTCTTTTTATTATCACATTTAGTGATAAGTGTTAAAAATGATTATGGTAAGTTTTCAGTTGTTTAAACTGGGGAGGGAAACCTAATGCCCCAATTTTTGGTCTGAAATTAAAATTTGGCTGAATAAAATCAGTGTAAAGGAACGACGCTGAAGTTAAACATAGAATCAAACTATTTTAGAAACATTACCATACTTGCATAACTTTAAAAATAAAGAGAGAGAATCAACTCAAAGTACCAGCCACAGCAGCAGCTCTGTTGTGGCCAGGATTCATCATGTGCTTAGATGGAAATCTGATAATTTGTACTGTTGTAACTCATAACTGGGCTTTGAACTTTGCTGGTTAATTCTGGGCATAAATAAAATGCAATATTTCAGAATATCTGTAGCTTAATACTGCAGACTATCAGCTATCATGTAAGCAAGAATAGATCTTGTGAGTGTTGATATTTTTATTTAATGATACTCAACCACAGGACTGTAATTGCTTTTCAGTTCCTCTTTTCATCAAAAAATACTGTAGGAAAAAATACATTAAAACTATTTTAATAATCTTCAAAAACCTTTATTTCCTCTCCCCCAGGTTCAACCAACAGATTTACCAAGAACAGATAATTCAGACAAGTATTTGTATTTGGAAGCTGTTTCTCCACATTTCACAAGATTTAAAAAAATTCCCGTTTCCTATGAGAATGGGTTTCTTTTTATTCATACAGACAAACCAATTTATACTCCTGATCAGTCAGGTAAATAATGCTTATTTCTCTTGGCTGGTATTTAATTTTTAAAATCTGCTGACTCTGCCAAGGAATTAAGATTTAAGTGTTGTCGCGGGTTCGGTTTGTAACCGGGCGGAAACACCAATTTAGTGTAGTGGTTTGGTCCAAAATACTCATTACTGTTTATCTGCTGTGAGATAAGAATTAGGAGAAATGCAAAACAGGCACTAAACTTGAAAGAATATAAAGAAGTTTATTAACAGACCTAAAAGAAGGAAAAAAAATCATACCACCTTCAGAACTCTCCTCCTCCCCCCACCTTCCTCCCTTCTCCCACTGACAATGTTCAAAGACAACCCTTAAGATGTTCAGTCTGTTTACCACTTCCATAATAACCTTGTTCAGTCCATTTAGAAAGAGAAGTCTCTTCTTGCTCATGCTATGAAAACATTATCACAACGAGACAGCCGCCCACTTCCAAATATCGTTCAGTCCATTTAGGAAGAGGAGTCTCTCTGCCTGCGTGTGAGTCCTTTCCCCCGACTTGCAGCTTTTCCCGCAACTGCTTTCGAGGGTCCACTCTTGAAGTTTTTTGGGGTACAATTTTAAGGTTGAGCCGTTCAGAAACAAAAACAGAGGCCCTTCTCCTTCCCTGGGAGCAAAGGGTCTTCATCATCTTCATCTTTAGGACTATCTCTGGGAGCATCTCTACGGACTGAGGTTTTCTCCTTTCCCGTTCGGAGCAAAAGTCCTCATCTGGTTCATCTCTATGGACTGAGGTTTTCTCCTTTCCCGTTTGGAGCAAAAGTCCTCATCTGGTTCATCTCTCCCTGTCCAAACTTCTCATGAAATTACAGCTGCGTCAGCATCTGCCTATCTCAGCGCAGGTGCTTTTGCTCACGAGTTGAACACTCCACCCCCCATATCTTCATGAAATTACAACAGGATACTCTGATATATCATAGCTTCACAACAGACTTTCAGCTTTAAGCATCTCCTCTCTCTCTTCCCTCAGGTTTTCAGCTCTTCACAGCAATAAAAGGGTTAATCTCACCTCGGCCTTGCAGCTTTGCAGCTGGAATGTTGAATTTTTCTTATCGCAGTGGAGAGGGGGGAGAGCCGAGCCGCTCCGGCTGCCCACGGCAAGGCAGTGGGGGGGGTTCCACGGCTGGAACAGGTCCATGGCTCCAGGATGGCCGTGGCCCGGCCCGGCCTGGCCCAGGCAGGGCCTGGCCGGGCCCACTGGGCCCTGCTCGGACCCTGCAGCCACCTGTCCCAGCGCCGGAAACGAGAGAGAGCTTGGAGGGGGAGTTTGCCTATTCTTAAATGTGGATAACAGAGGTGATCACAACTTTAAGTGGCTTAGAGAATTGTCCATATTCAAACTGGCCAGCTGATAGGTTCTATCAGTTCCCAGAGGAAACTGTAAGCACCCCTTAGCAAGGACGTCCCTTCCGGGACTATGCTTGCTAACCTATGACAAGTGTTCTTTAAGCTCTTGGTTGTGTTGCATTGCCATAGACTGATATTTAATTCTTTAATCAGCAGAGTGTTATTTTGAAGTATTTGATCATACTGAAATCACTTCTCCCTGCCCTCCTCACCCTAAATGACTCATTTGTGGCACAAAGAGTGAAAGATTTTCCTGAGAATTTGTTTAAAATATTGGTGAATTTTTTGGTTGTTTTGATTTTGAGATTTATTGCTATAATTCTTACAGTGAAAGTCCGAGTTTACTCTCTGAATGAAGAACTGCGGCCAGCTCAGAGAGAGACTGTCCTGACTTTTGTGGTGAGTTGTAATTGAATTTAATATTATTATTTTTTAGCTCTAATAACAAATAAAAGTAGGTGGGTTGGTAGATGGGAAATCAGTATTGCAATCAATGTTTAATAAAACTCTTGGATGTTTTTGCAGGTAGACAGAAATCTTTTAAAAGTTTTAAAATTGACTTTGCAAAGTTGGATAGAGGTTTTCAAGCCCCAGATCTGAAGTTGTTACAGAATACAAAAAAAAAAAAAATCTTTAATGTCTGGGAAAAGAATTTTTGAGGGAATTTTAGTACTCTATGGGTTTTATACTATTTGTTTCATTTAAGATATAAAAATAATCAGTATCTACTCTGTTTTTAGCCTTTAACAATTCCCTGGTTATTGCAGTATTTTTTTAGCTATTTTAAGCATAGCTTTGACTTGGTGGAACCAAGTTGTGAGAATTTTAGTCTGAGTTGTTTCTACAAATGTTTGTGTTTTTATGCTCTGAAACTCTTAAGAAAAATATGTTATGGCCAGCCTGCCTCTGAAAAATCACAGGAGGAAGATTCTCCTTTTGACAAGAACAATCTGTAACTGCTCATTCTTTCCTCTTATCATTTAAAGGATCCTGAAGGAGTAGAAGTGGATATTTTGGAAGAAAATGATTTTACTGGAATAGTTTCTTTTCCTGACTTCAAGATTCCTCCTAATCCTAAGTAGATTTATTTAATGCTTGGTTTTTTGTGAATTATTAACATAATAATGCCTTTTTATAGTGACTGTCATAGAGTGGCTTTGCATAGTGGGCATGACTCGAAACTTGGAGGTTTCTAACATATCACATAGGGTGGAATCCTGATATAAATTGGGACCTTATATTCACCTTAAAGAACAGTGAGTGGTAGGTTTTTCATGATCAATTAAAAAAGAATATTAATGACAATTAAAGCTTTCTACTGTAGAGATATAAAGAGGGACAAAGACGTGGTGATTTCATATTTCATATGTATTTCATACAAATCACCACCATTTTTCCAGGAACAGCAGCATAAAAAAGAAATATCTCTTCAGTTCTCCTTTTAGTCCTGAGAGGGTGCTGAAGCATTGCTGAGATGGCAGAAGGATGATAGCAGGGGCTTGAGAAACTGGTTTATAACTGATTTTATTTTCACTGATTTTAATTTAAAATAAGTGTCAAATAATTGGTGATGTATCGAAGAGAATCTGCTCAAAGTAGGCATTGAACACGTGCAAAAATTTGGTGCAGAATTTTCTTCTCTAAGAGATTATTACCCTGAAATATTACTAAGCAGTAATAATAATTTTTTCCCTCATCATTAATTTTCTTCTTAAAAACTGCTTGATTATTAACATTTCATAGGTATGGAATTTGGAAGATTAAAGCCAAGTACAAGAAGGATTTTGTGACCTCAGCTGTGGCAAAATTTGAAGTTAAGGAATACGGTAAGATGTGGCCATACTGTGAACCTGCATTTTTAGTATTTTCAGTAACTCAGACCCCTTGAAATGCCAGGATTCTTCAGTGGCTGAGCACCTGTGGCTTCATGGATAAAACACACCCAAGTGACCTTTCTTCTACTCCATTTGCAGCTATGCCAAGCTTTTCCATCGTCATCGAGCCGGAGAGTAACTTCATTAGTTCGGATAAATTTGAGAACTTCAGGATTGTTGTGAAAGCTAGGTAAGGAAATTGGGCTCGGAATTCTGAATATTTTGTGTCTCTTCTTTTACTTGAGGAATGATTCTCATGAGTCCAGAAGTTTCCTCTTTGCCTTCCTCAAGCAGCACTTTCATCAAAATCCCTTCTGCTCTGTAAGAGATCTAAGTGACCCTTCTTAAAATTCTTCCAAAGTGATTATTTTTCAGCAGAAGTCTTCAAAATACACAGACATTTGTTTTTCATCTCTTGCCTAGGCAATTACTCTTCTTCAACAACAAATGCTTTACTGCAGCCATTAAAGTAATCTCAAAAGCATTTATATTGTTTTATTCTCAGCTATTTTTCCAACAAAAAGCTTCCAAGTGCTGATGTTTTTCTTCGTTTTGGAATAATTGAAGAAAGTGAGAAAAGAATGATGCCTCAGGCAATGCATGTAACAAGGGTAAGAAGCAGCAAGTCAAGTCTGTGTAGAATTTATGTGGATAATTCAGGATTGATCCAATTCCATTGAAGTTTGTCCATTAAATTTGGTGCGAATGGGCCTCAAGTCGTAGTTTGCATCCCCAGCTCCCCAATGTGGCCTTTTCCTGTGTAATGCTGTCATCAGGGGCAGAGAAATGCACTTGGAAATGAAGCTCAGAGGCAGCATCTGAGACAATGTCATTTCCATCTGGTGTAATTACTCTCTTGGCCTAACTGTGTGATTAAAATTTCTATGAAATAACTTTAATGCTATCTATTACAAAATAAATGAAATCAAATGGAGACAAGCAGATCAAAATGATAATAGTTTATTGTGGGGAGTCTGTTCTCCACTAATTATCCCCTTTCCTCATGTAGTGAAGATCTCTCTGTGCTATCCCTACCTCTTGCTGAGCCTGCACACAAACTTTGCTATATGTGCCATTGGTTGATTAATTTAAAATAAATTTAGGGAATAAATAATTCTTTTTTAAAACATTTCCATCTTTGCTTTCCTCTGAAAATAGACAATGAACAGAAACCCATTGAATCTGCATGTAGCCTATGTATTATTTCTAAATTATCAGCTATAAAGTGATGATCTCAATTTCATTTCCAGATTGAAAATGGAGTTGCTAGGATCAATTTTAACAGTAAGAGAGCAGCAAGTTCTATAGGGTTTGACAGTCTGGAAGCACTGGATGGGTCATATTTATATATTGTGGCATCAGTGTTGGAGTCTACAGGTAAGTTGCTTTTTCTTTGCAATTTTTCTTAACATTTCTGCAAATGTGAACAGAACTAGAAAAGAAAATTATTAGGATAACTTTCCTAACATCAGACTTTCTTTAATATTCAGTTTCTTCTTCCAAAAACTTGTAAGGAAGAACAGCCAATTCTCACTGTAAAAAATGGTTAGGGATTAAACTTGCTTTTGGCTATTTGTCACATGGGGTACAATGTTTTGTTAGGTGGCCTCAGCGGAGAAGTAGAGTTCGCTGGAGTCAGGTTTGCTGTCTCTCCTTACAAGCTGAGTTTGATTGCTACTCCTCTCTTTGTGAAGCCTGGACTTCCCTTCTTCATTAAGGTCAGTTCCCAGGAGCAGGCTGGTTGCACATTGCAATTTAAACCCCATAATGCATAAGCTTTGCCATTTTCTCTCTGTATCACTCTATGTCTGAACACTCTTTAATTTCCATTGACTAGTACATTTTGACTCCCTGTTGTAGAAGCAGCTGAGCAGCTCGGAAGCTTCTTCCTGCAAAATGTCACCATTTCTTTGTCCTGATGAACAGGTGCAGGTGAAAGACACCATGGACGACTTTGTGGGAAACATCCCTGTTACTGTCACTGCAAAATCACTTAGTGAGCAAATGGATGAGACTCAGTTGATATCAGAGGGTTCAGAATCTGGGAGAAGAAAAACAAGCATCAGTGATGGAACTGCTTTGTTTGTTGTTAATATCCCATCAAACAGCAAAATGTTGGAGTTTCAAGTGAGTTAAATTGTTCCATTAAATGATTTCTTTGAGGGTGTAATTATTTCTTTGAGGGTAAGGTCTTGATCTGGCTTTTATTAATCCCTCTGAACAACATATTGCAGAGTGATTTTAGTATTGTCTTTGCTTGTTTACTTAGGTATAATTCTGTACTCAGGCTATTCAGACATTTATTATCTTTCCAGGTAAAAACTGCAGATCCACGTCTTTCAGATGAAAACCAAGCAAGTAAAACCTACGAAGCAAAAGCTTATTCATCCCTGAGTCAGAGTTATCTCTATATCAACTGGGCTTCAAACCACAAAACCCTAGAAGTGGGGGATGTAATAAATATTAATGTATATCCACAGAGTCACTACATTGATAAAATACATCACTACAGCTATTTGGTAAGTAACAGATGTTTCTGCATAAAATATTGAATTGCAATTTAATATATATGGTCATGGATGAAAAACCTCAACAATCAAGAACTATCCTCAGCACAGAGTATGTGCAGCTCAGACAGCTGCTTCCTTTCAGATACAGTCTGTCAGCTTTTTAGGAAAAAAATAACAGTCTCATGTTTAAATTATTACTTTTAAATTCTCATCTGACATTGACTGCGATTCAGGACAAGTAGTGTTGGTCTCATGAGCTATTTCAGAAGGTGAAATGTAGATGAAGGAAAAGAAGTGCAGAGGCAGCATTTCTTTTTAGTGGAAGATATAAATTCAAATAATTATTACATGTGAGAAATAGACTGAATATAAAATTTGACTTTTTTATTCTCCATCATTTTTTTTTAACCACAGATCACATCAAAAGGGAAGATAGTAAGCTTTGGAACTCAGGAGAGAATTAAGGATTTGGAATATGAGCATCTAACTTTTCAGATAACCCAAGAAATGGTTCCTTCAGCACGTCTTATTGTTTACTACATTGTCATGGGAGAAGAAGCTGCAGAGTTAGTGGCTGATTCAGTTTGGCTGAATGTGGAACAGAAATGTGGGAATAGCCTTGATGTGAGTAGCAAAATAGGCACTGATATTTGTGGGCTTGCATTCATTTTATGGTCAGATTTTATCTTGGATTTACACAAGCTCTTTCACACTTAACTTGTTGAAGTGTCTGCTTCAGCTGGATTGATTTTGGAACAATGTGCTTTCAAAATTACCAGTATTTGTTTTCAATTTATAGATTAAGCTGCAGTCAAGCAAAGAGACACTGAAGCCAGCAGAGGTTGTATCACTCACCATGAAAACCCAGTCCAGCTCCTTTGTTGCTTTGTCAGCTATGGACAAGGCAATATACGGAGTCACAGGAAGAAGGAGGAGAGCAATGGAAAAGGTGAGCTGGCAGCCATAAAAGGAAATCAAGTTGCTCTTTGTTTCATGTTCACATTCAGTAACTGATACGTGTCACGCACTCAGTCAGCCTGAAAATGGGCAGAAGAGAATTCAAGGAAGAATGAAAGTTGTTGTTTTAAATCTACAGTTCAAAATTATTAAAAGAATTCGTTTACAGTCTTTTGAATTCCAGTAGAAGTAAATTGTGGTTTTAAAGGCAGATCTGAACTCTCTCATTAGAACCCCACTGACTTGGCCAAAACCAGGTTGCAGTGTTGGAGAGCTCCTTGCTCAAGGAGCCATGGAGACCATGATCTCCTTCTTTGTTTTTGCCATAACCTTTCCAGGCTGTGTTCTGAAGGCATTCTGGTAGCATGGCATGTGTGTTTCTCCTCAGATAATGCTGCAGCTGGAGAAGAGTGACCTTGGCTGTGGGGCTGGGGGAGGACAGAACAACATCGCCGTGTTCCGAATGGCCGGGCTCACCTTTCTGACCAATGCAAATGCTGATGACTCAGAGGAAGCAGGTACATTCCTGTGGTCCAGGCATGGAATTGTGGGCTTCCTGAAATATTCTGTTGTCATTCTCAGTTATTATGTTGGAACTCAAGGGAATGCATATACTAATGATTTTTGAGGGAGGCAAGCATCTTGTGAATTAGCTACTGTCATCAAAATGAAAATACTTATATGTCATTAAAACAGCAAACAGAAAAAGTTTCACACATTTGGAATGTGATTTTATGGAATTATTTTTAAGAAGGCTATGCTTTTACAAGAGAAGTTCACATCATTTGTACTTTTTTTTTTTTTGGACAGCTGAACCTTGCAATGAAGTGTTAAGAACCAAACGGTCTGACTTCAGGAACAAGATACGCGAAGAAGGTGTTAAAAATATTTTTAAGTATATCATTATGAAAACAAATCACATCCATTAGAAATCAAGTATCTGAGTGTTTGCTTACTAATTTTAATGTATTTGAGAGAGACTGACAAATATGGACAATGACTTCAGAGAGGACCCCATTTATAAAGCCTTTCCGGATTTAAGTTCACCTTGAAAATACAATGCAAAGTTTAAGCAATGTTTAAGATTTGAGCAACCTGGGCTTGTGGAAGATGTCCTTGCCCATGGCAGGGGGTGGAATGAGATGATCTTTAAACTCCCAACTCAAATCTGTGATTCTTTGGTATTTTCTTTTTCTGAAGAGGCATAACTGAAAATTCACAGTACTGTCCCATGACAATCTTTCCCAATCACCCCATGCCAGACCAAGCCTGTCAGAAAAGCCTTTGACTGATAAATTTTAAAATGTAATACAGCTCATCTTACCTAATTTATATTTTAAATTCAGATTAGTAATTATTAAGTATGTGTCACTAACTTTTCAAAAATAACAACTTCATCCTCAAAACTTTGTCTTCACTGAAATCCTGCGAACAAATAATTTGGAAATAAAAACTTCATCTCAAGGAAGTGAATTATTTTTATTCCAGTATCTAAATACCGAGATCCAGAAATCCGGCAGTGCTGCATGGCTGGAGTAAAGGCATATCCAGTCTCTGAGACCTGCAGGGACAGAGCTCAGAGAATTCAGAGAAACCAACGATGCATTGCTGCATTCAAAAACTGCTGTGAATTTGCCAACAGGCTGCGGCTGGAAGAGCCAAATAAGCTCCTAATATTGGCCAGAATGCGTGAGTATGAGAGCTCTGGGTGTCCTGCTCCAGCAGAACAGGGGGAAAGAGGTGATAGAATCTATTAACCCCTCCCTGGTACCTGTCAGGGTTAGTCCAGACAGAATTTTACCAGTCTCCCAAGACTTTGGTTGCATATCCCTGAAGAGGGGTAGGAGAGCAGTTCTTTATTCTGTTCAGCTTTCTATTCTGTTCACCCACATTTAGAACAACCAGAACAGCAATTAGAGAGAATTAGGAGTAAACTTGAATGCTAAATTTGAATCCTTTGCCCAGGCCCAAGACAGCCAGTGGGTAACACCTCAGGAAAGATCAGTGGGAGTGTCAAATTCTTTCCTTTGTCTCCCTATAATTGCTTGTTAACAAGGTGATCTGTCAGGATATTGGACAGGTATTCACATGTGTAAATGGATGAGGTGGAATTAACACAGATTTTTGACTGAGGGAATTCAGATACCTTTTTTCTTGTATCAGAGGTTTTCTTACTTGCATTATTTATGTTCTTCAGATTTTGAGGCTCTCTTGGAACTGGATAAGGCACAAGTTCGTAGCTACTTCCCTGAAAGCTGGTTATGGGAAGTCCACCAAGTTTCTTCAAGGTACTGCCTTTCTCAAATCAGCTTTATAGAAAGGAAATGCTAAAACTGAGGTAAACTGGGTAACCTTAGTTGAAATGTGAGCTGCAATGCAGTCTTATCCAAACAAACTATTCCTGCCACGTTCCCCTCCATGCTCCATATGTTGTGTGGTGCCCAGATTGTTGAGCCACTTTTCGTTTCACTTTGGACCGTACTAAATACCAGCTTCTGGGAAATCAGCTAAAACCAGGTTTATTCAAACGAAAATCCAGAATTCCTGTTTTCTGGCTATGGTCTCAGAGCTTCCCTGAGTCTCTCTTAGAATGTTGCTGGTGATGAGCTGTTCTTTTAACAGGTGATGATTGGTAATGGATAACTGTAACAACACTTTTAACACAGGTCCAAGACTCTGTCTGTCACCTTGCCTGACTCACTGACCACCTGGGAAGTACAAGGTGTTGGTATTTCAGATAAGGGTAGGTACTGCAACCCTCTTAGCTTGGAGCTAAAGAATCAGGAAGCTTTGTAGACCCTCTCATTCAGTTTGACATTCATGTTCTAAAATGTTCACTTTCTGGTTCATAGACAGGAAAAGAAAACAAGAATGTGTATTTTAGGGAAAGTAAATTACTTCATGTCATGTTGTGAGTGTCAGTGGCTGGGAAAACAAAACCTGTCTTGTGTGTGACAGTGGCTGATAGTAAATGAGTAAGAAGAAGAAAAAATATTGAGTAACTCTTCCCTGGAAAACTTCACATTGTCCTGCTACCTGTAGCTCAGGGATTTGAGATTTTCCAACAGATTTGGTAATCCAAGCAGAGAACTTATTTGGGAAGAAGAAACCCAAAGAACCTGATATGTCAGCAGGGGTGTGAGGAATGGGAGAGAGCAGCTTGCATCAGGAAGTAAAAGCTGGGGCACTTTTAAAAAGCTTGGATTGTTCAAAGTGCACACTGAAAAATGATAAATCATCACTAAAGTATGTCAAGACCTTCTCAAACTTGTTTATCAGAAGGGTGGATAAGACACTCTGCTTTTATGTTTTTAATTCTCTTAGGTATTTGTGCTGCTGCACCTTTGGAAATCCAGGTTATGAAGGATATCTTCCTGAGCATTTATGTTCCTTATTCCGTGGTACGAGGGGAGCAAATTGAGTTAAAAGGATCCGTTTATAACCATCAAGCCTCTGCAATTAAGGTAATTTGTGTTAATGAGTTCTGTGAAAGGATTATAATAATAATAAATTAAAAAAGCATTTTTCCTGTGAATATCTAGTATAAACAGATCCTTGGATCAGATTTCTCCAGTCCTTAAGCCAGTGTTACGTATTGCAAACAGAGAAGTAGCATTACAGTAACAGAATGCTCATTACAGGATTTCAGTGGCTTTGATTTCTCTGGTGTCATACCTGCCATGGAAATGAAACATTAAAAACTTTCCACGTTTCAGTTCTGTGTTAAAATAGCAGCTGGAAATGGAATCTGTACTTTTGGAGATTCTGCAAGTGCTGGATCGGGGATGCAGAGCTGTAAATTAAAGAATCTGGACGGTGGTTCTTCCTCAGCAATTACATTCCGGATACTCCCACTGGAACTGGGTCTTCACACTGTCAATTTTACATTGCTGACCCCCAGGAACAGTGAAATTGTAGTTAAAACTTTACGTGTCATGGTAAGAACAAAAAATCGGAATGTTTTTAGCTTTTTTTAAATTTTCAAATCGGGTTCAATTGAGTCAATATGGAAATTTTGCTCTGTTTTAATATTATCACACAATGTCCTTGAATTCATTGAGGTGTGTGCGGTGGAAAATGATTGACTGAGCATTTGAGCACTCTCATTTTTAAACCTTGATTATAAGACCTGTCAGAAAGATTACATGCATAAAAAGATAGATTAGAACTTTGTAAGCAAGGAGAATACTTTATTCTGAATTGATTGGTTTGGATTTTCACTGAAACACAATTTTTGGTAATTTTTTCCTTTCCTAAGGTTTTATTTAAATCTTTTGTTAAATTTTCTCAAGAACTGTATGAGCTAGAACACTAACTGAAATTCATGTGGGACAGCTGTACAACAGTTAAGTCAAACTCAACTACAGAAAAAGAAGGCAAAAATACTGTGGGTTTAACCTGTTGTTTCATCCTATTTGATTAAGCAAAAATGTTTCCATTTTCTACCTCTTGCCTCATAATGATTCCAGCCAGAAGGCATTAAGAAAGAACTTCATGCAGGTTTCACTTTGGATCCACAGGGTGTTTATGGTAAGAGAACTGATGATGTGTCTTTGTGTTATTTTTTCATGTTCTTGATTCTTGATAATCAAGTTTTTTATAATATGAAAAAATTGGAATTTCTCCTTCCTGAGATATTGTAAATATATCATTTCCCAAGGATTTCCTGCCCTTGGCTTAAGGAAACTTGGATTAATTTCTTAAAGGAATCTTTATCTTTTAGTGTGATATGATTGTAAGCTTTTCTCAGCAGGTGCTTTATTAATGGGAATAGAATATGTTGTCATTTAACCAAAGAAACCACAAAGTTCAGGTCTAGATCACGTTTTTTTTGGTAACAAAAGAAAGATAAAGAGTTTGCACCTGTTCCTTTTCAAAGATTGATGTTGTTTGCATGTGCATTTGGGAATATTTCTAGTTTTCAAATTTTGGTTGCTGAATTCTCAATTGTAACCTTCAATCTGGCAATTACAGCTGAATCATCCGTTGATTTAGACTGTGCAGTGTGATACATGTACATATGTATACATCTTCAATTACAGGTTCAATCAAGAGACGACAAGAATTTCGATACAAAGTCCCACTAGATCTGGTCCCTAAAACACAAATTGACAGAAGTGTCAGTGTAAAAGGTAAATTGAAACTGTCAGTGCACTGCATATGTACTTTCTATATATATGTGTGTGTGTCCTTTTCCTCTTATTTTGTATTAAATTAATCTAATTTCTTCCTAGGTTCTTTTTCTTTTGAGAGAAGGCTTTGCAGGTCCCCTTTTTGTGTAGAAATTTAAGCACTTCATAAAGAATGGCTGCTCATAAGTGTCAGTCAGATTCTGCCCTTGGATTTGCTTCCACGATCTGTTGTTTAAATCAATTTTGGGGTTTTTCCTTCCACAGGACATCTTATGGGTGAAGTGATTGCCACGATCCTGAGTCCCAGTGGCCTGCAGATGCTGACCAGCCTGCCCAAGGGCAGTGCAGAGGCTGAGCTCATGAGCATTGCCCCAGTATTTTACGTGTTCCGCTACCTGGAAGAGTCGGATAACTGGCATTTACTGGGCCCTGAGACCTTGAGGTCAAGAACTCAGATGAGGAGGAAGATGAGAGAAGGTAGAAAAATCTGCTGCTGCTCTTGCTTCAGGGTTGTAGAGGTCCATAACCTTTGCTGAGTGAGAGGGGTGATACATCTGAGGGAGCAAACATAATTCTCAGAACTTTCTTTGCGCCTGATGTATCCCTTAGGAATTGTGAGCATCTTGTCATTCAGGAATGCTGACTACTCCTACAGCATGTGGAAGAATGGGCAAGCTAGCACATGGTGAGTTAAAAGGGGTTTGGGGTTGGAAAAAGGCTTATCTCAGTCCTTTGCTTTCATAATTTTAGTAACCACCAGACAAGAACATGAGGGTAGATTTAATCTCTGCTTGGTACTCTTAATATTATCTTTTGATTCCTTGCTTTCACTTGCCAAATCTTTTCTTAGTGTCCATAATTCACGCCATGACAACCAAGATGGGTTTGGGATGTAGTGAGTTCATACCCTAAAACACGGGAGTTGATCCTGGTTTAAAATGATTTCAGTAATTACTGCCCATTTGTTAAGCTAAGTTTGAAATTAGTCCTGTTTATTCCTTTGAACTGTGGGAGTGTGTAGGATACAGAATCCTAAACAGTGCAAATTTGTGTCTGCCCTCCGCAGTGTGGGAGTACCTGCCAATCTAAACAAACAGGATCTGTTTGCTTTCCTTGGCAGGTTGACAGCTTTTGCTTTAAGGGTTCTTGGACAAGTTAATCAATACATTGATCTCGATCAAAAGTCTATTTGTGATTCCCTTCTGTGGCTGATTGATAACTGTCAGATGCCAGATGGGTCATTCAATGAATTTTCAAACTACCAACCAGTGAAACTACAGGTATGAAACCCAAACTTTTTCTGTGCTCAGACAGTAAAAGCTGAAGGCACCAGGAGATAAAGTGTTTTAGCAGTGCAAGATATTTTAGGCTGGATTTCATCAAAACACCCATTTAAGACAACTTTTCTCTTTAGTCTAAATTCATTTAAGGCACAGCACAATCTTGCAAACCTTTCTGGTTTCCCACATAAAGAAGATGCTTGCCACTTCTTAATATTTAGAAAAAGAATATTTAGGTTCATTTTACAATCTAATAGTCCTGCCTTGTGAATAACTTCATATATTTTGGTTTCTTTTTTACAAAGAAGCTGTTGCCTTCCAAAGAGTCAATGTATTTTCAGGTTTAATTAAACTGATGGTTTTTACAGGAATTTCTATTTGCTTCCACACCTAAACAGTGAAAATTCTATTTATTTAAATGAACTTTAATTTCTGTTTAATTATTTTTATTATTTGGTTTTTGTAGGGTACATTACCTCGAGAAGCTAAAGAAAAATCTTTGTATCTCACAGCATTTTGTATTATTGGAATTGACAAGTCAATTAAAATATGTCCTACTCAGGTAAACATTATTTTTATTTCTGCCAGTGGACATGTCCTGGGCTTCTAGTTTCTTCACTTTTCTTTGACATTTGTTTAAATAAATCAAGAGGTTGTTTTCAGTTTCACAGTTTCATTTGCTTTGTTAGTCTTTGTCTTTCAGAGTTAGCAAAAGAACAAGGAACTTCTGGATTTATTATAAGATATTGTGGAAGACATTATATATCTATACAGCCTTGAGAGAGGATGTGTTTCTCTAAGGGTCAGTCTGATGGGTGTAAGCTGTAACCTGTCCCTCTTTTCAGAAAATCCATGATGCCAAGAGCAGAGCAGGGGATTTTTTGGTGCAGAATGTGCAGCTGGCCCAGAGCCCCTTCACCATGGCCATCACCTCGTACGCCCTGGCCCTGGTGGACCTCAACGACAACTCGGCACGGGCGGCGTTCTCTGCCCTGAAGAAGGAGGCCTTTGTCATAGGTACTGTTCAGTTCTCACTCTTCCTGACCAGCACTGTCCCCATCAGCTGCTCTGCATCACATCTGTGCTCACCACTTCATAAACATCAGCTTTTTAGCATAGGAGAAGTTGATTTCTGTCCCCTGTTAGGTGCAGAGTGAATTCCTCCCCATCTCCTGGCCCTGAGTGGGCTGTACCTGACTTTGTGTAGCAGAGCTGCTGCTGTGCTTCCATCTGAACCCTTTTCTCCCCCTGCAGGTGACCCTCCCATCTATAGGTTTTGGAAAGATGCTTTCAAAACACAAGACCAGCCAGCCCCCAGCTCTGTCACTGCACAAATGGTTGAAACCACAGCCTATGCCTTGCTCACTACTTTGCTAAGAGGGGATGGAAACTATGCCAAGCCCATCATCAAATGGCTCTCTGAAGAACAGAGATATGGGGGAGGATTTTATTCCACACAGGTGGGCTCTTAGATATTCTGTCCTCATTCTGCAAGTACCAAAATCTGAAACACTTTTTCCCATCCCTGGAAATTCAAGGCCAGATAGGATGAAGCTGAGCAACCTGGTCTAGTGGAAAGTGTCCCTGCCCACAGCAGGGTTGGAATGAGAGGGGCTTTAAGGTCCCTTCCAACCCAAACAGTTCTATGATTCTGTGAGATGAACATTTTAAGAGGATAATATAATTAAATGACCACACTGCCAGCATCAGAGTGCTGTGTATGGGATTGGTATCAAGTGACTCCATTGCCATGATATTCTTGGTCTCTGGGAAATCTCTTCATTATCATAAACTGAAATTTTATAAATAGAATCTCTGAAGTTAATTCTTTGTAATTGATTTCTGACAGGACACTATTAATGCCCTTGAGGCCTTGACTGAATATTCCCTTCTTGTCAAACGGCTGAATTTGGACATGGATGTTAAAGTATCCTACAAAAACGGAGGATCCCTAAACTTATTTAAACTGACAGAAAACAATTTTGTGGGAAGAACTGTGACAGTGAGTAAATAACATTGCTTCTAAAAAGGGAAACCAGAATCCTTAGCATCCTGGTAAATACTTATTTGAGCTTTGGAATAGCTACTAAAGTAGCTATTTTTTGTTATAACAAAGAGGTAATAATTTGATATGAAAAATGTTTAAGGTCTTTGTTTATCTGCTGTATTTAATATATTTGAATGTTCACTTAAATTTAATATTTCTGCAGAATCTGTTATGTTTTTGAAATGTAAGCAAGACAAGCAGATCATCTGACCTGAATTGTTGCTAATTGTTGCTAAGATTTATAATGAATGTGTGACTTCTTGTTTCTCCCCAATCCTTTAGGCACCTTTGCAAGATGACCTATATGTGAGCACTGGCAGCAGCACTGGCATAGCTACAGTAAATGTAAGTATGCAACCAGGTTTTTTTTAATGGAATTTCTCTTTTCTTAATATGGTGTGGTTTTGCTCAAGAACTCCCCATTTCTTTCTGTGCTGATAATTTATTTCCTCTGCTTTGCTGTTTTTTTTATATTACCAATAAACCAGGCTTGTTTGTGTTCTTCACAGTGTGAGTTTTTACAGTTTTATCCCAGTTTTGAGGATTGTTTGATGCTGCTGCTGTTTTGTCTGATTTATTTGTACGTGTGCAGGTGAGGACAGTGTATAACATCCTTGGTACTTCTGAAGAGTCCTGTAACTTTGAACTGAAGATTGTTCCAAAGAGAGATGATGGTAAAGGGTTAATATAATTTTAAACGTTACTATTCAGGTCAGTGCAAGGGAAGGTGGGAAAAAAAATCCCATTTTTTATGAGTGTTTTTTATTAAGAAAAAAAGAAATTCTGCCACTTTCTAAATGCAAAACTGGAAAAGAAATTGCTAAAAGCTTTTTTAGCCCTGTTTGAAACTATTGCCTTTTTGTGAATAGAATTAATATCTAATTTATTTCTGTTAGGTGCATTTTTAGTCATTTATGGAAAAGTTTTTACAATTGGTGGAGTGAGAAGAAAGAAATATGATGTGGAGTGGGATGGTGACAGTTAATTCTACAAAGTACTGAACATTCTGGTGCAGTTACTGCAGGGTATAGAACCACATTCTGAACTTTTGCCATGAAATGGTTTTAATAATATAAACACACAATAAACTACATTAAACTTTTAAGGTGTTGTTTCATCTGAGTTACCGAAGAAGTAAGTGCTCTTTGCTTGTGGCTAGACAATGAGTTCCTGTAAAATAACCATCAAGACAATTTAAAGAATTACCTTCCAATTATGCAAATGCTTTGTGAGAATTCTGGATTGCTGCTTTTGAAGAGTTATAAAATTCCTTCTTTGGCTCTACTTGATACAAACAGGTCGCATAAGACAAGATGGGGAACCCCTGGGGCACCTGGAGGCTTGTGCGAAGTAAGTGCAGCTGAGGGTTTGTTTATTAATAATTCCACCAGCTCTCCTGATCTTTTCTTTCTGTTTCTTCACTGTTATGTACATGTGTAAACAGAATTAGAGCCAAAGGGCATGATCTCTGTGGGAAGGAGCCTTCAAGTTATATTTGGGTTCTCCTGGAACATAAGCGTTAAAGGCCTCTTCATGCATGATATTGGCATAAATCTGAATTGATTCATCTGGGCTATTTTGCTTCATTATGAGTTTACTGTGGCCTCATTGTTGACAGAATTTTCCTTAGGTTTTTCTGGGATCACATTCAAATATGTCTCTTTCGTTTCAGTTATAATTAACTGGCTTTAATCTATTTCAGGTACAGGCCCAGTGCGAGTGAGCCCCGGTCGGGGTCTGCTCATGCTGTGATGGACATAGGGCTGGTCAGTGGAGTGGAAGCCAATCCAGAGGATTTATCTACTGCAAGTATTGAAGAATGGTTTTTCTCTTACTGGCTTTATATAACAGAGCTGTAGTATTTACTGTTCTTCATCTTTTTCTGTGCCCTGCAGCTTGCAAGTGGAGTTGATCAGTTGATAGCAGATTATGAGATAAAAGATGGGCATGTTCTCCTGCAGATAGACTCTGTATGTTACCCCTTTCCTAACTGTAAGCACTGCTTTTACTCTTTGGAATAATTTTGCTTCCTCTAGAGCTCCTTAATTCATGTGTCCTTCAAACAGGTGCCAGCTCATAAGTTCCTGTGTGTTGGCTTCCGGATCAGTGAGCTTTTCCGGGTTGGAATGCTGAATCCTGCCACCTTCACTGTGTACGAATATCATGCACCAGGTATGTGTTCCAGGTACTCACATCCCTGTTTGCCTTTTAGCTCTTTATTCCTCCTGAAGGACTGCATTTTTCCTTCTGTAATGGCTTTTTAATCCATCTTATTTGAAGCTCAGGTGACTTTTTACTTGCCAAGTTTCAGTGTTGACATCTTGGACTTTGATTTTCTACATGTATTTGTTGTTTCTTTCTGGATCTCCTAGATAAAAGATGCACTATACTTTATAACCCCTATGGAAATGAAAAACTTGTGAGATTGTGTGAAGGAGATGAATGCAAATGCATGGAAGGTAAGCTTTATTTGAAGATGTTTTTTCATTTTACTTGGTGGGAAAATGCAGTGTAGTGCTTTGAACAAAACCACACTAAACATAAGGAAAAAATCCTCATAAGAACACAACTGTTTCCTCTCCACATTTTGTATTTAAAAAATAAATTAGAAAACCCCAAGTGTGCAGTGTGATCATGGAAGTCTGACTTGATTAACTCAGGTGTTTGAGGGTGTTATTTTGCGTTTCAAATATTCAGTGTTCCAGCATGCAATCCCATACTTACAGTGTTGCTCAGTTAGTGATCCCAAACAGGTAGATCCATGTTTTCTTTGGGGACATGTGCTGACATTCTCTTACCTCTGCCTTTCCCTTTCTCCTCGTAGCTGAGTGTGGTAAAGTCCAGGAGAGACTCGACCGGTCGATAAGTGCTGAGAGCAGGAGAGAGGCTGCCTGCCAGAGGGACATTGCATATGGTAATGGGGGCTCCACTGCCTGCTTCCCCTGCTCTGAAATGTTTGTTTGCTCTGTTTGCTGCTGCTGCAAAGCATCTTGCTCAAATTAGAGCTGTAGTGATTAGAAATTCAGTGTGGTTGCCAGTGGCATAGAGTAAGGAAGGTGACAAGCTGGAGCAGAGAAAGGTGAGCTCTACCCACAGCTTCCCTCAGATTAAGCGTGGGTAGAACTTGCCAGTGTTTTCTGCCCCTATAACCATCATATTCCCAGAAATCAGTGTTGTAAAGGGACACAATATTCTCCTTCTGAGCGTCTGTAAGATATTCAGGATGTGTTGGAGGAACAAGGAATAACCGGATTCTGGTTTGTGTCATTGTGCAGTTTATAAAGTGAACATCTTATCTCGCAGTGAAGAAGGGTTTTTTGTGAAGTATTCTGCAACTCTGCTGGATCTCTATAAAAGGGGTGAGTGTCCTGTTCCATTTTTCTGCCCCTGGGAGAAAGGATGTCGTAATGTTCTTGGGTTCTCACTGTGGCACAAGTGGATGCTCATAGGTCCTGTGGAACTGAAGCTGATATTCACTCCTTTTTCCTCTGAGTTTAAGCATCCAATATATCCTTAAAATTACTATAATATAAAATTATTTAATGTCCACAAGGCTTATTTGCCATTCAGATTTAATTGCAAAGTCTTTCACAAGAGACATGTTCTGTATCATTGAATTTTCCTGTTACAGAATGTGGCAAAGAGATCCCTTGGCTGTGGAGTGCTGTAGAACATTTTAGTGTTTTCTATCTAATACATGAGTTACTGGAAATTCTTTTTGTGAAATTGTCCATTCTTGATTCTTTTTTTCTTTTTTTTTTTTTTTTTTACTTCAGGGCAGGCTTTTGCTCAAAAAAATAATGAAATAACCTTTGTTAAAAAGAAGACCTGCACAGATGTTGACTTGAGCCCAGGAGAGCAGTATTTGATCATGGGAAAAGAAGCCTTAAAGATAAGCATTGGTTACAGTTTCAAGTAAGTCATTTACCACCAAGATATGATGAGATGTAATCTTGAAGTGAAGTGCTTGTATGCAATAATTCTTGTGTGGTACAGAACTGATTTAATTTTGAAAGTACTCAAGCAACCCTCGCACAATGTGTTATCAGATGTGTCACCTAAAGCTGGATCATGAACACAAAGCAAGCACTTCCATATTGTAATTTTTTCTCTCTTTGACATTTTCCTTCCCAAATCTTAGCAGCAAGTGATCATTTTCTGTTGTCTTCTTAGATTCCAGTACCCTTTGGACTCCAGCACTTGGATTGAGTGGTGGCCTTCAAATGCAGCCTGTACATCCTGTCGGGAGTTTCTGAACACAATGGATGATTTTGCTGAAGATCTCCTCATCAGTGGCTGTTGATTCACTTGGACAGTTTTTAAATTAAAAATCCAGACCAAATCTCATTGAAAAGAAGATAAATCCTCACCTATTTATTAATTCTTTTTGAACTGAACACTCATTAATAGTTATCTTGAAAAATTATCTTTGCATGTATTTTATAGCAGTGTTATTACAAGAGAGTAATGTTCAAATATGGTTTTTAAGCTTGGATGAGAGAATAACACAGAATGGTGCAAAGACATTTGAAGTTAAAAGAAGTGGATTGATTGTAAAAACAAACATGAAAAGTCCTGTCTTGTCACTCAATCCCATGTCTTATCTGAACATAAATATATGCAGCCACTTTGTAAGCTCTCTGTGAAAGAAACTTTATCCCTTAGGTTTTCCTTTTGTACTCTTTTTTTGAATTCCTGCATTTCAATTCCTGACAGTAACTGATGCTGGTTTTATGCTCTGCTTTCTTGTTTAAAAAAAAAACAACCAAACAAAATTCTTCAATCATATGTGTGCCTTTCATTATTTGTGTTTTAAGACACAGTCAACTGAATCAACATCTCCTGTAACTTAGGTGGATTAAAACAAATGTTACTTTGCATTTGATGACTGAATTTGACAGTTAAAAACTTTGCCTTGCCTCCAGGAAAGTGGAAGATGAAGGGCCAATTTTCCTGCTCACAGCTCCTGGCACAAATCAACTTGGTTCCCAGTAAAACTGAGGAGAGATTTTGATACAAAGTACAGTTGCACACATTTTTATTTATATTGAAGAGTTGCCCAAAAGCAGCACGTCCAAGAACTTTAAAATTACTGTTTTCCCTCTCTCTTAGGAATATCTTGATCCAGAACATTTAAGATGTGGAAAGAAGATAGTCAGAGATGATGCAACTTTTAATTTTGGCTCAGTGAGTATTTGACTTTTTTTTAATGCTCCAAACTTTCTAAGAAGCACAAGAAGCTCACACTGTGTCCAGTAATAACTGGATATAAATCAAAATTGCAGGGAGAAGTACAGGGAAATGCTCAGTGAGGTTGTCTAGACAGGCCACCTGTAAACATTTCTGCTTCTGAACTGGTGACTGTGTATTGTGAGACCTAATTATCTCTTTAAATGACAAGGAGCATGTCTTGTTTTCACAGGTGACTTGTGACATTTAAGTTCTATCGATTTTCAGTGAGCCAGACTACAAAAAGGCTCCTAAGGACCAGAAACCTGATTTAAAAATAACACATAAAAATGCTGCTCTTAAGTATCAAATTGCAGACACTAGTTTAAAAAAATTCTTTAATCTTATTTGTTGTGTCTCTGTTTCTGCCTAGAATTAACTATCCAATATATCACTAAGATCAGTAAAATATTTGAAATACATGTATTTAAATGGGAACATTTGTACAGATATTTAGCCATGTGTAGGATGGAGGGGTGTACAGACACCAGTGTCAGGAAGATTTACCTTCCCCACATGCCATGGCTTGAGTTTCACAGCAAAACCATGTGGGGGAAAGGTGTATCTGTGTCTTCATCTGCTTCCACATGCAGGTTATGTTGGCAGATTTCCATAGGGCCTCGTTAGCAGGACAAGAGAAGATGACATGGGAGTGATTTTAGAACTCAGTGCCACGCTAACCTCAGTGCCTCGTGGTCGGAGAGTTCTGAGGCACTAAAGAGCTCCCAGGATTAATCCCAGCAAACATGGAAATACTTGGAATAATCACTGCTTAGGTGACTCATCTGTATTATGAAATGGAAATTATTTCAGAATACATTCTGTACTTCCAAGCTTGCTGTGGATTCTGGACATCAGAGCGGTGCTTTTCCCTCTGAATTGTACACAGTGTTTTTCTGTTCCTCGCTTGTTTATGTGTGCGATGTGCAAGTCTCCAAATGTTCCAGCCTTTGAATCCCCAGCCAATAGCTGTACTGCTTCCAGAAAAACTTGCATTTCCCTGCCCCACTCCTGCAGTGTTCCCAAAGGCCAGGCAGCCTCTGGTGTGAGGTGACTGCTCTGCCTCCATGGTAATGAAGCGGCCCAGAGAGCTGAGTGCTGCAGCCCACGTTGATCCTCACTTTTCCAAGAATACGGATGACTGACCTTGCCTGCACAGATTATCTCTGAAAGCAGGACCCACTGAGGGCAATTAAATAAGTTTGGGCATTATACTTTTATTCCTTTTTCATATATTTCCCTTTGAATAAGAAAACTCACCAGATGCCATTCGAATGTGATTCTCCCTGGATACTCTTGGCAGGCCCGAGTTGGTTGAATTCCAGGGATTATAACAAGTCTAAAGGTTAATGTTATGTTATCCTTTAGTTCTTTTAAAAATATCTATTTCTGTACATTTACATTTCTATTTTACTGGTTTTTAGATAGCTAAGCATCACAAAATGAACTAGTTTCTCTTTTCATTGCAACCAGAAATTAATCTCAATGACCCAAGCTGGTAAGTGACTTGAATAGCCCAAATTCCACCCTGTTATGCACAGTGACACATGAAACTCACACTTTGGTCTGGGCTGAAAGCTGCTGGGCTGTGCCAAAGAGCTGTGACTAATTTGGGCAGAGAGCCAAAGGGTGCCTTTCTCTGGCCATTGTTTCCCAAGCAGGGAAGAAGTGATTTTGTGTGTATAATCTTTTGGGACATGCCACAAGCCCTAGGTAGCCTTACTCAGGCAAGTGCTCTGTCAAAAATGCTTTGGAATTAGGAATACCCAGCAATTTTAGAAGAAGAATGGTAAATCCCTGTTGCAGGTTAATGTTATTACTTTTTAATACCTCCATAGTGACTGTCATAGTTCTTTCTTGGCTGACCTGAGCACATGTATTAAATACCAGGTGGAAGAGAAGAATGCTCCCATGAGCTAGGAGGGTGCAAGTCCAAGTTACCATGTAATTTTTATTTGGTTATGATGCTGCACTCTCATCTGAAATTATCTGGAAGGGGAGAAATATTCACTTCATCACAGTGAGTTTGTTCAGTTCATGTGGGCAATGCAAAGCCAGAATATGACACCAAAATTCTTTTTTATCTTTGCACAGAAGTGAGGATGTTCAGTGTAGGGACAGACTCTCTTCTGAGTAAAGAGCTAGAGCAATACAAAATCCTTGAATAAAATCCTTAGTAAGATTCCTTTCAAGTTCAAAACTCCTTTAATAAATAATCTCAAACACCCATTTCCACAAGCAAAGAGTTGTGGGATCAGCTGGCAGGGGGCTGTAGATCCATTTAGAGAAGGGGTGTGCAAGAGATGAGTGAACAACACACAGTAAGGAAATCCTGTTTTGATGTTGAGTGAAGATTATTCTGTAATTTAAAAAATTGCTGTCTGAGAGCTGCCAGTTTGGTGTTCATCCACGGTGGGTTGTCTCACTTGACCCCTACCTACAGAGGCTTATTTTCAGTCTATGTAAATGGTAATGTTTAGACATGTCTCCCAGCAAAATGTGTTCTTAATCTCCTGCTGAATTCTTACATCAGAACACACAGAAATTTGGCATGGCTGTCAGTTATTTTCCAGTAAAACACCCACCTTATAGGAGTTACATATGCTTTCAATTTTTAGGATATTTAATAATGTTTTCATCTCTAATTAGGAGAAATATCTGGGTTTGGCTCTTTCATTCTCCTGGGAACTAAGAGTTTGGTTTTGCCAGTTGCTGGATCATTACAAAATTCCAGTCCTTGTGTTAAATTTTGCTTTTCAAGTTCTGAATGAACTTGGAATTTGGATACATGTTTAAGCAGCAACCGATTTCCTGGAAAATACTAAACTGAATTAAACACCACAACTCTCATAAAAAAGAACATTCAAGTGTAGAAAACAATAGCAGAGAAATCCTGAGTAAATCTTGCTCTATTCAACCCTTTCTTTTCTATCCCAGGAAATATTTGTTATACACAGGGGCTTATTTATAAAATAGTTATATTTACCCACATTCCTAGCCAGAAGTCACGAAATGCAGATTATTCCTAAGGTGCTGTGGCTCAGACTATAGTTCCTTTGTTTATTTGCTACTTGACAACTAAAAAGGCAATTTCTTTTACAAGCAAAGTAAACAAAAAGTTATATTTGATGCACTTTAAATCAGCTGAGATATTAAACCCCCAAAATTGGGCTTTACAGTGGAAAATCTATTTTCTCTTAACGGCAGCAGCCCCACTGGTGCCAGTTTAAAGGACTCCAGAGCACACAGAGGTTCAGAGCTGGGTTTAGTGCTCTGAGGCTGCTTCCAAGGAGCCCTGACATGGACTTGAATTGTCTAATTTGGCTTTACAAGAGGAGCCTCCACAGCGAATTCTTTCCACTGGCTGTTCTGTGTTCCCTGCAGTTTGTACCATGAAGAGCACATCCTCAGCTAGAACAAATCAGTGTTGTTGCAATCATTTTGAAGGAGCTATACTTGATATCTAGAGCTGCAGAGACAGGATTTCTTCAATTGCAGCACAAAAAGCCAATGGGAAAATTGCTTTCCAAAGAGGAAATATGTCAGGAACACCTCACACATCCCCACTTGAGGAGATTCACGTTGCACTGTGCCAGTTTGTACCTGCTGAAAGGTGATTTGCAATCTTTAGACATAAACTGAGGTGTTGGTGACAGATTGGGCCTAAATGGCAGCTGTGACTGAAGTCATTCCTTTACTGCATGGCTGAGTTGTCTGTCTCTGCCAGGGTCTGATTAGCCAGGTTTCCTTCATTATTTATAAAAAGCAATATGCCATAAAAATGTCATTTTCACTGCCTAAATCATCAAATTTTCCATTAAAACCTTCTGCTGGAAGGTCCTAGAGAATATTCATCCCCAGGCTCTGACAGGGAGGTAGAAATGGGCATTCATTTCCAGCAGTAGTGTAATTCCAAAAGTTTGGAGTCACCAATCTATTAAAGGGTGGCTTTTTTCTAAGCTTCTGTTTTGGTCAGGAATCTCAAAAACAAGGTAGGATCAAAAGCTTCCTATGGAACCATGAGGGATCAAATTAATCTGTGACATAATTTAGCAGGATTCCATGGATTTATAGCAGAAACTGGGGGGATGTATCTAAACCTACATGAGCTGCTGTGTATTCCCTGTCCCGTGTCCGTGCTGATCCTGCCAATCCCCGTGCCCAGCTCTCACCTGGGATTAGTCCCAGCCCAGAAACACTTCCCAGGAGAGTCACTGGGCTTTGAAGATATTCATGATAAGAAAAACTGTTAAATATGGCTTTAGAGAACCAGATTTAGGAAATGCTGGATTTCCTTCCAGTCCGTATCTTGCCCCAGGGAAACCCAGGCTTTGCTTGTGAAACCTCGCCACAGTTCCGGACTGCTGCCCTCCAAAGCCAGGCTGCGCTTTGGTTTCTTCCAGGCTTCCATTGCTCCTGACCCTGGACAGATGGGAGCATTCCCTGTGTGCCTCCTTCACTGGCTTTGGGGTTTCAACACCCAGTTTATGATTCAGATGTTGGATGTGGAGCTACAAGTTTTGTTTCCTTGGCTGGAGTCCAAGGACGCTGCTGGGAACATGTCTGGGATTTTGGGCTTTTGGAGTCCCATCACTGGCACAGCTGCCAAGAGGTTTGGCCTCAGGAGGGGGCTCTTTTTATTCAGGAGTTTAAACATTTACCTGTTTCCCCTGCTCAGAATAGACATGTTACTCTTTACACCTGCTTTCCCCACTTCCAACTTTACTTTTTCATTCAGGCTCCTCCTATGCTCAAAATTTATTTTCCTTTCTCCTTGAGAGTCCTCCTTAAAAACATCTTGGTTTGTGAACACTCTGAGTTTTCCTTCTTATTGCGGCAGTGTTTTGGTGAGGGCTTTGTTTTCTCTTTACAATATCTGTAAAGAGAATTTTGTTTTCCTCTTGTGAAACCTCAGATAACACTTGGAACTTCTGTGTTACCTGGGTGTGTTGCCTGTAAAATACAGGTACAAATAGACATGTCAGTGGTGGTGTGGAAATTACTCAGGATTATGAATCACGTTGAAAAAATACTATTGGAAAGCTGAGCCTGATGCTATTAGTCATTCTGCAATAGCAAAAGGAATTGTGGTGTCAGTGGAAGAGAGATGCAAGTTAGTGCAGAGTCAGTCTCTTTCTGCTTCTGTCATGTGGAAAACATCTTCTAAACGTCTTTATTTTTTTACTGTTATTAGCAAAATGAGCAACTTCTGAAAGGGTTAAAGGAGATTTACCATAACCTTCACTCTCCCCTCAGTTCTTGTCATTTATGAGAATTAATGAAGACATTAAATAAATCTGATGTTTCCTTTTTCTGTTTCCACTAATTAGTCCCAGTCAATCAATGGAATATCCACATTTTCCCAGCTGGTTTAGAGTCAAAAGATACTGAATCTGAACTTGTTTTTTCATGTCACATCCAGAGCTTTGGAAGAGTGTTTTGGCAGGCTTCCCTGTGGGCACAGCTCCCATTCCCAGAGTTCTCTCCAAAGCATTAAGAATGGAAATAAGCAGCTCAGAATTTTCCAGTTTAGCTCAGGCTCTGTGTACTTTAAGAGAAACAGAAGCACAACCACAAGTACAGCAAAACCCTTCATGTGGCCGGGCTGCAGCGGAGAGCTGAGCTTCAGCTGGGGAAACTGGCACAAACTGGTCCATGCTGGGCCCACACATGGCACCCCACGTTTGTCCTGGTGTGGGGGGACAGTGGCTGAGGCACGATTCCACCAGGAAGCCTCTTAATGTAATGAAGATCTGTGTGGTGGCCTAAAGTCAGAGGCAGGCTCAGAAATCTCTCAATGATTTACTCTGAAATACTCCTGCTTGTAGAAAACCATCAAGGCCACTGACAGAGAGAAACACTTTCATTTTCTCTCTCCTCTTCAGGGTGATTCCTTGGCTTGTGGAAACTGCTTTAGTGACTGAAATAAGGCACACAGATATACATATATACATACATATACGTATATATAGTGTCTATTTCTGGGTGCTTTTCTCCTGTCCAATGCTGAAGAAGTGCTCCAGAGCATCTATTCTTTGGAGGAAAAAATTCCTAGGACAATATTATCTTACAGACAACATGATCTGGGAAAAATCTTGAGGCCGAGCAGGGATAAAGAAGATAAAATTGATTCCTGATGTCTCTTTGAGGATTACAGTCCAGCTCTTATGAAACTTAGTGGGAAACTTTCCTTCTCTTGTAATGAGAGCTGGGCTGGTCCTCAGGGTATCACTGTAACAAAGCAGAGCTACAACTGGTAGTAGGCAGCAGAGACAGATAAAACTGAAACATGTAAAAAGATTTTATTAGAGAGGAGAGATTGAATTGTGGCAAAGCTGTCAAGTTCAGTGAGGATAACAATATATCAAATTTAATGATTCTTCTTTCTTTAATCTTGAATTAATGAAATCTTGCAGACACTCTGCTCCATTCAGAAAATAAGTAATAATGTGGAAGTTACAGAACTCCTTCATATCAGAGCTCTGGATAGGCAGGAATCCTGACTTGAAGCACACAACTCCAGTTCCTAGAAGTACTGAATCTCATGGGCACTGGATTTGCTTTTACTAGCAAATTTTCCTTCCTGCCTTCTACCCATTTTTCAGGTTTTCCTGGAACAAGTGCACATTTCCAGCTAATTTATACTAATTGAAAATTAAGTTTCCATAGAATGAGACATCCCTATCTTAAACATCTCTCTGAAATGCAGTTCTCATTTTGACTACAGCCTTTAAAACCCAGAGCATCTGAGCCTAAATTCCATTTTAAGTGTCCTATGAAATCTGTTGCATTAAAAATCCAAGACCTTGGCTTACTTTTAAAAGGTAATATTAAATATGTTAATATATTCTCTTATGCACTTTTTCCCTAGGATATAAAACAGTCATTCTCCTTAAATAGTAACACAGTGCCCTGCAATGCTGAGCACTGGTGGAATGGCTCTACAATAAAGTTAAGCTTCAAATTTTAATCTCTCCCTGAGCCACATCCTGTTTTCAGTTAACTGATCTCATATGGGGGAAATTTACCACAGGAAATCTCTCGAGTTTGGAAAGTACCAAAACCTTATCTTTAGTTTCTTTGTGTAATTCAGCACCTTTGGAGACAGAGGTATAGTAGAATCACTGAAGCTTTCAAGAAGTCTCAAAGCAAAAGAGGAGTGAGTTAAGGGCACGGGGAAGAGATAGAGCTGCCACTTCATCCCTAAACCTGACCCTGTGGTGTAACACTGATCATTCTAAAATTAACATCTTACACCTCTTTATATACTCAAAGTTCAAAAAACCACATCCAGAAATCTTTTAAAATCTCTTTCAGAAACTAACTCACATCCTGGCAGAAACTGCCTGGGCCAAATTAACTTACAATGAGTTTTAACAATCCAAGTGAGAGCAAATGTTTCAGGCCAAGGCCTAACTGGGGCTGTATCACAGCTTCCTCGTAGCCTTGAGTTAATACCCAGCCCTGATGAGTCTGAACTACAGATCTACATCTGGATCTACATCAGATCAGCAGCTACAGATACGCTGTAGATCAGCAGAGAGAGGAGGGAAGTGGAACTGAGGTGTCTGTCATGTCTGTCTGTCGTGTCTGTCATGTCTGTCTGTCATGTCTGTCTGTCATGGATGTCTGTGCACACCCAGCACGGGAAGGTGCCAGACTGGAGGCAAACGCTGCTGTACAATAAATCCCTCAGCAGCCTCCACACACCCACAGGTACCTGCAGCTGGTGGCTCTTGTCAGTGCAGCAATTAACGAGCCAGTGAAGCGCCTAGAGAAACACCTCTGCTTTTATTCTTAATTCTGAGCAGGGCCTCACCCTCAGGGATATTCCCCACAAGGAAGAGTGAACAGATTTGCATGTACGACTCTTTTTCTGACTGAATCCTCTGTCAGAACTAGGTAGGGTGGCAGCAAAGTGAGCTGTGTCAGGGGCAAAGAGGACCTTCTGCTGAATATGAAACTTCGCTTTGTAGAATCTTTTCTGCACTCTAAGAAGGCTTTGCAGACATTACTGAACTCTTGTGTCACCCCGCTGTGCTACCCCCGAGCTGCGTTGGCGGCTGAGGCACAGCGGGGCTTCCCCGGCGAGGCTTCCCGGAGGCTCCAGAGGGACTCAGGGCTCCCGTCCCGGATTTGGGGCAGGGGCTGCCCCGAGCGCCCAGGGGGAACTTGGCGCTGTGCCCGCGCTCCGGGCAGGCAGGACTTTCTGTCTGAGTCCCCGGCCACCATGGCAGACCCGCATCACTCCGCTTTCAGGAACCAGCCACCAGATTCTGCATTTCAGCCCGCCCGGGGGAATTTGCTCCGCGGGGCCTTTCCTCAGTCAATTCCCCGTGCCCTCGGCCCGGGACAGCGCCGGTCCCCCGAGCAGGGGAAGCCCCGCTCCCGCCGGCCCCGAGGCGCGGTTCGGGCTCCCCGCTCCTCCCGGCCGGAGCGAGGCAGCATCGCCGAAATCCAGCCGAGCCGCCCGGCCGCAGCTCCGGTAGCCGCGGTGAGCGCCCGCCCGGGGCCGCCGGGCTCAGGTACGGGAGAGGCAGGGATGCAGGGACGGATGGAGGGGAGCGGCAGGGACGGATGGAGGGGAGCGGCAGGGACGGACGGAGGGACGGAGGGGAGCGGGCCCCGCCGCAGCCTCCCGCTGCGGAGAACCGCCCGCGGCCCCGGACACACGGGCCCGGTGCCCGAACCGCGCCCCGGGAGCGCCCGGAGGGCAGCGAGGGCTGCCCGGGGGTCCCGGCCGCTCTCCGCCCCGCCGAGCCGGGATGGGCGGAGGAAGCCCCGAGCCGGGGCGGCCGGAGCGCTCCGTGCCCGGGGCTGCGGGGCGCGGGCGGTGCCGGTGCGGAGGAGCCGGGGCTGGGCCAGCGCGGCCGCGGGCGGGGGAGCGGCGGGGGCTCGTCTGCCCCGTCCCCCCGGGCACCCAGCCACCACAGCCCCGGTCCGCTTCCATTACGATTGTGTTACCGGGTTTAATTTAGGGCTCTGGCAGGTTGTGCAGCCCCTGCGGCCGCTGCCGAGCTCCCGCTCAGATGCCTGCAGGGACCATGGGAATTGGCTAAAGCAGGCCATGGCAAACGCTGTTTGTTCCGAGACCCAGGGACAACCCCAGGGTGTGCCATGTCCACCTCACGGCAGTCACACCGCCAGCCCGGCCTGCCCAAGGCAGCCTTGATTCATTCATTTTCAGATTTCTTAGTCAGCGTGACTATCGGTAATACTGTGACAGGCTGTGGGGTGTCAGTACTGTTATGGGGAAAAAAAAGATTTATACAGGCATTATTATGATCAAACTGCAGCAGTTCCCTGGGTGAAAACCTTCCTTGAACTTTCCAAGAGACACCAGAATCAGTTTTGGCTGCATTTCCAAAAATATCCCACTGCACAGCTCTTATTTACCAAACCAAAGTGAATATGGCGTGTGTGGCTCCAGGTGCGCCTGGTAAGAGCACAGCATTAAGGGCTTGCGGACTTGGTATTTCCTTTGTTGTTTCACCACAAGTTTTATGGTTTCAGGAAAGTCACTGTCAACACACCAGCTGCTCAGTTTCTCTGTCTGTGAAGTGAAATCACGAATTTTGGCTGCTGAGAATTGCATGGCGTTGGGGATTTACTCTACAGAAACAATTCTGTGTGATGGGGACTGACGGGATTGTAGCTCATCTTTCTACAAGCTAAAAACTCTTAAAAGAAAGAAAACCGCAATACCCCTTTTTAGGACGTTGTCTATTTTTGTGCAGTGTTGGAGGGAAATTTTAAAGCTGTAATTTCCTGCTGGTACCAGGTCAAAACCCACTGTGACATTTGGTCGCGCCTGTCACTGCAGACCCAGCTAAACACAGCACTGTCACTGCTCGGGTTTGAGACTGCTGGAGGACTTTGATACATCCTCTCACATCAAAACAGCTGTGTGCCGTGTTTGAGCACCTGGTTTTTTCCTTCTCTCGGACAGGGCTCACTTCAGATGGCCGAGAGCACCCCCAGGAGCCTGCAGGACACCCCCGGCTCTTCTCCTGATGAAAACGAGTTTCCTTTCGGATACCCCACCAACATTTGTGAGGATGTGCCTGGTCAGAAGTACCTGTGCAGCAACTGCAACAACATCCTGAAGAAAGCCCTGCAGACGCTGTGTGGGCACAGGTACTGCTCTGCCTGCCTCACCTGGATCGTAAGGTACGTCCTGGGCTGGCCCAGGGTCACTGCCAGGGCCACGGCAGTGGCTGCAGCATTCCCGAGAGCTGGGTTGTGCCTCTGAGCTCAGGGATGACTCTGTGGCTCCCTGGCACGCTGTCACTTTCCTGGATGGCAGGATTTTCCATGCTGGACTGCAGGATACTCTCTGCCTCCTCCTTGTTTCCGCCATGGAAATCTGTGGGGTGGATTATGGGGCCTGACAGAGTTTTTCTGTCTGTGACATAATAATTCTGATTTAACCTTGAAGAACTGGTCCAAGGCTGACTTAGTCCTTCCATGGCACTTTACAGTCTTTTGATAAGGGATGCTATAGGATTTTAATGAACATAATGTCATATATATCTATGTCTGTCTGAACAAAATGGGCATTTTCTGTGCTTTAGAAGACTTTAGTTTTCACATTATCTTTCCTACTTGGAGTTTTTGCATCATTCATGAGATAAATAGCTTTCCATCTTTATTCCTATTTATGGTCCAGGCTGCCCTTATTTTAGTGAAATACAGGTAAGATTAATGGGCAGAGTCCTGGTCTTGAAAAAGAGAAGAGCAAAGCCTCTTTGACATCAGTGTGTTCAAGATCTGACCTTTTCATGAACAAAGACTATGGATTCTGAGTGGAAATTACAATTTCCATGGGTTTGTGTCAGTGCCTATAAAATACCTCCTAAACTGCAGTGCACCAATGGATTGTTATTTAATTCTTCTTTCTTTTTGCCAGAAACAATAAAAATGCAATTTGCCAGAAATGTAAAGAGGAAGATCCCAACACTTTAAGTGAGGAAAGCCTATTGGCAGAAGAAAGGGTAAGTTGTAGTTCACAGGTCATTAATTTATTATTAGCCATTTTCTGTAGTCATCATTGGACTGGAGTTCAGAAGGGAATAATATCAAAGGCAATAGCAGCTGATCGTTACACATTTTAACTTAGGCTTTAATAACTTGGATTTCCCAGAGTTTTTGATTTTAAAAAGTGTAATGGCAGCCTCAGGACTTTCCAAACCCAGGTTCTGCACTGTAAAATCCCAAACTCTCCCATATGATTACTTTTTATTGTCTCAAAGTAACTGGTGCTTTCCTACTTGTAATAATATGTCTTAGCTGTTACTTATTATCCTTAGGAAGTATTTTAATGGATTTTCCAACCTCATGGTTTCTTGTACCCTTCAAACATGAAGCTGAACATAATAATTGATACAATCTATGCCCTGGCAAATGTTTCATCTGTAATTTAATGGTGCAGATCTCTTCTTGTGTGATTTTCCAGGCAAATTGCTGTGCTGTTCTATATCCCAAACACAAACTGGGCCATAATGCCCAGTCCCACCTTGTGCTTTTCCCTCCTCTCTGACTACATGCAGGGATATCAACAGACACACAATTTGTCTGAATTTTTTAGGAAAAAATGAAAACAAATAGGCAGCTGAGAGTGGCATAGAAGTTTAGGAGTTTAGGAAGCAGCAAAATAATGGATCTGCTGTTAATGCTGAACTTGGTAATATCCCAGGAAAAAAAAAATCCTCAGTTCTGCAATGAATTTCCCAATAACAGATTTCATACACAAATAGGTGCAGCTGAACCCTTATGAACTTCTGCTTTGACTGTCAGTTTGGGATTTCTCTGCTGTGGGATTCTCCTTGAGTGTGCTGGGAATTTCTGCACAGTCTGTGGGTGGGTGGTTGTAAACAGACCCCACTCTGGGCTGCCTGGCACCTTCCTTTGCCTGCTGGGTGTCCAGATGAAGCCAGGCACCAGGAAGGGAGGAGGATCTGCCTGTGTACATCATTTCCAACAAATGCTGGGTGCATCTTCAGGAACTTTGAAATGTGGGCATCATTTATAAATACTTTCCTCCCTCTGTTTGTAAAACTTTCCCCTCCCAGTCCTTGCTCTGTGTTATTCCATGTGAAATCTGCATTTCTCTGCACTGTACTTACCTCCAGAGTATCCAAAAAAATGCCTTTAACTGTGGCAGGGCTTCTTCTTATGCCAGGGTACCTCTTTTAGTGCAAGGTGTAATATTGAAGTGTGCAGTATTTCATAAGTTACATAACAATTGTACAATTCCTCACCTTTAAATAACATAAAAACTGAGATAGTGCAAAGAACAAACCCCTCTCCCATCTGGTTCGTATTTTTTTAGCACACAGTGTCTGCTAAAATGTAAACAGCCCCGATCTGAGCAGTCCTCAAGTCCTCTCTGCAGCACGTTTAGGAGGTGTTAATGACCCCGATAATGAAATGCATTCATTAAGGGACCCCATAGTCAGGGTCCTGTCAGCACATTCACTGCATGTGAAATATTTCAGCTCCTGTGAAAAGAAATGTAAAATAAGAGCTGTAGTTGGCTGGGCTTATTTTCAATAAATTAATGTCAAGTCAGATAGATTATTTTTGAGTGCTAAGAAATAAATGATTTAATAATTATTTGGGCTTCTACTACACTGAGATTAACTTGCCCTGTCACTGAGTCTTGTGCAGTACAGTAATTTTTTTTTAAATAAAGGATTTATCAAGATGTGGATTTCTGTCACCCTAGTCCCATTCCAAGAATGCATGCTGGAGTATTTTCTCACCAGTGGTTTTTTCCTCACTTTGTTTTCTTTCCAGGCTTTTGGTGATGCTGCCATTAATAAAGAGATTTCTGAGCTCAGAGTCCACTGTGTGACCCTTGGATGCAGCTGGTCTGGCATCATGAAAGATTTTGAAGTATGTTTAAAGAGAGTTTATTCAGATTAATATGCACTTTTACTGGAATGGGGACAGAGAGGCAATGAAACCAGGATATCAGGAGACACAAATTAATACAATTAATTAGAATCAGTGTCAGTACTGTGGTTTATTCCAGCACAGTATCTAAAAACGTGCCATTAATCCATGGAAGGTCCCCTGCCCGTGACAGGGGGGTGGAACTGGATGATCTTCCAACCCAACTCATTCTGTGGTTCTGTGATTAACTTTAGTAGGGCTTTGGCCAAATCCAGAACATCCTGAATGAAATTCACATTGCACAAATTTACATCAACTTGATATTTCTTCCAGGGGTTTCCTTATTACTTAAGTGCAAGGCTGCTACAAGCAGGTTGTGACAGGGCAGAGTATTTCAGTCTGCAGGACACTGTTCAGGCAATGTCCTTAGCATGTTTTATAGGAGAAATAATTCCCTCCTGTGTCAATGTATTGCTTGTATTCATCATTCTTTTCAGACTGATCTGAAATGCTCCAGGTAAAATATTTAAATGAGCACAGTTTGTGAATCTGCCATGCAAATGTGAATAGTGAATACAAGGGAGAAAGCTGGGACCACGATCATGTTGTTTTTAAACAAAAGCCCTAAGAGCCTGTTTAAGGGAGGCCTTGTGTTTGAATTTACCAAAAGTTGTTTGGTTTTGGTTTTGGGATTTTTAAAAATTAATAATTAGCAAAAAAAGCCCCAGTAAAGTTGGTGAATTTTTCACCAGTAATCTCAGTAACTTTGAGCAGTGGGACTTTACCCAAGCTCAGAAGAAATGCAGATCAGAGCTGCCAGAACAGAGACTATTTATAGATAAATGTGAATCAGCACTTTACATGTTGCTTTATAACTTTTTACTTCCAGGAGCATCAGAGTTTATGTGAATATGCTTTGATCCCTTGTCACACTGGCTGTGGACATGTGGTGATGAGGAGGAAGCTGGCAGATCACTTGGAAAATGGATGTGTCAATAATGTGACAGTGTGTCAGCAGTGCCAGTGCAGCTTGGCCAGCTCTGAATACCAGGTAAGAACATCTCTCTCTCACATAAAGTCTTTATATTAATGATTTAAATAATTGGTGATGCCATTTTTCCATCCTGATTTCATTGCACTTGGGGAATATTTAATATTCCTGAGTTTGATCATTTTTCCACACGTGTTGGAGGGAAAAATGGTTGTGATAATCTGCTGGTGATGTGACAGAGTACCCATGTGCTCCCCCAGGGCTTGGGCAGCCCCGGTTTCAGCTCCTGGCTCAAAACTTGTCCCAGTATGAGGTAAGAGAGAAGCAGAAAAGCACAGACAGGCAGGGAAGGGATCTTGAAAGTGACTGAAGTTTATTCAAACTAAAACCACCCACGAACGTGTAAGGCAGGATTCTGTCAGAATCTGTTAGATCTGACGAAGTATAAATCTCCAAATTATCAGCAGTGTCCATAGACCAGGAAGATCATACTCTGAATCTGCCACTGATATCTCAGTGACTATTCAAACATATTTGCTTTGTATATTTTAATGGTTTTTGCTCAAAACAATGAATATTGTTCCCTCTAAATGATTTCAAGGGAATAATTGCCAGCCTTGGAGTTGGGCAGAGTGATTAAAGACCCACATATGAATATTTCAGAGATGTAAGTAGTAGTGGGTAGCTCTGCATGTCCAAAGTGTCACAAATTGATGCCTTTCCAAATACTGAGCTGAGAGATTTGTAAGGAATTAAGACTCCTCCTGGGGTAAGAATCAGGTGCTCTGTTAAAATCTACTCCTTGGGAAGCTTTTGCCTGTGCTCTTCATCCTTTACTAACCTACAGAGAGAGGAGAATCTGGACCCAGGCACATCTTCCCAGTGCTAAATCCAGTGTTTCCCAAAACTGTAAATACCAGAAGGTGGCAACACTAAATCCCTCTCAGCCTTCCGTGAGTGCAGGCTCGGGCTGGAGGAGGAAACCTGAGCTGGGTGCGTTCCCTGAGCACCTTTCTCTGCTCAGGGGTCTCTGACACCGCAGCTCCAGCGGCTTCAGAGCTGTTTTCCTCCCACTCATCCCACTTAGCTGCCACCTAATTCATATTTTGGTTGGGAAACCTTGGCAACTGAGAGGGGGTTGGCCTTGAGGTGTGGCTTTTTCTCTCTCTCCTTTAGTATTTGTAGAATTCTGGTTACATGATCTGCTTTAATAAATTTGCACCGACTTCAAACTTTTGATTATTTGTGGGTATTCCATGTGTCCACAACCCTCTGGGAGTAAATTTTGGGCTCTGCTCCTGCTCTGTTCCTCTTATTCATTCAGTTACAGGTCCTTTGATTTTTTACATTTCTCTATTTTAAATAAACTCCTCTCCAGTCCCTCTCCCCCTCAAGGAATTGGTGATCTGAAGGAGTAAAAGAGTCGAAATAAATAAGATAAAGGCATAATTTGTTCAATGGCAAGACAAAGAGTGTTTAAAAATTAGTTAGAGAGTGAGAAAACCCCGTGGCTGCATTTCTGAGAATCGAAAGGGAAACCTCAGAAGTGATATGCAAAGGAGTTTATGAAGATTAAAGCCACCCCCTCCGAGGAGTGTGAATGGAAAGCTGACAGTTGCTGTGTTAAATACAGATATTACAGATGCAGCGACCAATGGCAGGGGGATCACTTTACCTTTCTTGGAGAAAGAAATGGCAGGAAGCCTCCTGTAAGTGGTGATGCATTTTGCATTAGCACATCATGATGGAAAATTTGGATTCCAGCCTCCAAATTGCTCATAAGCAGGATGCAAGAAGGGGCTGCACATTGAGCAAACTGTATGAAGTCAATGCAAGAGGAGTTTATATTTGAATTATATTTGTATTAGAATTTATATTGGAGTTTCCTGTGCTGTAACCTGTTTATATTCATATATATATCTGTGTATATATTTGAATTTCCTGTTCTGCTGGTCATTGTTGCTTCCTGTTCTGTAACCCCCTGCTTGTCACTGCAGGTATGTGAGTGTACATTTTGTGTGTGTTCACATAACTCTGGTTTGAACCTGGCAAGACCTGGACATTGCCAATCTTGTATCCAATATCCCAGGGTCACCTTGCAGGTCAATAATTAAATACTGATTTTTTTCCTTCTTGTTTTAATGACAGGAGCATTTGTGTGAAGGCAAGGAACAAAAACCTGTGCAAACAGAAACAGCTTCAAAGGAGAAGGTGGGTGAAAGAGGAGTGAGTGCAATGCAGCTTTATTTATTTCATTTAGATTAAATGAACACCTGAGAACATCTTCAGATCCAGCAGTTGCATCTGGGTGCTCTTTACATCCCAGCAAAGCTCTGCTGACTGCCTTCCCTTCCCTGCTCCCACAATTACCTTCACTAAATTATCTTCTCAGTTAGTCTTGTAAAATGGGCAAATATTTGTTTCCTCTTATACACTGAGTGAGAGCCATGTGAGCACAAGAGGAGTGTGCTGTATAGCAGTGTATTTAAAGCATCTGATTTATGAGAAGTTGTTACCAGGTGATCCCTGTGGTTCATTCAATTCTGTTCTGTCATTATGGGGTCTGTTAGATGGACACCTCACTGCCAGGCTGTGTGCAAGAGACTTGCAATCAACCACACTCTTAATTGATTTACCATCAATTTTTAAAGCTGGTTGGGCACCAGAAGCTGTGGAAATACCTTGACTTGGATTCATCTGATTTATAGCTGCTGGGTTTGTGGCTTAGCTGTTTGTAGGGAAATAAAAGAGTTCCTTGCAATTAGTATTTGATTATTTCCTCTGCATTTTTTTTTTGGCAGAGCCACTCTACATCCTCAACCAACAAGGATGGATGTCGTTTCTCTGAAATTGGCTGCACATTTAGGGTGAGTGAAACAGGTCCCTTCAGGAATGTTCCACCCTGGTTTGGACATTCCCTTCAGGGTAGTGTCTCTGAAAACAGAATCAGCACTTCTGGTGCCAGATGATGGAGCTGCTCCTGCACCTTGCAGTTTTTCCATCTCCCAAGGAGCTGCAGGATTGCTGGGTTTGGCCCCAGGCCAGCTGTGGTGCTCATAGAGGGTGCATTGACGGTGTTGTCTCCTTCCAGGGAAGCAAAGAGAAGATAAAGGAGCATGAGAAATCTGCAGTGGGGGCCCACATGCTGCTCCTGCTGCAGCACATGAGGCAGCTGAAGGGAACCTTGTGCTCTGCAGCCAAAGCTGCACCGGGCTTCACCCCGCAGTCAGAGCTGAACCCAGTGAAGAGTGCAGGAAAAAGCATCTCTGACCTGCAGATCCCAGCAGGGCTGGAAATCAGTGGGGATCCAGAGGTGGACTGTTTCCCTGGATCTTCTGTTCCTGAAGATGAGTCTGTCCTGCACCAACTCGTGAGGGAGAAAGTGATTTCTGAGCTAGAAAATAAGCTGCATGTGTTTGAGAACATTGTGGCAGTGCTCAATAAGGAGGTGGAGAGCTCTAATTTGGAAATCCTGGCCTTCCAGAGACAGAGCGAACTGGACCAGAACATAATACGGGGCCTTGAGCTGAAGGTAAATACAGCAAGGATTGTCTGGGTGCTTGTTCTATAGACAACAAACACTGACACACGTCAGGGAGAGGTGGGCTAGGGATCAGGACGGGGAGTTTGAGCTGTGAAGTGTTAAGTTCTGGACACATCTCAAGGACCCTTTTGTTGTTTGATGCATTTTCAAACAGGGTTCTCTAAAATTTGTTCTCTAAATCCACGTTTAGGTAGTGAGATATTCCTGAGGGTTTTGAGTGTTCAGAATTTGCCACGATCAGACTGTGAGCAAGCAAAAGAGCTGTTTAATTGCCTGATCCTCTTACAAAGCAGCACTTTGCCTGGAGGCCCAAACAACATCTCCATGTATGTTTTGACACATAGCTGTCACTTGGAAAGAAATCAAAGCAGAGCTTCCAGAACATGAGGACTCCAGAAGGATTCAGCCACCCCTGCAGCACAGCCTGGAGCAGGGGGCTGACTGAGGGCTGGTTTTTTTCCCTAGATTGCAGAGTTGCACCGGTGCCTGACGCAGAAGGACGCGGGCCTGAGCAGCCTGCACAAGAGCCTGCTGTTCTCCGAGCAAGCCTCCTACGACGGGATCTTCCTCTGGAAAATAACAGACGTTGGCAGGAAGCTCCAGGACTCTGTGACTGGCAGGACAGTCGGTTTGTATTCCCCAGGTAAAGCACAAGATGGAGGTGTGTGTTCACAAACCCCAGTCCTTCAGAATCCCCCCCATTTCTCCAGAACTCTGCTTCTTTCTGCTCGTCCCAGCAGGAGGATCTTTAAAACAGCTCCTTAAACCAAGATGCTGTTTATGCAAAGATCAGGGGACTGGGATGTGCTTTTCCAGAGGGCTGTGCTTTAGTTTAGGCTGTCATACTAAACTTTGCCCTCCACCACAGCTGCTTGCAGTGGATCCATCCCTCCTAATCCTCACCTCGGTGCCTGCTGGCACCATGTGGCTCCGGCTGCAGCTCTTTCCCATGTGGGAAATAATTAGATTAGGTAAAATGTGCTTGTGTGGCTAATAGCAGGTAACTGTCACCAAGGTTTGAGGCACTAAATAATTCCAACCACTGGATTTTCATTGCTTATAATCTCCAGGGAGTACTGATTTGTCTGTCCTCTCTGCGAGAGCAAACCACGTCACACGTTACCTTTTCCCATATGCCAGAACACTCATTATGTCTTTTTTTTCCCCCAAAAAAGGTTTACTAACGAAGAGTTCTGATTTTCAGCTTTCTACACTGCAAAGTATGGCTACAAGGTGTGTCTGAGGGTGTACCTGAACGGGGATGGGACAGGGAAAGGAACCCACATGTCCCTGTTCTTCGTTGTCATGAAAGGAGACTACGACGCTTTGCTCCCGTGGCCTTTCAGGCACAAGGTGAGAAGGGAAACCTTTCTATATCTGATCCCCGCCAGAGGTCAACACAAGGTGACTTTTTCTCTGGAATTTAGTGGAAGTTGAGTGCTTTCCCACATCCCTTTCCAAAGGTGAGGAGCCGTCCTGCCATCCTGGCCAGTAATTTGTCTCTGGAGTCCCTTGCAGGGAAAGCTGCTCCTGCTGATACTCCAAGCTTTGCCAGGTAGGATTTTCAGACACCGGAACGTGGTGTTTGCAATACTCCAGCCTGTGTCCACCTGGGCTAAAGCCACAGACACATTTTCTCCTGGCTCTTGCTAAACATAGATAATATCAGTTTAGGAGGCAATTATGATTTGCTGCCTGAAGACGTCAGAAGGGTGAGGTGAGAGTTCCACTTACAAAGGTGCCACAGATATCCGATGTAATCCTGATCTTATTTTTTCCCCTAAGTGTGGTCTGATAATGGCAACAGTGGTTAGAAAAGCAGACAAACCATGGCAGGGCCTGATCTCTGCTCTGGCACTTGCCTTTGTGGGGTAATAATTCTGTAAGCCTTTCCTGTAAATAGCTTTGCTATGAGTTAGCAGCCAAGAAAATAGAAATCAAAGTTCCCAATCCTCACTGTATTAAAAGATTATCACAGACCTTTCGTGTTTCAAACTAAAGAACAGTGAGTTAATAAAGGGGGTAACGAGGTGGGGAGATTCTATACTGATATTTAGGTTGTGTCTTTCACATATTTGTGCACGGGCAGCTGAGCTGTTTGTTCTGATTCCAAACCACAATAACAGAATAAATGTAATGACTGGAACCAAACCCAGGGGCTGTTTAAGTTGTCAGGAGAGAGAGAGAGGAAAAAAGCCTTTGGACTGTGCAGTTCTCTACCAAGGAATAATTCCTTACTTGATTTAATTTAATTTTGTTTTATGGGTAGCAAAGTTTTAAAAACTTCATCTGGGAGTTCACATGAACTGACCTTGCAGGTTGGAAACATTCGTTACAGTTTGCATTCAATTATCAGTGGAGCATCCAGCTGCTTTTGCAGCACTTCTGTCCCTGCTTGTTTTGTTTTTCACTCCAGTAACTCCTCATTGCCACATTCTGTTTTTCAGGTGACATTTATGTTGCTTGACCAAAATAACAGGGAACACATAATTGATGCCTTTCGCCCGGACCTGACTTCTGCATCGTTCCAGAGGCCAGTGAACGACATGAATGTGGCCAGTGGCTGCCCCATGTTCCTCCCCTTGTCCAAACTGCAGTCCCCCAAGCACGCCTACGTAAAAGAGGACACGCTTTTCCTTAAATGCATCATAGAAACAAATTAGCAAATCCTGAAATACGCTTGTACGCAGAAGTCACCTGCTGAATGTCAACAGATTATGAGAAAAAAGCCATCAGTTTGAGAGCTTGTGTTAGTTTTTGTGTACACAAAATGCACAGAGCCTGAACCTGCATCCCCTGCACCCACTGCCATCACCTGGAGCTGCCTCCGTGCAGCAGCTGCTGGAATGGGATTGTTTCACCAAACCAGGCAATTCTCATGGTTTAGGTGTCAGTCTCAGTCACCCCCACCCCACACTCGTGGAGAAGGGGCTGTTCTTCCTCCCAGCTGGCCCTGCTGTGGCTGTGGTGCTGCCGGGGTGCCTGGCAGGGAGTGTGGCTGGATTCCCTTCCCTGGGATGGACAGGTTTGTGGGGTGAGGCTGAGCAGTCCCATCCTCGGGCAGCCCTGCCGGGTGTGCAGCTCCCTTTCCTGGCCGGGAGGGAGGGAGCTCCTGTCAGCCCTCGCTGGCTGGCAGCCGCAGGGGGGGATTTTGGCTGTTCCCCAGTGGGAGCAGGGACAGATTCCTTCCCCTGAGGCTCAGATCAGGTGTCTCTGTGCTTCCCCATGACCTTGGAAGCCAAGAGCGTGGCCAGCGCTGGTGGCTGCAGTCCCTTCCCCAGGGGATTTATTTCTTGCTGTTTATTTCAGACCCCTCTTTCAGTGCTCTGTAAGGAGATGTTGTATTGCATCAGCAGACAAGGACCAGATTACACTGTGCCTTGGGGGAATCACCTCTTGGATTTCCAAAGGAGCCCTGGGGCTTTCCCACTGTGGATACAGAGCTCTGGGAAGGCCAGAGCTCTGCTCCAGGTGGGGTCAGAGTTTGGTTTTAATGTCAGTCACTGAGTAGTTTGGTTTAATGTCCAGTCACTTCCTGAACCTTCAAGGCAGGTGACTTATTAGAAATTATTGATTTCTTTTTTGCTTAATTCCTTTTGTGTGCTCTGATGTTTAAGTTTCTTTGCATGCTAAAATAGAATTAACTGCTGGAAATGGTTTTGTTCTTTTTGGGTTTTCTAATGGAGGTAAAGAATGAATAATTTTTTTAATAACTGAGACAAGCTTGGGACCGTCTGCATGTGTGCAAAATCTCTCACTTCTATCTTGGCAACAGCTTTTAAAATAATTAGTTGTGATAAAGCATCAAATTTCAAAACCACCCACCCCATAAACAAATATCTATCAAAGATTGTTGGGAAGGAACTGGATATTCTTTGCCATCACATCTGTGTGTCTTTTCCTCTATTCTATCTTTCAAATGTTCTTCCAGGGACAGAAAGTGATTTTTTCCAGCTATGTGCCAGCCCCTGTCACGACACTGGAGTAATTTACCTAAATATATTATGCTTTTCCTGGCTGTATCACTATGACAAGTGCTGTATTTATTAAAATCATTCATATTTTCTTACGATTTTATTTATTTCCTAAATAAAGCTCACTAACTTAAGAAAGGTTTGGGTGCTATTTTCGCTGCCAGATAGGGAACTGGGCAACCTGGAGATGTGATGATGAGGATTTGTTATAGAAACAGCTGAGCTGTGCTGCACTTTCCTTCCTTGCTTTTTTCTTTCCTTCTTGCTGGGGAAAGGAAGGTCCCTTCGGAGCTGTGCTCAGGAGCTGCAGAAATGCCCAGAACATCTCTGTGTCCATTTCCCTCAAACCCGCCCAGCTGGGAGAGCACTTACAGGCTCTTCAACAGAGCCCACAGAGAGAGATCAGTTTGAAAAAAAAAAAAGACGGATATGGATGAAATCCATGCTAAATAAACAAATAGACACGAACCCCGCTGCCCGGTGCTCCTCCTTTCACAGGCACAGCCGGCAGAAAGCAGCCAAATGTCAGATTGATCTGCTCTGGTTGTGATGGCAGCCACCCCTCGGACCCAAGGCTCCTTTCCGAGGGCATTTCCATCCTTGGAAAGGGCTCCAGGAGCACGGCCGGAGCCGGAGCGGGACCGTGAGGAATGCACGGAGCCGCTTTCCAGGCGCGGGGCTCCGCTGCCAGCCCGGCTCTTCCTGGAACGGGCTCCTGGTTCTCATCTCCAAGACCTCCAGCCGCAAAGGCGTCTTGATAAGGAAGTGGCTGACACTTAAAGGAGCTGGAATCGGGGCGATATCAGGAGCTCTCTGATCCAGCAATTCATTTCTGTGTGATTTTTGGTTTTGATTTTTTTTTCCCTGGATCAAATCAAACGATGCAGAAAAGTCACGGAGAATTTCAGCGAGTTAGATCAGCAGCATTTGCTCTGTGTTTAATGGCCAGGCTGGCAAAGAGTTAAAATGCTCCTGCAGCTACGATGGTCTGAAATAATCAAGGACAAGGTTTGGAGGGAAAAAATAATGATTTTTTTTAGAATGGACAAATGAAGCTGAGAAAAGGGGCAAATTTTAGGCTTATAAGCCCTTGTTCAGGACAGGGAAAGAACTCAAGCCTTGCACACAGTGGCTTAAACTGGTTGTGTTGGTCAGTCAGCTGGCTTCGGTGAAGAGGTGGTCGAGACCCTCAGAACAGAAGGATGAGAGGGGGAATTAGCAACTTGTGGGAGCTACTTCTACTGTCAGGGATGTGTCCTATTGAACCGGCTGCTCCTGCAGCTGGAAGTGGCACTTGGGAGCCGTGCTGGGAGCCGTGGGAGGCTCCGGAGCCAGCGAGAGCCGTCCCTGCAGATCCGATCTCCTCGCCAGGCCTGGAGCTCACAGGCAGCCCCGTGTTTGGGTTTCCATTCAATATTCCTCGGCTTCGGTCTCCAAGGCTACACGCCAACAACCAACCCCTCCTCCCACTCCTGTTTTCAAAGAAAGAAAAACACAGTGAAAAGAGGCTGCAACGATTTCTGGGCAGTTTTCAAAGCAGAGAGGCAGCGCTGGGAGCTGCTCTCCCTGCACACTCCACAGGCTCTGATCCAGCCTGGGCCATGATTCCCCGGGTGCTCCATCCTCGTGCAAGCAGGAAAGCACCTCCCCACTCGGCAAGTGCAGGGTATGGGGGAGCAATTAAAAGGTTTTGAGGGAAAAAAGGGAGTTTTGGAGTCGTTAACTATACGGGGCTTCATTCAAATCCTTCTGCAAAAGCTGGTTTTGTTTGGGATTTCCGTAGCGGGGAAGGAGCCGGGAGTCCTGCCCTGGAGCCTGTGCTGGCTCCACTCCCTGGCCGAGGAGAGTGTAGGATTGCTGCCCTCAGCTTTGCACCAGTTTTGGGGCTCTCGTTCATTCCTGTTCCCTTGCTTACAGAATAATCTGCTTTTAATGACCGGACATTCCTGCCCTATTCCAGCACGGGGAGCAGGTCAGCCTTGGATGCAAAACCAGTGTCCAGCTGCTCCAGGCGCTGTCACAGCCCTGCTCCAGCACCTGCCAGGGGCCACGATCCCACAGTGCCAAAGAAATGGGATATCCAGTGGCTCCCCCACCCCGCCAGGGTGTGCGGGAAAAGCCAAGTGGGTGTGCAGAGGAAGAGGAGGAGGAAGAGAAGGAAAAAGAGAAGGAGAAAGGAAAATGAGGAGGAAGAGGAGGAGAAGGGCAGCACCCAGTAGCTCTCTGCAGTGGGATCTGAGGCCAGGATTGCTGGATGCTGCAGCAGGAGCACCTGCAAAGAAACCAGAGTTAAATGTGATGATGTTGCTTCATTCTGGTTAGAAAATAGAGGATACATCTCAAATTCTGGGATGTTTTTTCATTTTTGTTTGGGACTTTAGTCCCAGCACAAGGTTCCCGTGCTCTTTCCATTGGCAGCTGGCAGGTTTGGGGTGCCCTCTCCGTGTGGAGAGGTTTCAGCCAGGTTGTCCCTGCCTACACCCCCGGTGAATTCGATCCAGCGTTTGTCACATCATCCGCATTCCTGCGGCGAGCAACCAACACGCAAACATCAGCCACGGGCGCCGGGCAGGAGGGTGGTGCTCCCCCGGGCCCCACGGGGACGGGCTGGGACACGAACGCTGTCCCGGGAGCGCAGCAACCCGTGGGATTCCGGGCAAACCCAGCAGCCCCAACGCACGGAGCGAGGAGCGGGGCTTCGAGGGCTGTGCTGCGGGGTTATTTTAGTCCTGAGGTGACTCACACGTATCCCGGTGTGACTCACGGGGAGCTGGGGCCCAGGGCTGGGTAGGGATGTGGCACGGCATGGCGTGGCACAGCGTGCAACGGCATGGCACACATGGCACACATGGCACACATGGCACACATGGCACACACGGCACCCTGTGGCACGGCGCACATGGCACACTTGGCACACACGGCACACAGGGCACAGCGTGGCTCTCCTCACGCAGCCATGCACCGGGAGCAGCAGCGCGGCCGTGCCGGACCGATCGCTCAGGGAATCGCCTTTCCCGGGCCCTCCGCAGGTGCAGCATCACAGCGAGCACTCGGACACCGATGTTTTATGGGGAAGTTTGGTTAAATAAATGATTCCTACGCTGAAGGCAGGCTCAGCCCGTGCCGTGCCGCTCACCCCTGGCGCCCGGGAGCTGCTCGCTTGCAGTTCAAGCTTTGTTGCACGTGTGCTCTGGGCCCCAGCTCCTGGAGCTGCAGGAGCTCATCCATCACGGACAGGAAAAGCCGTACGGGCTCTGCTCGCGCTTGGCCCGGACCTCGCCTCGGGAATCAGCTCTCCTATGGCCCGAGCAGCCTGGAAAACATTGCTTTTTCAGGATCGCTTTCCAACAAACAGCGAATCCTACAGATTTCTTCTTGGCACCGACCGAAGCATTTTTACAGTGATTGATTTTCTCTGTGAGATTCAGAGAAAGGCTGAAAGGCTGCTCCCGCTTCCAGGAATCCCGGCGAGCACAGGTCGTTCCCTCTCGGGACAATGCTGCGCAGGCACTGCCCGCATCCCACCCCTCCCGCATCCCACTCCCTGCCCGCCCCCATCCCGGGGGACCAGGGGAAGCCCTTTCCTGGCTGCAGCCAGGGCTCGGAGGGGGACAGGCGGGGAGGTCCCGCGTGTGGCAGAGGGTGACGGTGCCTCTCCACGGGCGGTGGGTGCGTGGCCGACCCTGTGTTCCCCGTCCTGGCCCCCGGGATGCCGCCTGCGCCCTCCGGGGCACCGGCCAGGGCCAAGCCGAGCCGTGCCGTGCAGAGCTGGGATGTGCCCTGCCGGTCCGGTCCGGTAGGTGCCTATGGATGCCAGTCCATGCCGGTCAGTCGGTGCCGGCGGGTCGGTGCCAGTCCGTGCCATGCCAGTGGGTCGGTGCCAGTCCGGTCCGGTTCGGTCCGCGCCGGTCCGTGCCATGCCGGTGCCGGTCAGTGCTGCTGGGTGCCGTGCCGGTCCGGCCCGTGCGGTGCCGGTGGGTGCCGCGGGGATGCGCTGCGCTGCGGTGGGACCGGACCCGTGGGAGGCGGCGGGGGCGGCCCCGCTAATTGCATAACCGGGACGTCAATGCCGGCGGGAGCGCGGGGGAAGCGTGGGAAGATGGCGCCCCGCGGCCGGCCCCCGCCGCGCCCCGCAGCCCCCCCGCGGTGCCGGGGCCGCCCTTACCGCGGTGCG
>NW_024582065.1:8445825-8462783 GCF_017639235.1 Corvus kubaryi | reverse complement strand
GCGGGGGGACCCGGCCGGGCGCTCCCGCCGCCGAGCGGTCCCGCTGCCCGGCACGGGAGCGGCGTGGGCGCTCCCACACGTGTCCGCGGGGCCCGGGGGAGAGCGGCGGGAGCCGCCGGGAGGGGAGCGGCGGGGGCCCCGCGGGGGAGCGGAGGGAAGCGCGGGGGTCTGCGGGAGCCCGGGGGGCGCGGAGCGGAGCTGCCGCCGGGCTCGGACGCGCTCCCACGCGGGGACCCGGCGAGTGCCGCTGCCGGGACGTGTCGCGGCTCGTGAGCGCCGGGCTTTGCCGTGAGTGTGATCGCTCTGCCCATCCCGGGGCTCTCGGGGAGCGGGAGAGTCCTCATGGGCGGCAGGGGCCGGGCAGAGGGGACTCGTGTCGCGATCCGCGGCGCCGGGACACGCGTGTTGCCATGAGGCCACATGTGTGGCCGTGACGGGAGCGCCAAGGGGAGAAAAGTCCCTTTCAAGTCGTTTCTGTGGTGTCCTTTGGGATCGCAGCTCTTCTGGGGATGGTTTCTTTGCCTCCTGCACCCCGAACCTCGTGGCGGTGACATTTGGCCGTCTGGGTTCGCTCGCTGTGGGTGGTGTTGGCACATCCCTACTCCTGCAGCAGCCCCGGTGGTTTGGGAGCCCACAAAACTGCGCGGAAATTGTGATGTAAAAATCACAGTAAATGTAAAGCTTTTATTCCTTACGTGCCCCCTCCCAAAACTGAACCACGCGGACCTGTGGCGTGTCCCAGTGCTGTGGGAGCCTGTCGGGGGTTAATTTCCTCTTGTTCACCGGTAGCAAAGATTTTGGCTGCTCCCTGGATTTCGTGGAAAGGAACCGTCCCATCGGCACTTGTTTTGCAGTGTGCTGAGCCCCTGCTGGTGGGGCTGAACCACCTCCAGCCTCGGTCCTCCCAGGCAAAACCCTCAGGGATGCTGTGCTCGGCTGACGTTGTGCCGTGTCGAGAGGGCAGGTGACAGCGTGTGTGTCCCCTCCAGGCTGTGCTGATGGAGACCACCAAGCTGAACCCCCTGATCCGGGATGTGTACGCAGCCGCCGGCCGTGTCCAGCAGGCAGCGGCCGCGGGCTCGGCGCGGAGGGGCAGCGGCTGCCGGGAGCTGATGGTCAGGCTGACCGAGGGGCAGTACGTGCTGTGCCGCTGGACAGACGGGCTCTACTACCTCGGCAAGATCAAGAGGGTAACGTGGACACCCCCAGGGGAACGGGAACACCTGAAGAGGTGCCAGTGCCAGTGGAGCCGGTGCCATTCCCTGGCTCAATTTGTGGCGCAGGGGCTGCTGGCCTGGGCTGCAATGTGTCTTTGGCCAGCTGGGCATTTTGGGTCGTCATCCTGCCCCGGGGTGTCACGCCCGAAACCTGACTTCCCGCAGCCCCGAGGGACAGGATCACTCACCAAGGAAAACAGGGAAGTGCAGGGAATGGGAGCTGACACACAGCCGCTCTTCCCGCTCTCTCCTGGCAGGTGAGCGGCTCCAAGCAGAGCTGCCTCGTCACGTTCGAGGATAACTCCAAGTACTGGGTCCTCTGGAAGGACATCCAGCATGGTGAGTGATGCGCCAGCCTCCCTTTCCCATGCCGTGCTGTGGGACCCTTCCCAGCAGCACGGGGACGTGGCTGTGCCACCTCTGTCGCCCCCGTCCCACAGCCGGTGTGCCGGGGGAGGAGCCCAAGTGCAGCATCTGCCTGGGGAAGACGTCGGGCCCCAGGAACGAAATCCTCATCTGCGGGAAGTGCGGGCTGGGTGAGTGTGGCTGTCCCACCCCGGGCTCTGCCGTGTCCCACCCCGGGCGAGGGCGGGGCCGGCCCCGCGGTGCTGATACCGAGCCCTCCCGCAGGTTATCACCAGCAGTGCCACATCCCGGTGGCGAGCGGCGGCGAGGGCCCGCTGGGGACGCCGTGGTTCTGCCGCCGCTGCATATTTGCCCTGGCCGTGCGGGTGAGTGGGGCTGCCCCGCGTTCCTGGCTCCGTGCGCTGCCCGGCCCTGGCACAGCGGGGCAGGACGTGGCCCCCGGTGGCTCTGCTGACCCCGTGCCTGTCTCTCCCACAGAAAGGGGGTGCCCTGAAGAAAGGAGCCATTGCCAGGACGCTGCAAGCCGTGAAGATGGTGCTGTCCTACAACCCCGAGCTGCTGGAGTGGGACTCCCCACACCGCACCAACCAGCAGCAGTGCTACTGCTACTGCGGGGGCCCCGGAGAGTAAGGCCCTGCCTGTGTGTCAGGATTAGTTTTGTGGGGGAAAGGAAGATGGGATCAGGGTGGGGATGCTTGATCCCAGGCTTGCAGGGCACTGCCCCGGGGCCAGTGGCTTTGCTCTCCACACTGCCCCTGCCATCCGGATCTCTGCTCGCTCCCGGAGGCAGCGTTTGCACCAGAAATACAAGTTAGGAACAGCTTTCTCTCCCTGGCTGGGGGGCGTCTGTGCCTAGGAGGGGACTGGGGCAGTGGCTACCACACGCTGCCCTCAGTGTCACCTTCCCCCTGTCCCTGCCCAGGTGGTACCTGAAGATGCTGCAGTGCTACCGCTGCCGGCAGTGGTTCCACGAAGCCTGTACCCAGTGCCTCAGCGACCCCATGATGTTCGGAGACCGGTATGTCCCTTCTGGGCTTTGCTGAGGTGGCTTCCCAGGGGGGACTCATGGACACATCCCAGTTGTGTCTCCCTGATCCATCTGGCACCGACATGGATCAGGTGGCCCTGTCCCCCAGAGCCCAGCTGCTCCTGGCCTTGCTGCCATAGTTGGTCCCTGGAGCACAGTCCCACCTGACCCATCCCTGGGCCCTGCATGGCTGTAGGAGTCATCCTCACTCCCGGCATTTTCCCTGCCTAATGTTTTCCAGGTTCTATGTGTTCTTCTGCTCCGTGTGCAACCAGGGACCCGAATACATCAAGCGCCTGCCCTTGAGATGGTGAGAAATGGGCTCTGCTCCTTTGGAATGTGCCCGGGTGGCTCTGGGACACTGGGCTGGCTGATCCCTGGAAGTGTTCAAGACCAGGCTGGATGGGGCTCTGACCAACCTGGTCTAGTGGAAGGTGTTCTTGCCCATGGCAGGGGGTGGGACTGGACGATCTTAAGGCCCCTTCCAACACAAACCATTCTAGGATTGTGTGTTCGGGTGTTCCCCCAGCTGCAGGCAGTGTCTCACCTCTCCCCAGAGCTCGAGGGATGCTGTCCTGGCTGGGGCATCCCCCAGGATACACCTCTGGGCTGGACTGCTTCCCCTGTGAAGTGTGGGAAGGTTCCAGTGGTGGGTTTTGGGAGGACCTGGGAGCTGGAGTGGCACTGGCAGAGCAGGGCATGGTGGTGGCACCACCCTGCCAGGGCTGCTGACCCTGTGCCCCTCTTTGCTGCAGGGTGGACATCGTCCATCTCGCCCTCTACAACCTGGGTGTGCAGAGCAAGAAGAAGTACTTTGACTTCGAGGAGATCTTGGCCTTCGTGAACCACCACTGGGACCCGCTGCAGCTCGGGAAGGTACAAACACACCCCGGGCTTGTGCTGGAGAGCAGCCATGGGAGCGAGAAATGTCACCCCAGCTCGTGCAGCACTCGACATGGCAGCTCCCGCTCCAGAGCAGCTTAATCCCTTTCCTCTGTGCTGGGATTTCCCTTGTGGGAGTGTCAGACCTTACACCTTCCCCAGCGGGAGCTGGAGCTGGGAGAAGCGTGTTGGAAACCTGTCCCGGGGCAGGACGGGGCGGCTCCCCGAGGGCGGCAGTGCCAGACCCGGGTGGCTCTGGCCGGGCCTTGGCTCCCTCCCTCCCTCCCCGACCCTGGGCAGGAGCCGAAAGCCGGAGTTCGGGTTCCCCCGTCTGTTTGGATTTTGCATAACCACAGCGGGCACTGAGCCCTGCCTGCCCCCCTGTCCCGCAGCTCACGGGCACCCCCATCTCGGAGCGCGGCCCCCACCTCCTCAACGCTCTCAACAGCTACAAAAGCAGGTGAGGCCCGGGCGAGGGATGGGGACAGGGCGGGATGCAGGGTGCTCCCGTGCCAACCCGGCTGAGGGCTGTTCCCTCCCCTCTGCCGCCCAGGTTTCTGTGTGGGAAGGAGATAAAAAAGAAGAAATGCATCTTCCGCCTGCGGATCCGCGTCCCCCCGAACCCCCCCAGCAAGGTGCTGCCGGAGAAAGCCCCCGGCGAGGGCGAGAGCAGCTCCTGCGAGCTGAAGAAGAGAGGGAAAAGCAAATATGCCCATAAGGACAGGTAAGTGGCCCCGTTGCCCCGGACATGCCCGCAGTAGCCCCCCCCGTGCCCGCGCCCCCCTCACGCCCTGTTTGCAGCCTCCTGCCGCGGCAGCTCCAGCAGCAGAAGCGGCGAGCGCGGCGCAAGAGGGCCAAGTTCCTGCTGGAGGATGCCATTCCCAGCGTGAGTCCTTCGCCCCCTCCCCTGTGCAGCCAGCCCGGGATTTGGCAGCTGTGTGGGACTGCCCAGCCCTGCGGCTCCCCGCAAGTTTTCCCCACTCGTACGGGCAGGGAGAGCTCCTGTCCCTCACCTGGGAAATGTCCCACGCCGAGCCCACTTCCCAGGGCAGCGGGGCCATGGGAAGGAGCGCGGTGGCCCCGGGCAGAGGGTGCCAGGGGTGGGGTGTGGGCAGCACGCCTGTGCCAGGCCGTGAGGAGTGAGCTTCTTTTTGTGGCACAGAGTGACTTCACCTCAGCCTGGAGCACCAACCACCACCTGGCCAGCATCTTCGACTTCACGCTGGATGAGATCCAGAGCCTGAAAAGGTCCGTGCAGCCGGACCAGGGGTGTGGGGGGCCTGGGGTGCTGCTTGCACCAGGCTGGGGCCGATGCTGCATCCCAGCCTATCCCATCCCACCCTATCCTGTCCACAGTGCCAGCTCAGGACAGACTTTCCTGTCGGACGTGGACTCTACAGACGCCACCAGCACCTCAGGCTCGGCCACCACAAGCCTCTCCTACGAGTCCAGGTGAGGACTGTGCCCCTAGCCCCCTTCCAGAGGGGTCCTGGTGGCATGGCCAGGGGGCGAGGTCCTGTGTCTCCCCCCTTCATGTCCCACACTGGGGAGCTTTTCCTCCCTGTGTCTCAAACGGGCTGGGGGGCCCAAAGTGGCACTTGCTGGCTGTGCAGGATCAGAGCCGTCGGTCCTTGCTGGGCTCCCCCAAATTTCAGAAGCCAGTACGGGGAGTGGCACCTTTTGGGTGCCGCCCTCACTCCTGCCCTGTGCTCTCCCCGGCAGCCGCAGGACCGTGGGCAGCCGCAAGCGCAAACTGGCGGTGCCAGCCTACGCCTCGGGGGCCAAGAGGAGAGGAGGGGAGCCGGGCGGGCGCCCGGCCGCGGCCACCCCCGAGGGCAGCGAGGCAGCGGCCGGCCCCGACCGCCCCGACGACGGCATCGACAGCCACACCTTCGAGAGCATCAGCGAGGACGACTCCTCGCTGTCTCACCTCAAGTCCTCCATCAGCAGCTACTTCGGGGCCGCGGGCCGGCTGGTGTGCGGGGAGAAGTACCAGGTGCTGGCCCGGCGGGTGACGCTCGAGGGGAAGGTGCAGTACCTGGTGGAGTGGGAAGGCACCACTCCCTACTGAGCCCCGCGAGCCCCGAAACCTTTCCCGGAGCCAAAGCAGAGGAGATCGAGGTGCTGGGGAAGCCCGTGAAGCACAGGAGAGGTGCTGGTCCCGCCCCCCGGGAATTTTGGCGGGTGGAGGCAGCGCCCAGGCCAGCAGCGCTGACCGGGAATGAAACCTGAAGCCCTGACACTCTGTTTTTTTTAATGTTAACAATTTTTAGTTTCTTGGCTGTGTTTATGCAGAGCAGGGCCCAGCCGTGCTCTCCCCCTGGAGCCTTTGGCCGAGCCCGAGGCACCATCCCGGTGGTGGCCAGAGCAGGGAGGGGGTCCGGCCCTCCAGAAGGGTCCCACAGCTGCAGCAGCTGTTTGGGGGACACCCCACACCCTGCTCACACAGACGGACCTCGGCCTGTGCCTGGCATAGCCTGGCTTATCCCGGTGTCCCAGCCTGACCGAGCAGCCTCGAGGGGGTCCTGCTGCCAAAGCACGAACCCCTCCTCATCCCTGGGCTTTCACAGCTCATCCCCGTGCTCATGGGAAACTGGGAACAGCTCTTGGGGTTTTCCACTTTGTCCTGAATCCATTCATTAAAGGAATGTGGTTTGTTTAACATGAGAGGAAAATGCCCCAAAGCCAGCCCATGTGTGGCTGTTGCAGCCACGGGGCAGATGTGCTCTCACCCCATAACCTGGACTGTGTGTGATGCTGCACCAGCTTCATTTCCCTGTTCTGACAATCATGATCTTGGAAGAGATCGTCCAAAAAATCCGCCTTTGCCTTAAAACCACCACGGGCACTTCACAGACTGGAGCCCAAGGCCTTTGTTCCTACAGGAAATCTTCATCCCAAATGTGCCAAACCAGCAGACAAACCAAAAAAAAGGCTGAAGAGGACAGCGGGGGCAGGGGGAGGGGGCTGTACCAGGGTCCCTGTGACCATCCCTGTGGCCATCCCTGGGGCCTCGTGGCTGTGCCTCTCTCGTAGTGGTGATGTTTGTGAGCAGTGGGCTTGATTTGTCTGCAGGGGAGAAGGAGCAGCCCCTTCTTTAACAAAGCAATACTGCCAGCTTGGGCAGGAGCAGAGCAGTTGGCTTTTTAAAAAAGATTCTAATATCAGATAGATGTGTTAGATTTTTTTCTTAAGAGAGAGAGAGATATTTTTAATGGTGTCCTCCTCGTCTCTCCCCCATCCCACCACGACTGTCCCATGGGATGGAGGGTGAGCCCTGCTGGGTTGTGGGGTCCTGTCCAGCAGCAGACCCTGTCCTGTCCTACCTGTGCTCATGGGATCTCTGCTCAGAGCAGAGTGTCCTTGTCCTTCTGGGAGAGGTGCTGCCAGACCCCCCCATCCCTGGCAGGGAGGGGTCCAGCAGCTGGAAAACTCCCTGTCCTGCCTTAGCTTTGTCCTCAAAGGATCACTTAAAATATTTTCCTTTCTTGAGTGCCTATGGAGCCCTCGTGATTCCAAGGGGCTGCCAAGAGCTGTGCCAGGGCTGAGCAGGGTCATGCTTGTGGGATGTGCCACTGGACATTACACTCGTGGGGGCACCCACAGGATGTGGCCCTGGCTCCTCTCCGCTCCCTCTCTGTTCTCTCTCCTCCTCTCCTGGCTTCTCGCAGAGAATTGAATGTGGAGCCTTTAAAAGTATTTTTGTTGCAGAGTATATTTTGCATTCGCTGTAATAGAGATTATAACAACTCTGTGCACCTTCTGATTTCTGAATTCAGGTTGCTGCTTGTAAGCAACTCTCATTATACCCAAGTTGTAATTAATACGTCTGATGTACAATTAAAAAGTGAGGGTTTTTTTCAACATCACTGTTTTTTTGAAGTGTGAGGATTATTGAGTTGGGATGCCCAGTGCCCACCATGGGGCAGCTGGCACTGCTGGGTTGTGTTCCATTCCAGGTGAGGTGTGTCCTGCAAGCCCAGGACAGGCCCTTCCTCTTGCACAGCTGCGACCACGAGAGCCTGCCCAGCTAAGAAACGCTCCTGTTTATTCCCTTCCCCATCCCATAAATAACTCGAAAATGTTCCATTAAGTTATATCCCATGAACCATTAACATAAGGGTCTTTCTACAAGGCTCAGTGTGGCCTAGGCAGAAAGCCCCTGTTCAGGTGGGGGTAGGGATGCAGGGCCAGAGCAGTGTCGTGGTCCTGCTGGCACCTGGCTTCCCTGAAGTGGCCGTGGATGTCGCCCAGCCCACCCCAGCTCTCCGTGGCAGGGCCGAGTCTGTGTGTGCTGCTCGCGGCTCCTGCTAAATCCTCGCGGTATCTGCTGGAGTTTGCCGCTTCCTTGGATTGTGTCAGACTCCAGCAGCACGCTGGCTGCCGGCAGGGGAGGGCGGGAGCCGCACGGCGCGGGGTGCCCGGCCACATCCTGCAGCCTCCGGGCTGGGGAAGGATGCCGGGACCGCCGCTGCGGGGGAGCAGGGGGCCAGGCAGGGTTCAGGGGCTGGCTGTGGGGACACATGGCACTGCAGGGGCTGCCAGGCCACGGATCCCAGCTGGAATTCGCTGCTGGCAGCCTGAGGCAGCCCCCGAGTGTCCTGACAGGAACATCTCCGCGTATCCTCATCCACAGCCTTGGGTGCGGGCGGCCCTTCCCCAGCTCAGCTTGCACCGGCTCCGGGCTGCTCAGCGCTCCCCGGGCAGGCCGAGGAGGGGATGTTTCCCAAGCTCCTGTGTTACCGCAAATCCTCGAAGATAAAAGCCGCCTCCCACATGGCTCAGCAGGATCCCGATCTCCCCAGAAGTGAGGTGCACTTCGCACTTCTCAGTCCCGTGGCACGTTCTCCTCTATCCATTTGAGGTACAGAGGGTTTCCTTGGTCAATAGGCAGGCTGATGATTTCGGGGGTTTCAAAGGGATGGATGGATCTAAAGTGGAACCAGGCGCGGAGGAGCAGAGTCAGCGCCAGCCGCGCTCCGCGCTCCCAGCCGCGCCCCAGCCCTGCCCCGCGCCCTCCCCGCACTTCAAAGCACCCGCAGCTTCTTTTTGCCACGTGGGAATTCTGCTTTGAGTTTGGGGTTTACCACAGACTGCCGGGGGCCTGGCCCAAAGCTGAGTGTGCTCCCCCCCTCGGGAAATGCAGGAAATCCTGTCAGGAGGCTGTCAGGGAATAACCCGTGTGAGGAGAGGGAGAATCCCTCCTCGAATCCAGCATGGAGGGGCTGGGTGAAACCCAGTTGATATTTCTGCCACTTTTTACTTTTTGCTGATGCCGTCTCTGGGTTTTTCTGGCTCATAAGATACAGCAGGAGCACTTAACCCCCCCTGGGTGGGAAGGGGCTCAAGGAACTCCCAAAGCTGGAGCAGGAGGTGAAGCCTACCTTGGACAGGACACCCAGTGCTCCTGCGGAGCCAGAGCCTCACCTGACGTAGTTGGACAATTCCCCTATTTTGGACGTCCTTGTCTTCACCAACTGTGGAGAGTAAAAAATCCAACACAAACCCCAAGGGAGTCGTGAAGGGATGGAGGGATCCTGAGCTGCAGTTCCTGACTGCCCCCACCCAGCATGGCCAGGGGTGCGACAGGAGCCCTTCCTGGGCTCTTCCCTGGGGGATGTTCCCAAACCTCAGGCAGGCTGGTGCCACCCTCCCCAAACCTCCCTGCAGCCCCTTTTGGCTGGGACCATTCGCAACAGGGATTTCTGTGACGTAGGGAATGATCACTTACCAGCAGTATTTCAGTGGATTCTTCCAGCTCCCCTTTCCAGAAATACCTGGATTTAAAAGAAAAGCAGCATCAGCAAGTCCAGCTCTGGCTGCAGCCATGCCAGCCCTCGGGATACTTTCCCTGCTTGGTGCTTTTTGCACGTGGCCATTTCTTTACAAAGTGGCTCAAGAAGCATCGCTGGCCCCAAAACTGCTGAGCACGTGAGTGAGCACCCCAGATTTATGGACCAAAGCCTCCTCCAGAGAATTTGCCCAGGGGGACTGGCAGGGCAAATTTGCTGGGATTGGGGTGTCCTGTGGTGGTGGCCCCACTCTGAGCTGTGGCCAGGGGACAGTGCCTGCAGGGGTTGTGGCTGCGAGGCTGAGCTTTCTTCCTCTCCTTCCCTGCAGGAGAGGAGCTGCACTTCTCATGAGTCAGATATGACCTTTCAAAACATTTTTGCTGCCAGGAGCCCGTCCTGATCTCATCTGCCTGCTGGGCTCCTGCGCGAGGAGGACTCGGAGGCGTCGCGGTGTCTCCTGAGCAGGGCACGGAGCAGAATCCAGCTGGAGCTGCCAGGGCTGTGCAGGAGCAGCTCTGCTCCGCCTTTTGGGTTTGTAGGAAATGATGGATAAGGGGAAGAAGGGTATTACTGGGTTTGCCCTCAGCTGGGATAGGGGGTGCACTGTGGGGATCCCCTCCTGAGGGAAGGCTGCAGTGGGATCTGCTCCTCACTTCTGCCAGGGTGTTTCTATGAGGAAAAGCTGTTTTGGGGCTTTGCTCTTTAACCCCTCTAACAAGTGCAGTCCCTTTGCATGGACAGCTGAGGACACCTGCAGAGCAGGGCTGGGCCTGTTCCAAGGTCAAACATGCTGTTCTTCCTGCCTGAAAAAGCTGCTTAATTTTGTAAAGGCCTTTTCTGGTCCCTATCTTGGCTTCTTTTTAGAGCTTCTGATAACAGGCACCATGTCCTCAGGACCATAAATCCTAAATTGGTGGATGTCTGTGTAGCCAAGTAACCAATAAATAAATGGTCCCCATGGGCAGTCAGAGCATCTGTGCTCCTTAACAAGCTCGGAGCACTGTGAGGATCGTCCCCATCATCTGCAACAACAAACAGACCCAGCAGCCTTCTGGAAACTGAAGGCTGTGTCCATCCCCTCCTTCCCTCCCTGCAGAGCCCAGGTTTGCCTCCTCTGTTGGGGAATATCCAGCTCAACTTACAAGGCTGAGCTCTTGGGCAGGATGTTCACGTAGGCAGCCAGTTTCTTATCCATGATGGCCCTGGGGGAGACAGGAAGGGAATCAGTGCCAGGCCAGCTCAGTGCTCACCCCCAGCCATGGGGACATTCCCTCGTGCTGCCCAGGACTGCCAGCAGCAGCTTTGACATTGGAGACATGGAATTTTGGGTTACTTATTACCCTGAGAAAACAGAGGCAAAGGTGACCTTTGGCTGGAGCTACTTCAGATCAGCCCTCCTGGCAGGACTCTGGGACCCTCCCTGTGCTGAGGAGGGAGTTTAGGTGTTGCTCCTGGCCTGGAGGGTGCAAGGACCCTGCTCAGTGCCAGCCCTGTGCCCTTCTGGCCATGGGGTCAGGGCAGGGCTGAACCATGGGGCTGCAAGAACTGGGGCTGGGATGGATGGGAAGGGGTTTGTCTGCCACTGTCAAACTGTGCCCCTTCCTCTCAGAGCAGCCTAAATGTGCATCTGGTTAGATTAACAACATCAAGGTTTTTCAATCCAAAATGTCCTCGAAATCTGAAGCCCAAATAAATTCCTTCCCTCCGGCTGCCTCCGTTAGTTGTGGGCTGGTTTGTTATTGCAGAGCTGCTCGGGGCTGCCAGCAGAAGTGATACTGCAGCGATTACAGAGCACTGAAGTGAACTCAGGGCGGATTTTTAGAAGAAAGGGGGAAAATGATGTGTTTTGTGACCACAGCAGTGTCTGGCCCTTCTCATGGAGGTGGCAGCTGTCCCTTCAGGCAAGGCACCAGTGACTCCACCTTCGGTTTCTTTAGCACTGGCTTGGGGGGACCACGGCTGGAGAGGAGAAGCACCCCAGGAGGCTCAGGGTTGTTTGCTCTCACCATGTGTAGGCAGTTCCAGGCATTTAATGCTCGTGGAGCATCTTGAGTTAATCTTTACACCAACAAAGTGCAGCAACACGAACAGAGCCACCCCTGCTGTGACTGTCATGTCACACATGGCACAAATCAGTTTGGTTTTGCTGCCTGCAACTTGCAAGGCATTTTAGCACAGGAGCTTTTTGGTTTGGGTGCTCCGTCCCAATAAATGTGATCCTAACTGAGATCCTGAACTTCGTGCCAGCAAGCTGAGCAGCAACAAGAGGCCACCAGGGGAACAGGGAACATTGTAAGAAGCTGAATGTGATCTGTGGAAAATGTCTGCATAATACATGATAGCTTTGGGTTGGGCACTTCATCGTGTGTTTCTTTGTCTGTGCCTCACAATAGGCCCTGAAGTGAGACAGATTAAATATTGATAAGCAGAAAAGCAAAGAAAATGATAAACACAAGTCTACGGCAGCGGTGGGGGCTGACAGGGGGCTGGGTAAGGTGGGTGAGGTGCAGTGGCCACACCGCCCAGCCAAGGGGGTCAGCTCCTCCCAGCAGGCACAGGGGACAGGCAAGAAGGTCTTGAGATGTTGAATTCTACCTGCAGCTCTTCTGCTTTCTCAAAGCTTGAACCCCTTTTCCTTAAACCAAAAAATTTCCCTGCAGATGCATCCGAGTGAGTGCTCCACTGGGCAGTGCAAAGGAAGAATAAACATGACAGCACAGGAAAAATGAGTGGGGGAAAATCAGCATAGAAGCCCAGTGTCATCCCCTACAACCAGGGCTCATTGCTCCAAATTCCAGAACAAAGGAATAATTACTCCACCAGTAAAACCACAACCAAAGTACACATATCTCAGCGAGGGGGAGTGATTTATGTCCTCTCCCTTCCCTGCAAGATGAGGAACAAAGAGTGGAAAGCATTTGCAAAGCTGTTAAGACGAAGCATTTTCAGGAACTGAGGCTCTTTTCACCAGGTACAGTTGCCCCTTTTTTTTAGGAGACATTGAGCAGTGCAGACATAATTCTATTTGAATTTCTTAATACAGTTGCAGTATTTAAGGTGACACAAACTCCCTTTCAGTAGCCTGTCAGTTCCTGAACATGTTTGGGAGCACTTTGCTGGAGATGGAGAGGTTTTGGCAGGAGCAGGGCAGCAGGAAAACAGCGCAGGAGGTGTTGCAGGAAACTTCACGGTCCATCATAAACACTTCCCCAGTCAACACGGGTTCAGTACTTCCAACAGAGCATCCATTGAGTCAGGGACTGACAGACGTGTGAAAAAACTCTGCATGCAAAATATCATGCAAAGTATCTCATATATTAAAAGAGAAGAAGAAAAAATCGAGGAAAACCCCCTCATTCCCTGAGGTTTGCTGGTGAGCAGAGTGGTACCAGGTGGTACCTCACAAGCGTTTGCTGTGGACCACTTTCATACTTCCTTTATTTTCATGTCAGAGCACTGTGCATTGTCCCTCTCTATAAATCCCCTCCGGGCATTTTGTTGTCTGTGTTGCTCTAGAGAGGAATAAGGACTGTGGCAGATCAGAGAACATCAGGTTGGAGCTTAATCCATCTGAGGGCTGAGAAATTCATGGTCATAACTTGAAAATGGGTCTTGAAAATGCAAGGCAGTGAAATAAATTGAGAATTGCTTGATGCTACCATGGCATTGGCTTCAGAGGCAAATACCAGCTTTCCTTGGGACAGGGCAGCTCTGGTATGGGGGTTGTGATACAGAGTCTGTGGAAAGGAGCATTGCTCGGGTATCACAGAATCATGGAATGGGTTGGGTTGGAGGGACCTTAAAGCCCATCCAGTGCCACCCCCTTCCACGAGCAGAGACACCTTCCACTATCCCAGGTTACCCCAAGCCCTGTCCAGCCACAGCTTCTCTGGGCACCCTGTGCCAGGGCCTCACCCCCCTAGAAATGCAAAGTACACAGGATACAGATCCCCTCGAGGGACAAGGGAATATTCAGCTTCACTCCAGCTTTGGAACCCCGCAAGCAGACAAGCAAGGGAAGCGTCTCCGTACCTGGCGATGTCCCTGGCGATCTGCTCGTTGAGGCAGTTGACGAAGGCGATGGAATGTGTCCCTGGGATGTAGCTGCCAGTGACAGCAGAGTGCAGGTGCAGAGCCAGGCCCCGGAGCAGGGGGTACATGAGCACCAACAGCGTCAGCACCTCGGAGAGAACAGCCGGGCGATGGGAGGCGAAACACAGTAAAACTGAACATTTACATTGTCCGTGGCTGCAGGGACGTTTCCAGGCTTCCCTCAGCATTGCAGGGACCAGTTAAATCAAATTAAGATGAGAACCTGCTGCTAGGGGGATTCATTCCCCTCCAGTAGGACCAATCTCGTGCTCAGGGCAGGAGAGGGGCAGTTTTGCGGCTGTATCAGCCCAGGGATGCCCAGGCCTTGGCTGTGGGAGGTCACCCCAGACTAACGGGGGTTACAGACCCCACCACCCGACCACAGCAGCCAGCACTGGTTTTCTGAAGAAGAATAAGGAGCTAAGACAGGGAATGTCTTGGTTTCTACTGCAAAAAAGAACAAGAAGGGAACGGCTCCCACACCCAGCACACCTCTCCTGCTCAGGGCACACCTGCAGCCGTCCTTTAGCCGTGCACCAGGGGTGAGGTGTGTCCATCCCTCTGGGAAATGGGGGGCACAGGACTCTCTGCCTCCCTGGGGATGTGGGCAGCAGAAGAGCAGTTTGTCAGTGTATTGTCCTTGGGAAAGAGATTCGGGCTGGAGCCTGGTGCCAGGACCTGGGGAATTTCAATCCTGCCCTGTCAGATTATTCTCCTCTGCCTTAGCTCTGTGCAGCCCACCCAGACCACGCTCCAGCCTCACACCCTGACTTCAAGGCAGGTTTTAAATTCATTTCATCTTAATTATCTGCTACTAAAAGCACAGTGAAACTGGATCCTGTGCGGCACAGAAATCCTAAAGGACACAGCCCAGGTCTGCAGGGCAGCACAAACACCAACGCTCTGCCTGTGGCCTGGCAGAGCAGCAGCAACAAGTGGGGTTTGCTGTGCAGGAGCTGCTATTCCTGGCAAGCCCCTTCGCTGCTGTTTGTGCTCACATGCCATAAACAGCCCCCCAAAAATATATCATTATCCCGGCAGGGATGCTGCGGGAAGGGTGAGGTTAATTTGGAGTGCTGAGGACCAGCTGAAGGATGGTGCCGTTCTGGGCTGCAGCTCCTTCCCTTTGTCTTTTGTTTTGTTTTTGACATAAACAGCATCTGGCCCTGATTCAGCTACAGTGATTAAAAAATGCTTAGAAGACTAAGAAAATATTCATTTCCCCCCCTTATTTCCACCCTCCTTTGTCCTCTGAACAACCTGCCATTGCAGCACTAATGCAGAAATCTCTCTCTTTTTTTTTTAATTGAATTAAAAATCTCTCTTGTCACCACTCTTTCTCATTTGGAAAATGACCAATGTGCTGTACTGCTTGTCTCCTCTTTCCCAATCCATTTGAGGAAATATTCTTTGTTACCACAAGACTTCTCATCATAATTTTTAGAGCTCCTTCTGTGCTCTTTTTTTCCCACTAAGCCATTTAACAAATACTATACAACAAATCCCAAAAGCTCCTCAGCGAGTTACAAGCCAAACAGAGATGTGCTGGTGTACCTATTTTTCCAGATTAAAATGTAATCATGCTCCTTGCTCAGGAAAAAAAAAACCCACCATCCAACCTGTTCAGCCTGGTGATCATTAATCTTCTTGGAAGATGTACGTGCATGTGATGAGGAAATCCCCAGGATCATTTGGGATTGAATATTAGCACAAACATGAACACTATCTTGTTTTTTCTGGTGTTTCCCCCTCTTTTTTTTTCTGAAAAGGAAGATAACCGCCCCTTTTTTCCCCCGAATAATTGTATTTGCCAAGAGATGGTGCAAAAGGGAAGGAGTGAAACCTCGGGTTTCTTGCCTGATAAACCAATTAAACTCATGATTGCCAAAATACTGAAGTGAACAAAACTGAAAACACCCCTGTGAGGTTTTAAGCACTTCACTAAAAAGCACTGAGCAGCAAAATGCCATTTTAGTGCAGAGAGACTCAGATTTCTGCAACACTTCTTTTGCCTTTGGCGAACTAAAAACAGCTTTAGGTTTAAAATCACCACGCTAGGACTTTTTGCTGAGTTTTGATGAGATTCTGTTAAAAAAAAAACCCCAACTGAACAACACCACCCAAACACAAGTGGTGCCAACGTTGTAAAAAAACTTGGAAATTTGCTTCTCTCGCAGCAGATGCAGGGAGTCCACCCCTCCCGCATGATGGTTTTGGGGAGAGGTTTGCTAACAAAGGTACAGACGGGTATTTCCATGATTGCTTAGAGTGAGTCGGTGTCTGTCGTGCTTCCCAGGGAGTGTTCCGTGCCCCACATCCCCATTCCAGCCCCCTGTCCATCCCAGCCCCGTGTCCATCCCAGTCCCCTGTCCATCCCAGCCCCGTGTCCATCCCAGTCCCGTGTCCATCCCAGTCCCCTGTCCATCCCAGTCCCGTGTCCATCCCAGTCCCCTGTCCATCCCAGTCCCACTTACCAGCACCAAGGTGCCGCGGCCGGGCCGGGGGCAGCCCTGGGAAGCCGGGGGCAGCGGGCAGCGCTGGCTCAGCCCCTCCATGTCCTGCGGCCCCTCCACCTGCTCTGCCCGAGCTGGGAGCGCTGCCTGGACCGGCGGCACTGACTCCTCCTCCTCTTCCTCCCCGGCTGGTGCCCGCCCGCTGCGGGGACAGGGGACAGCGCGGTGTCCTCTGCCCCTGCCTGACCTGCAGAGCTGGGGGAACAAATAGCAGGGACTGGCACCCCAAAGGTGGGGTCAGACACCCGAGTGCTGTCGCTGCTGGTATCAAACTGCCCGCACCAGCATCTGGTGGGATTTCCAGGTTGTCCCTCCAGTACAAGCACTGGAATCCTCCCAGTGCCGTCCCCGGTGCTCCGAGACTTGCTGACGGCATTTGTCACCTTCGCTTTGATTTCCCCGTCTATAAAACTTTCTCAGATTTCATCTGGTCGGGGCTCTTTGGATAGAAACCAGCGGGCAGGTGCTGAGTCCTGGCGTGGTGTTTGTACCCAAAATCCCCTGTGAGGGACGCGGGGCAGAGGAGCCGAGCGCTGTTTGTCTCACGCTGTAACTTTATTGTGTCCCTGTGTAACTTTTTACAGTCCCCCTGTCTGTTCCCATAACCTGTCAGGAGAACTCATTCCTTGCCAGGCTGCAGAACACCCGAACCCGCCTATCTGTTCCATATTTAATTGGGGGATGTAATCTTTCGCAGAGCTGGAAGCACAAAGTTCTTTATTAAGCAGCTCCTGTTGTAGAAGTTATGTGACGGCATCAATTTGTTTGCAAAAGGTGAGAAAATTCAGCTTGAAGACTTCGGGGGGTGGCACGTTCTTCGCAGCCCAGGGAGCTGCCCCGGGCAAACACCGGGATGGGACCGGCTGTCCTCGCACTCCTGGGATCAGCACTTCCCCCTCCCGAACCCCGACAACGCCCTTTATCCCGGTTTTTCCAAGAGACGGCGACCCGCAAAGCGACCCCAGCACGCGCCTCAGGGGTGCGAGCCCAGCCAGCCCGGTGAGACCACCCCCACAACGGAGCGCGCCCCGCCCATCACCGGGACCACGCCCCCAACCGGGACGCGCCC
>NW_024582065.1:8428430-8445815 GCF_017639235.1 Corvus kubaryi | reverse complement strand
CGCGCCCCGCCCATCACCGGGACCACGCCCCCAACCGGGACGCGCCCCGCCCGCCACGGGACCACGCCCTCTCCGCTCGCACCGAATGGGGCGGAGCCGAGGGGGGCGTGGCGCGCGGACATTTTGTTTACATTTTTGCGGACGCAAAGGGCGCCCTTAGCGACGGCGCGGCGGTTGCTAAGGGCGGCCGCAGCTCTCGCGATGCTTCCGCGAGGCGGTTGCTAAGGCCGACCCGAGTTCTCGCGATACTTCCGCCCGGCGGTTGCCAAGGGCGACGTGAGTTCTCGCGAGACTCCTGGGAGATGGCGGAGGCGGCGGCGGCCAAGATGGCGGAGGCGGCGGCGGAGCTCCTGGAGCGGGCGGCCCGGCGGGATGCGGCGCTGGAGGAGCTGCGGGCCCTGCGGGTCGCCGTGCAGGCCGTACCGCCCGCCGCCCTCCGCGCCCGCCTCGGCGAGCACCACCTGGTAGCGCTCTTCGGCCTCCTCGGCGTCAATGACCGGTGAGCTCCGGCGCGGTGCCGCGGGCCTCACCGGCCCCGCCGGGCCCTCGCTGCTATTCTCCCGGAGCGGGGGATTCCTGCCGCCTCCCCGGCTCATTCCCTGGGCTGTTTCGGGGCGGGAGGTGGCACAGCGGTTTCCCTTTACTCAAGAGCTCGGTTTTGTCTCCGTCCCGCTCAGGGAACAGGTGTCCGCGTGTGTTTCTATCCTGGAGAGGCTTCTGCAGGCCCTGGATCCCCTTTACGTGATCCAGAACCTCAGGGAAGAGCTGCAGAAGGGCCTTTTCCACCCCGATGACTCCGTGAAAATCCTCACCATGTCGCAGGTACAGGGTTTCTTCCAGGAGGAGGGGACAGAGCTCTGTGGTGAGCTCTGGGTTAGTCCCCATCTGCTCTTTTCTGCCTCAGCTTGTGATAAAAGCAGGAATTGTGTCCTTCCACACCCGTGCCATTTAGGATAATTACCGTGCAGTGTGTATATAATGCTTTATGATATGTCAGTTACAATGTATAAAACTATGTCCTGACAAAAGCAACTTGTGAATAAAACTTTTTCTCCGTGTCCTGGTTAAAGCTTTCCAAACCAGCACTGACAGCAGGTGCTCTAAGAACTAAAAGCAGCAGCATTTTGATATTCAGGATACTTTAAATGTAATTGTGGAAACACCAAACAGGCTGTGGGAACTTTTGTTGCATTAATTTGAAAGAACAGGATTGTGGGGTGTTGTGGTTTGGGATGGACTTTTGGAAGTTTCAGGTTCAGCTAAAAGCAGTTGTTGGCCAGTTGAGATTTAATCCAAAAAGCTCAAAAAATGGTGATTTTGGCTTTCTGTGCAGCTGTTCCAGTGCTTGTTTTAATGTTATCTTCTGTAATCCTGTGATCAGGTTGGGAGGATTGTTGAAGACTCAGCTGCTGTCACAGAAATTCTGCACAGCCCCGAGCTGCTACGGCAGATCATAAACTGCATTGGTGGAGAGAAAATTGCAGTGGCTAAAGAGGTAAACGTGACTTTATTGTCCCATCCCTCTGCTAGCTGAGGTAGTTGGATGACAGTGATCATAACTAGCTCTCCTCAGTGAAAATTGAATTATAGTTAAAATTAAATGCACAGGTATAGTTAATAAGGTCATAGAGAACATTGGAGCTAAGCCTGTTCTTCTCTGGGTGGTTTTGTTCATTTTTCATAACGAGCTCCTGTTTTTGCTTGCAGGCTATCAAATCTCTGTCGAGAATAGCCCAGAGCCAGGAGGGTTTGGAGGCTTTGTTTGGGAGCACTTTGTTGAGTGACCTGAGGAATGTGATGGCCACGAGTGACGTTGTTCGCTACAGAGTCTATGAGGTGGGGGCGTTCTCTGCTGGCTCTCAGGCTGGGTTTTATGGCTTTTAAATCAGTGTTTCTCACTGCTTTACACACTTCTCTTCATGTCTGTGTTTTATCAAAACTAGAAAGGAGTAGGAAGATTACAGCAGTGTGGGCTCTCATGATGTAATAACTTCTTTCCCATTTTATGGTATAGAAGTGTGAATTACTGTTTATTTTCTAACTTGTAGTGCTTAAGGCATTGGAAGGGCTCCACAGAATTACTAAAGACACCTTAAAGTGTTTGTTTCTCTGAAAATAAAAGTAAAATAATTCTTGTAGTCTCTTAACCTTTGGATGTGAAGTGCTGCTGAAAGTTCTGGAGAGATGCCAGCTGTCAGTCTAAGATGTTTGTCAAAGGAGAAATTATACAACTTAGCCATCCTAGAGCTTAATGGGAATAGCACAGGAAAAGCTGATTGTGAGTAGAAGTCAGATGCATGTGCTGCAAACTTGGAACTCCTTTTGGACTTGCTTCAGGCAAAGGTTTGGGTTAATGATAAAAGTATGATTAAATTCCATATTTAATACATACAGGGTTAATCAGCACTGTAGGATGTATTTGGCTGTCACTGTGAATTATTATAATGTTTTTATAAACCATCCTTTTTGCTTCTTTTTAGTTAATTGTGGAGATTTCATCAGTGTCAGCAGAGTCTCTGAATTACTGTGCAAACAGTGGGTTAATCCCTGAGTTAATTGGGGAGCTGACTGGAGAGGATGTGCTGGTCAGGTATGTTGTGAGTTTGCCAAGGAGATTTCCCCCATTGTTAAAACTCTTAATATTCTGATAAAACGTAGTTGTGTGTGTTTCTTGGAAAACCCTTCTCAGAAAAATGCTATTATCTGCCTCTTCTTAAACTGCCTTGAGTGTAAAATGCTTTATACCTTCATTTGAGAGCCAAGAGGGAGTTGCCCCAGTGTGAGGTGATAATTGTGAGGTTTGGCTGTGATAGAAACACTTCAAATTCTTCCACAGATCTAAAGAGCTGAATGAGCTTGGAGGAGTGTTGGACACTTGGGGTCACTTGTTGGTTTTTTGTTAGGATTTTGTCTTATGGGTATGGGGGTTTTTTTTAATCACTGACTACTTCAAAACCCACTGAAATAAGCCCAGATAACTTTGTGTGTTGCAGGGCCACGTGCATAGAGATGGTGACCTCGCTGGCCCACACCCCCCATGGGCGGCAGTACCTGGCTCAGCAAGGAGTCATCGACAAAATCTCCAACATCATCCTTGGGGCAGAGTCAGATCCCTTCTCCAGCTTCTACTTGCCAGGTGACACCATGTGTTCCTTCTTTCCAGGGTTTGCTGCTTGCTTTGGTAATGAGTTAAATCGACAGGACTGTTAAACCTCTCTTTTGAAAGCTCAGGTGAAATTTTGAATATTAGATTGGATCTATAAAATATTGGATATTTAAATAATGCTGAAGGACAGTCTGACACATGAGGAATGTTCCTCAGTAATAGTGGTAAGATCTGGACAGGCTGTGCTGTAGCTTTAAAGTTTGTGTTATTGTAGCCTGTTTTAGGAATACAAACATCATGAATTAAGCAACAGTCAAAATATTTGGCTTGTTGCTTAGTTCTGTCTTTATTTTGAGCTTTTTACCAACACTATTCAGACTTAATAACACATGTTCAGGAACAAATCAGTCTCACACTAACGTACATTTAATTTTGACATTGCTGAAGTTGTTGTTCTTCCACTCAGTGCTATTTTTGGTCTTGTTTTCTCAGGATTTGTTAAATTTTTTGGCAGTCTGGCTATTGTGGACAGTCCCCAGCAGATCTGTGAGCGATACCCTGTCTTTATGGAAAAAGTCTTTGAAATGGCAGAAAGTCAGGATCCAACCATGATTGGAGTGGCTGTGGACACACTGGGAATCCTGGGATCAAATGTGGAAGGCAAACAGGTTTTACAGAAAACTAGTTAGTATCTTTCTTTTCTTTAATAAAACTTTTCAGTATAATACAAGGTTTAATTGGCTTGGGATGATACAGAAAGGAATTGAAAAATGTATTCCTTTACCTAGTGAATACATTAATAATGGGTAACTGTATTCCTGTAGAGATCTGGCTGAATTAATTAAAAGCACTTTGTTTTTGTTTTGAAAGGAAGTAGATTTCAAAATCTCTTAAGCAAAATAGGGCACCAGGCCAAGAATGCCCCCACTGAGTTACGGCTTCGGTGCTTGGATGCGATTTCATCTCTGCTTTACTTGCCTGTAAGTTGGTGTTTTGGTCTTTGTTTTTGATTCAAATCTCCAAGAATGAAATCATCACACACCTGAGTAATTGTGAGAAGACATTTTGCAGCCTCTAGGTTGGGTGGCTGTGGTGCTTTCAGTGTTCTGAGTCACTGATTTACTGTTTTGAAATTCCCTGATTTGTTTGCTTAAAGGTTTGGGTTTGTTTGTAAGGAGCCAGGTGTTCTGAAATGTTAATAAAGCATGAAGTCAAGACTTCATTGACAAGGGAATGAGAGTAAACAGGTTCATATCCTTGTGCTTAAGGGGTAGGGGCAAACTGCTCCAGTCCTTGTAGCATTCTTTGGATCCAGGGATCTGGGTTAACAGTGTAGCTCTAAATGAGGGGGTGAAACATTTGAACACATCCTGAAAATTTGAAAGTCTTTCATAATCCTAATCAAACTCCTTCATTTTTGTCATTTATGTAGCCAGAGCAGCAGACAGAGGACCTCTTAAGAATGACTGAATCCTGGTTCACATCCTTGTCCAGCCAGCCCCTGGAGCTGTTCAGGAGCATCAGTACTCAGCCATTCCCTGATCTCCACTGCGGGGCTTTGCGGGTGTTCACTGTGAGTGCTTTCTGCTTTTAAAGATCAGGGAGTGACTTGTGCTGCTATTCAGTCTCAGACTTACTTATTTAGTTCTTTGAAGTGAATGCCACAAACTTCTGGTTAAAGCCCAGAAGTGGTCAGAAAAAGGCTTTTTTCCTCGTGCCCCACTTGCATTCCCCGTTTAAATAATGCAGCAGACACGTCATGTCTGTAATGCTAATTTCTGCTAGATTGGAGAGGGGGAAAAAAGGCAACAGCTGTGCTCTAAGGTGCTGCTTCTATAGCAGAGGCACTGCTGTGATAATTCCCTTAAAACTTTGAAGATAAGCACTGAGCTGTACTTGTTCTCCAGGGTTAAACCCTGCTGCTTGATTCAAGTGCTGGTTGTGTAACCACTGGTGGAATGAATATCTCATTTAATTTTCCCTGTTCCTTGTCTTTGTACCGAAAACCTTACTGTGTAACTGCTTTTTTGGGGTTTTAATATGTTTTCCCCCCTCTCATGTCTTTTGTCTTCCTGTTTAGGCCATTGCAAATCAACCATGGGCCCAGAAGCTGATGCTGGACAGCCCAGGGTTTGTGGAGTACGTTGTGGACAGATCTGTGGAGCCTGACAAAGCTTCAAAGGATGCTAAATACGAACTGGTGAAGGCCCTGGTGAACTCCAAAACCATTGCAGAGATCTTTGGGAATCAGTATTACCTGAGGCTCAGGGCTTACCTGCACGAGGGCCCCTATTATGTTAAGGCAGTTTCTACTACAGCTGTGGAAGGAGCAGAATAATGTCCTTGGTGTCTGGGGTCCCCTTCTTGCAAAAGATATTCCTGGCACAGGTGTTGAGGTACAAGGTGTAAAAACTCTCCACACTGGAGGTTGTCTCTTTAAAGGAATGTGAAGATATTTTGACTCTATTTGAGATGAGTCAGGAGAGGAAATGAAAAGCTGTTGTATATTTCCCCCTAAAATGTCACGGCAGAAGTTCTCTCTGTGTCTCATGAGACAGGTAACCCAGGTGAGCACTTACCAGCTACTGACTGTGTTTTATTTGGCAGAATTCATCAGCGTTTGGTTAAATTGTTCTTGGGTTTGGAGTTTCTGTTGTGTTTTCTCAGTAGGTTACAGTTCAGTTAAAACCCCACCAAAACACCTCAAGGTTTGTAACCTCAGATGCTGCCATAATTTCTATTCTTTTTTAATTCATTTTTTTACCTGTCAGAGTTGGCACTTGCATGGAGCACTCTCTTTGTTCTATCAGAATCCTGTTGCTGAATAAGCCAGTGACCCTGTCCACATGAGGGAGTGTGGACTGGATTCTCTTGTTTGCAACCTGCTGGATGTGAGTCTTGCTGGAATAAATAATCCTAAATATTGTTTACATTTTCTGCTGAGGATTTAAAAAAGAAAAAAAAGCTTTTAGCCCTTTTACAAACAAACCAATGCACTCTGTAGGGATCAAACCCACCTGGGAGCTTTGTCTCCCTTGTTGGCTGTGCTGTGGGATGGCAGCTCAGTTTTGTGGCTGGAGCACTACAAGGCTACTTCAGAACCAAATCTTGAATTGTTTACACTATTTTTTAACAGAGATACAATTTTTTAAGTGTTGTTTAAAGAAATGTAGTATTTTAGTTACCTGAGTTAGACTGAAAGGGGGAAGAACGTGAAGCTGTTGTATTGAAGGGAGTGAATGAACTGGAAGTATGGAAATGTGGCATCTTAGGAAGTTGGAATCTTCTTCTGAAGATGTGAGAACTGTGAGGGAGAATCAGGACTGGCTGGGCACTCCAGTGACGTGTGACATGTCTTTGTCCATAAACAGAGACCACGGGGTACTGTATATCAAAGGCTTGTATTGTTCTTTTTGAGAAATACATCTGAGGAGTAGCTGGGGGGAGCAGAATAAAACACGAAATTACTGCTTTGGGGCTTATTTTAGTAATGTGTCAGCCAGCTGTGACTCTGGAAAGAACTGACTCCATGTCCCTGTGCTGCCAGGGGAAGCAGGAGGATCTTGTCATGCAGTAACTCTGGTTTTGCCTGTGGTAGGTAGAGGTGCAGCTGGCATTGCCTGCCAGAAATACTGCCCAGGAGTCCAGGGGGGCTCTGAGGAGCTGGGCAGGATCCCTTAATGTTTGCTAAGCTGTCTAAATGGAGGTGATGTGCCTTGCTGCTCACAACCCAAGATGTACCAGAGTTGTCATCCTACATCCCAGTGCTGCTGCTTTTATCCTAAATGTGCCCAATAAACATCTGCCAGTGAGAAATGCACTGCAGTGTCTCGTGACTGCAGAGAGCACGGGAGCTTTGTGAATCCTGCATCCAGCAAACACATCAAAGCACTAAAAAGGAAATGAAAAGAGTGTAGAAGTCCTTAGTTTGCACTTGTTCTGGGCAGTTCAGCTCTGTTATTTTAGGTGGCTTTGTGTGCTGGTGGCTCTGTGCAAGCCATATGCTGAAATGTCAGTAAAAGAAATCAATATATAAACCTGTTCTGCAATTTGTGAGCCTCTTCCATGTGTGTTTTCACCTGGTGCTTTTGAAGGCTACTCTGTGTGCTGAGTATTTAGCATCTGCTTTGCATGGTACATTTGCCAAAGACAATATTTTAGAATGTGCAGAGATGCCAAACGAGGGGATTTTTTTATGTATACACATATGCTTTATTTTATTGAGCTTTGAGCTCAGTGTTGATTGATTAATTGATCACTTTCCCCTTATTACTCACATGCAGTTCCTTGCCCATGCTGTACATTGCCATATGGATTACATGCTGCTGCTGTATCTGATATAAATGACAAAACTGAAGTGTGTTGTTTTTGTCACCCCCTCCTTGAAGTAACAGGTGGAGATAACTGAGGAAAAAGCAGAAATGGAATGCTGGAGAATTGAGGTAACATGCTGAACATTTGGTTTAAAAACCAAAAAACCCCAAACCAAATCTCATCACTTGATGGATGTTAACAAGCAGCATAACTTGAGGAATTTCCAGGGTGGCTCAGTGGCTGTTCTCTGGAGCTGCTCTGTTTCTCTGTAACCCAGCCTGCTCAGAGGCAGCTCCTTTTGTGGATGGAAAGCTTCCCCTTAGTTACAAAATTCTTTGGAAGTAGGTGATGCCTCACTCAGATAAAAAAGGAGTTTTGAAGACTCAGAAGTCTGAAAAACCCTGGATATGGACAAAGTCTCTTGGAATACTCCTTTTTACTTTCATGCATGCACTTGTAGGTACTTAGGCAGAGTACATCCAGTTCTGCTCTGTCACACGCTGTAACAGTGAGAATTCATTTGCTGTTGAAGGGAAAAGAGCAAACTTTGGGAGGGCATCCTTAGTACTGTATGTTAACAGGATAACACAGCTGATGAAAGAAAATCCAGACTCTTTTTGCAGAAGTTAAACCTTAATTGACAAAATGAAGGACCTCATTTTTGATCCTATCCAAGTTGAACTGTTTGAACTTATCAATGTAGGTCAGAACCTTGCAGGACACCAGGCTGTAGTAGGTTTCCAGTAAGGAACAATCTTCCCCATCGCTCGTTTCCTTCCAGTCTTTAAATAGCTCATCCTCTCTCATGTCAGAAGAGGTGAAAATGAATTTATAGCAGCATCGATTGTAGCTGATGTGCTTCTCCCCAGAAAAGCGGGAGCTGTGCCTGGCAGCGATTCCAGCTCTTTTAGCACAGATTCCTACGAAGGCAGCGGGGGGCACCGCCAGTGGCACCTCCCTGGCAGCCACATAAACCTTGCGAGCCACGTCCTGGGACATGAGGAAAGCGCTGCCGTGGCAGAAATCCGGGTAAAACTCCTCGGGGTATTGATGGATGGGGACAAAGCCCGGGCTCTGGGGGTCCCTGTCAGGCACTCCGTGATGAACCACCCTCCCAAGGTAGATGTCCTCCCGCTGCGTTAAGCTCAGCAGGTACCCAGCCAGGCTGGGAACGCCGACAAACACGTCCTGGGCTGTGTGAAGGATGTACCTGGCGTGGGGACAGAAAGTCACTGTCCACTCCACACTCATCAGCATCTTCTGTGTCTGCGTCTCGGGGGAATCGATGAAACTGCCTTCAATGATGTCTCGGTGCTCTTGAGCCTCTTCATTGATCTCCAGCTGGGTGCTTGCTGAAGCTGCCTTTCCTACAGCAAACAGAGTCAGGACGCTGTAACCCCTGGAGCCTGTCACATTGCCCCAGGTCTGCCTGATCACGTTGCGCCTTGTCCTGTTTTCTGGGCTGCTGCAGACAACAATGAGCAGAAATATCTCTTGATTGGAGCATGTTGCTGCACTGCTGCCAGTGTGGGAGAGGTTGGCCTTCAGAGGATCCAGATCCAGCTTTCTGGCCCTCTCCCTGATCTTCAGAGTCTTTGCATCGGTGTAAGAGAGAGGCAGGGAATGCAGGAAGTATTGCTCCAGCAAATCTGCCCCAAAAAGCAGCACGTGGAAAAGCAAGACATTGAAGAGGATGAAGCACCACTGGTGTGTGCGGAGCCTGCAGAGTGTCAGCTGGGGAAGAGGAACGTGGACACTGAATTCTCTTGCCTCTCAAACCAAAAGGCTTTCCCTCATTTTACAATATATCCATGCAAAGCAATCACAACTTCTAGACTGTGGTCTTTGTGTTATTAGTGTGAGGCTCCTTTTTCTCCTAGAAACTTAAGGAATGTACTTCTTGTGGCACAGTGAGATCCCAAACTGAGAAGGACGTTACCATTTTGAAAGCTCTTCTGTGCATCCATGTGTGGAAGTACCAGAGAATGACTCGCTATCAATATTTTCTGACTATTTTTAACCTGTTACAGAAGGCCTGAGGTGCCAATTAATACGAGTCCTTGAAGGAGAAATTTTGGTACTTGGCCTGACACTGCCCTGGGAAAGCTGGCAGGGTAAGAATCCAGAGGGAAAGGCCAGGTTGGACAGGGCTTGGAGCTACCTGGTCTAATGGGAGGTGTCCCTGCCCATGGCAGGGGATGGAATGAGATGATCTTTAAGGTCCCTTCCAACCCCCATCCTGTGAAAGCTGCAAAAGGCTGAAGCACTTACCTGCATGGTGCTGGGAGCTGTCCCTGCAGCAGGGGCTCTCTGGGCGGTTTCTCCTGGCGGTGGCTGTATCTATCTGGGTCTGCAGGATCCAGTTACTGCCCAGTATCTGCAGCCTGTGGCTTCCACCTCACCTGTCGGGGCGGAGGAAAGGTGATCCCAGGGGCTGATCGTGTTGCAGCCACAGAAAACACAAAGCAAACAAAACCCTGGCCTTTCCCTTTATTAATTTCTGACACTGAGAGATAAGTCAAGCAAATTCTGGGGCTCACTTGGTGGAAGCAATCCCCGGTACTGTTGTGAGTCTGTTCTTAATCTGCTGCTTTGCTGCTGGCCCTGGCGGTTGTGTTTTCCACAGCTGTGCCATTGTGGTGTTGGCTCCCCAGTCCAGGGCAGCTGATCCCTGCGCTGAGCACTCTGCATCTCCTGAGCTGGAGCTTTGGGCGTGAACTTTTGGGTTTGCCTTGTGTGGGGTCGTGAAGGACACCCCAAGGCCAGGCTGGCTCCAGCACCTGGGGCTCTACTCCTGGACAGGCTCTGCCTTGGGCTGCTCCAGAGCCTCTCTGTGTTGCTGTTGGCTCAGCCACGGCTGTGCCGGAGCTGACGGGGCTGGGGAGCCACAGGGGCCTGGAAGTGCTGCAGGGGGAAGTGCCAAAGACACCACAAACAGGATGGAGGTGTCAGCGGGGGGGAGTTGGCTTTGGCAGTGGGGCTGTGCGGCACTGAGGAGAGAGGGGGTTGTGGGTCCCCAGCAGTGCCCTGGGAGGGCAGGGAAGGGTTGGGTGATGGCAGTGCTGCTGTTGGAGGGGTAGATTGACGTGGGAGGTTTCAGCCTTGTGGGAACTCCAGCCTCCATGGGAGAGCAGGGAGATCATGATTTCTTTTCAATTTTGAAAAGGTTTCTCAGAGGTCAGGGTGCGTTTCTGTTCTGCAGCCTTGGGTGAAAGGAGAACACAGCACTGCTGTGGTTTGTCTTGGCTGGGCCATTGCAAGGCTCCCTGGAGCGTCCTTAGGGCAGCCTGGATTAGCCCAATGTCCCAGGGAGATGGAGAAGAGCTTTGATTTCTGCCTTGAGGGGTCCAGGGTTAATCCCCAGCTCTTGCTGAGCTGCTCAGCTCTCCCAGCTGTGTTGATAGAGGGAATAGAGGAATTACAGAAGAAACCAGGTTCCCAAAATCTGCTCACAGCTTGGAAGTTCATCTTACCCCACTGAAAAACCCCAAAACATTCACAATGTGCAGGTCCCAGTGTGGATTTCTGCTTCAGGCTCTCCAGAAAGAGGGAAAACTCCTTCCCCAGAGCTTGTGTGTCAGCTGGGACACAGCTTCATCCGGCCCAGCCTCACACTCTGCAATCCTCACAGAAGTTGTTCTTTGAAGCTGGGTGAGCTGTCAGCACGGGAAGTGTCAATTAAATGTGTGCCCTGAAATAAAAGGCTAATAAGGAAATATTTTTCACGCACGGTAAAACAGCCCTGCAACTCCAGATACCCATTCTGGGGGAAAAAAATATCCTTCTTTGAAGATATTCTGTCTCCAGCTAAATCATTTAATCAGCAAATAAATGCCAGTGTTTGAAACCTCTTACATTAAAAATTGAGTATCTTTAGAATAATAAAATAATAATAACAATAAGCCCCACATGTGTATCATCCCCAGTGCAATTAGGCCCAGCGTGGTGCTGGCAGCACTGCCGAAGTCATTCCTTTAGCATTGCTCTGTGGTGGCAGCAGCAACTTTGATACCAAGTTAGTTAATAGAAAATTAACACTCCCTGAGCCCAGCCAGGGCACAGGCAGCTCTTGGGTGTGGGTTTTTATTTATCCACAGAGCCTGATGGATTCCCACTGAGAGGAAGCTGAGGAACAGCAAGGCAAAGACTGCTGAAGGGGAAAATAACAGAGTCCCTCAGCTCCAGGAGGTTTGCCTAGGGGTGGTCCCTCCATGGCCTTTAAACCCAGGTTTCAGGCAAACACAACACCCAGCAGCTCATGTGTGACCTTATCTCACTTTTCAGATGGGTGACGTGAAGCTCATTTGGGGAAATCCTTGATCCCAGGGAGATCCAAGAGTTTCCTGGAGAAGGGTGAATTCAGGAGCCTGGAATGGCTGAAGTCAGGTCAGTGGGGGTAGGAACGCTGTTCCTACAGCTGCACTGAGACCCCGCACAGTCTTGGGGGTGTAAATCATGCAATCAACCAGGAAAGCAGGTTTTCCTGAGCCACAGGGCTAGAATTTGCTTTCTGTGGGATGTTTTCATATTTTCCTTAAATTTTATGTCCAAGCAAACCTCATTACAGGAGCAGGTATGTAACGCTCTGGGCAACTTGACCTCTCCTAAAGCTGTGAGTGTTCAGGCTGAAGGGTGCTGGGGTTTGATTTTTTGGAGAGGGCATGATTTGTGATATCCAAAGACCAAAGCAGAGCTGCCAGGAGGGTGCTGTTGAGCAGGAGAAGCCTGGGGCAGGCAGTGGGTGCTGCAGGGGAGCAGCCGAACCTGCAGCTCCTTAAAGCATCTCCTAAAGTCTCCTGGCTTCCTTCCCAATGCTGGGAACATTTGGAAGGGGGAGCAGAGCCTGGCTTCCCTCAGCTCTGCTCGACTTCACTTAGTGAAAATGTGAAGGCTTTGGATGACGCACCATTCTCAGGAGATGGAGCAGGAGAGGGCGGATGGATGGGATTGAGGGGGAAAATCCAGGGAAAATTGGGTTTCCCAATATAAATTTGTTCAAGTGTAAAAGCTTGAGCTCAGCCTGCCCTAGATGTCCTTCTCGGCAGGGTGGACGCCCCTCTCCATGCCCACCACACTAACCCTGCTCTCAGGCTCTTCCCAAAAGCCAGGTTGATTCCCACAGTGTCCTGGGTTGCAGTGTATTCTATTACCATCCCCATCAGCTGTTAAAATCAGGTGGGGCAGTGTTTCCTTGCCTCCTTCCCCCCAGACTATCTTGCTGTTAATTGCCCATCATTGTCCTGCCGCCTGACTCAGAGATAACTCCCTCTGGACTATCTTCTGTTAATGAGCCTAATCAACACTCTGCCTCATGACTCGTTACCCCATTGTGAGATGCTCCACCCAGAGGGAGGAACCAAGCATCCCATCGTGGATATAAGCTGAGGCTGAACACCAGAGACACCGGGCTTCCCACTGGATTTCCAGAGGACAGGAGCTACACAGCCACCACTGGACTTCCAGAGGAAGAGCAGACTGTTTCACTACAGGATCACTGCTTCAGAGGACTGCAGCCACCATTCTACCAGACTGCTACCACCACCCTGCCTAACAGGGTGTCAGGTTGTACCTTGACTCTGTCAGTTTGACAGTGTTTTCTTTTACCTTTTTTTCCTCCTTTTCTTTAATTTCCATTAAATTGTTATTCTGACTTGGTGCCTCCCACTGGTTTGTTTTCAAACTAGCACACACAGGTTCTCAAATTTTCACTTGCTGCCTGCTGCTCCAGACACAGGTGAGAACCCCTCTGTGGAACCCACCTGGCACAACCTCCCTTTCCACGAGGCATTCCCTGTGCCCTCATGGATTCACCTGTCTGATTCTAAGGCTCAGAGATGCCCCTTATCCCCACAGCCAGGATGCTCTGTGAGCACAAAGCACTCCCAGGTCTCCAACGTGTTTTGGATGCTACACAAAGGATCCCCGTTATTCCGAGCTGCCTCTTGCAGTGTTTCACCAGCACACGCAGACCTGAGAGCACGAGGGGCTGTGGAGGGACCTGTCTGGTTTTTAATAACAGCATCAGTTGCAATAAATAGAGATGGGTGTTTAGGCCTTAGTCACCTAATAGCAATGTTTGTGCTTGAAGACATGATTCAGCTCTTGCAGGCAGTTCCTCACCTTATATTCTCTGTGGGGTTTGGGAAATGATGGAAGAAGAGGCTTTGTAAGAGTTCTACAGTGTGTGTTGCACTTGTTATTTGATATTTAATGTTCCTTTGGGTATTAAATATAAGTAGAAAACTGAAAACCAAGCCAACAAAGCTGAGCACTGGCACAGCAGACAAACAGCTCCTGTGGCTCCTGGTGTGCAGATGAAGGTGTCTTTGCTCCTGATTCAATGGCTCGCTTGATGAGACTAAAACCATGTTTTTATAGCTAAGTTTCCTGCATTCTTCTTTTTTCTTTGCATTTCTTTCTTGGCACACTTTCCATCAGTCTAGGAGTTACAGAGCTCTCTCCTTTTTTATGGTATGTTTGTTCCTTCTTGAGATTAGTGGCAGCTTTGACAGCTCCCTACCTCTGTTCCTGGATAACGACAGCCTCAACCCCCTGTGTGTTCTGCAAGTGCTGCATTCAGCCTCAGCAATGCTGAGTTAAAACATGAGCCGAGTGGAAACAGCATAAACTTGTGTGAAACGTTGAGTTGTGAGGCCACAGGGCCAAGGAGGTTCCCCAAGTGGTCTCCCTGCCAAGATGTCAACTTGACAAAAAAGTTGCTTATTTTGCAGTGGACCAGAAGTTTCCCTGTTGTTACTAATTCTCAGAGCGTGCCTTGTGATTTGATTTTTTGATCCTTTTTTGGTGCTTTTTGCCTCGCCCTTTCATTCCCTGCAGCCAGACTGGGGCTGTATTTGTGCCTGGCAAATGGAGATTCACATGAAATTCATTTGACACGCGCAGCATCCACAGCGTCAGAGTCTCGACTCAGGCTCTGATTAAATCCCATCCACGCTCTGACAACATTTCCAGCTGGGAGCAGATCCAGTGTCCCTGTTCCTGACTCCGTGGCTGCTCAGCAGCACTGGGCATTTCTCCTGGGAGAAATTTCAGCTGGAGCATTTCTCCTGGGGCCCTCCTTGCCCTGGGGTGAGGGGGTCCCTGTGTGTCTGTGTGATGCACCCAAAAAGGCGAAGCTTCCCCAAGGTCATGGGGGGAAGAGGAGCAGGGTGCAGCTCTTGAGGCTTAAGTGATGCTCCAGCTCATCCTCTCCAGGTGCTGGATGGATCCAGCTGTGCTCCCACTGGTGCCCTAGGGCTGGGGAGGGGCTGCAGCCCCCCAGCCGTGGCCAAGGCTCCTGCTGGTGGGGCTGTCCCCATCGCCCTCCTGACAGGGAGGAACTGGAGGGAACTGGAGCAGGACAGGGGCCCCCCTGACACGAATCCCTGGGGCCCTGTGGGTTGCTGGACTCGGATGATGTGCTCTGCAGAAATGATTTTCTCTCACTCTCGCCTCTGACTCATCCCACTGTTGCCTCCCACAGATTTATTTATTGTTCTCCCAGACACAGAAACAGCAGAGTTGAGTCTCCCTGCCCTGTGCCAGGCCCCTCCTCGGGCAGCTGGGCTGGGATCTGTTGGAGCAGCCGGGCCTTCCCCCGCACTCATCCCTGGGGGTTCTCAAACTGGGGGTTTGCCTTCCCCAGGAGCCCTGTACGAGCCCCCCTGTGCTGCCCCCGAGCCTGGCTCTGCTCTGGAGAGCTGTTCACACACAGCAGCCGGCCCTAGAAATGGCACTCAGGATGTGCCCGTTCTTGAGTGTGCTGCTCATTCCCTGCCCAGGCGAAAAACAGCCCTGGGGTGCAGCAGGAATGTTGGGGTGCTGAAGGGGTTCCCCAGCAGAGCTGTTGGGACTGAGGGAGTCGAGAGGAGGAGGATGGTCCCATAGTCAGTGCATGAAATCCTGATTAATTGTATTTTGTGTTAATGACTCCTGGGACGCGAGGACTTGCAGCATTGGTGGCATTTTGGGGAGTGCTGCAGCTGGAGGCAGGAAGGACCAGCTCAGCCCCATGCCCCCAAAATTCTGAACCATGTCTTTGCTGAGAATACTGCCCTGCCTTCCCCTGCCTTCCGCTGCCTTCCCCCCTTGGCTTTGGGGGTGCAGGGAGTTGCTCCGTGCTGGAGCTGGGAGCAGTCCCCAGGACAAGGACTCTTTCCTAAGGTAGGATGCCACCAGGGTGCTCAGCTTGTCCCTGTGGTGCCCTGAGCAGCTGCCCTGGTCCATGGTGGGACTGGGGTGGCACCAGTGCCCTTCCAGGGCAGGGACAGGTGGAACCAGTCCCACTCTGCTGCTCAAGCTTCAGCATTTGGATGGGGATGTTCTCTTCTTCTGCCTCCTTCTCTTTCATTTCTCATTTCTCTCAGCATCTAACTGTAACTGTTTTAAATAATTCCTCCCCCACGCCTGTGTTATCACCCAGTATGTCAATACGATGCTGTGCCACCCACTGCTCTCTTCCCGGAGCTGCACGTTAACGTTTTGCACCAGATAATGTGAGGCAATTAGTGAATGGAGAATAACCTTCCCACTTAAAAGCAGGATGGGTTGGGAAGCATCACACGGGTGGATTGCACGGGGAGTATTAATTGCTTTTCTCTCCAGTGACTGCCAGTGTAGGAGAGTCCATATGGAGAGAGAGGAGGAGGAAGAGATGCTGCGGGAGAAACGAAGTCTCCAGCCCTGGCGAGAAGCGTAAAGCCCAGCGCATCCGAGTGGGGGCACTTCCCTCTGGATCCGGGGGCTGTGGCACAGCGGGGGCTGCGGCATCCAGCGTGTGCCGATGGATCACGCGAGCCCGGGAGCGGCGGCCGAGTGCGAGGGTGGGCTATCCCGGGGCCAGCGGGACGGGGAGCTGCCAGAGAGAAACCAAAGCTCTGGAAGCAGCGGGATGCCAGCGCGGACGATGTCACCTTGCCCTGGGTGTGACTGAAGGGGGCATTGGTGTGTTGGGTGGCTGAGGTGGCAGAGGCGCGTTGCACAAGGCACAGGGGCTGTGTGGCCACTGCGTTTTTGTGGGAGCAGTTTCTTTATTGGGGTATCTGCTCATCTGTACAGCTCTGGGGTCCCACGAAATGGCACCACAGCGAACGCCCCAGCGCCCACACAACGGCCTGGGCTCGGAAAGAGAAATGAAAAAAGAAGCAAAGAGGGAGAGGAGCGTACCCGAGCTGGGGCAGAACGACCCCCGGGCCCTGCTGCCCCACGGCCGCCGCTGCCGTGTGCCGGGGCTGCTCAGAGGCCGCTCCCTTTGCAGCCGCTCACATCTGGCCCACTGTGGCCAGGGGACACAGTTTTGGGGCACTTCACATTTGGCCACATCATTACTGGTGGCACCTCCCGCCTCCTGGCACATGGGGCTGAACTTGGACGAGAGGGAAGGCACCTCGGAGCCCATCCCGTTAACCCTTTTCTGGAGGCGGCCGGCTCGTTTCCAGGATGCCCACGCTGTCCCTGGGCTCGGGGCCATTCCCCAGCGGGGCCGTGTTATTGCAGCAGGGCCCCCCGGGAAGATCAACGCTCCCGGCCCGGCCGCGCAGCACGGCACAGGAATTCCCGGTGCTTGGCCGCGCTGTTTGCTTTCGGCACAACCCCGAGGCGCAGCAGCGCTCAACACAAATATTTGTGTGGGTAGTAGAAAAAATACCAAAAAAACCAAATAAAAAAAAGAAAAGAAAAAATAAAACGGAAAGGGAAGGGAAGGGAAAAGGGAAATAAAGAAAGCCAAGCCACCCAAAGGTCGTGCTGACAGAGGCCAGAGGCCAAAGGACGCGGAGCGGGGAGGTATCACCGGCTGCTGCCCCAGCCCGGGGGTCGCGGGGGCCGGGGCGGGGCCGGCGGGGGCAGCGCCGGGGGAGGTGGCGAGCGCGGCCGCCGGTGCTCGTTGGGCGCAGCCCGGTCCCGCCCGGTGCGGCCCCGCCCATCCCCGAGCATCCCGCACCTGTTGCCGCCCGCTCCCCGCCGCG